>NC_139638.1:25062197-25079697 GCF_964638095.1 Poromitra crassiceps | reverse complement strand
CTGTTCCCTCTTAGTTGAACTTGTTGTGTGCTCCAGAGGGCGCTGTTCTGTGCGTCTGTTCCCTCTTAGTTGAACTTGTTGTGTGGTCCAGAGGGCGCTGTTCTGTGTGTCTGTTCCCTCTTAGTTGAACTAGTTGTGTGCTCCAGAGGGCGCTGTTCTCTGTGCGTCTGTTCCCTCTTAGTTGAACTTGTTGTGTGGTCCAGAGGGCGCTGTTCTCTGTGTGTCTGTTCCCTCTTAGTTGAACTTGTTGTGTGGTCCAGAGGGCGCTGTTCTGTGTGTCTGTTCCCTCTTAGTTGAACTCGTTGTGTGCTCCAGAGGGCGCTGTTCTCTGTGCGTCTGTTCCCTCTTAGTTGAACTCGTTGTGTGCTCCAGAGGGCGCTGTTCTCTGTGTGTCTGTTCCCTCTTAGTTGAACTCGTTGTGTGGTCCAGAGGGCGCTGTTCTCTGTGTGTCTGTTCCCTCTTAGTTGAACTTGTTGTGTGGTCCAGAGGGCGCTGTTCTCTGTGTGTCTGTTCCCTCTTAGTTGAACTTGTTGTGTGGTCCAGAGGGCGCTGTTCTGTGTGTCTGTTCCCTCTTAGTTGAACTCGTTGTGTGCTCCCGAGGGCGCTGTTCTCTGTGCGTCTGTTCCCTCTTAGTTGAACTCATTGTCTGTTCGGGCACACGGGCTCGCCTGCTGCGCGGGCTCGCAGACGCAGCTCGGCCGCTAACACAGCCTCACTTCTTCAAATGGCCTGCATCACACTGTTACGCAGCCTAACAGTTGACGTCATTATTACGTCAACAAGTCGGGATATTTCCATTATCACAAATATAATATGAATTTTTGACGATATGGTAGTAGTAATGAATTGTAATATTGTATACTGTATCGATAACAATATGATATGGCATACCCCTAAACATGCGTAGACTTTTTACATGAATTGAGTGCTGCTGTGACTGCATTTATACCGTATATACTCTCTCCCAGTTACCTGTGCACCAGTTACCTGTGCACCAGTTACCTGTGCACCAGTTACCTGTGCACCAGTTACCTGTTCACCAGTTACCTGTGCACCAGTTACCTGTTCACCAGTTACCTGTGCACCAGTTACCTCTGCACCAGTTACCTGTGCACCAGTTACCTGTGCACCAGTTACCTGTGCACCAGTTACCTCTGCACCAGTTACCTCTGCACCAGTTACCTGTGCACCAGTTACCTGTTCACCAGTTACCTGTGCACCAGTTACCTGTGCACCAGTTACCTGTGCACCAGTTACCTGTGCACCAGGTACCTGTGCACCAGTTACCTGTTCACCAGTTACCTCTGCACCAGTTACCTCTGCACCAGTTACCTGTGCACCAGTTACCTGTGCACCAGTTACCTGTGCACCAGGTACCTGTGCACCAGGTACCTGTGCACCAGTTACCTGTGCACCAGTTACCTGTGCACCAGTTACCTCTGCACCAGTTACCTGTGCACCAGTTACCTGTGCACCAGGTACCTGTGCACCAGTTACCTGTGCACCAGTTACCTGTGCACCAGTTACCTGTGCACCACACACTTGAACCATAAACAATCTGATATTTGCTGACTTTTGCTGACTCGTCTTTGTGGCAAACATCAACCTTGATTGTTTGGACAGGTCCAAAGGAGGGGTCGTCAATAACACTTGACTCAATGTGCTCTCACCCACAAGCCTTGATAAAGCACCATTAGAGAGAACCCCCCCCCCTCTCTCTCACACACACACACACACACACACACACACACACACACACACACACACACACACACACACACACACACACACACACACTTTGACACACTGAGGCTAGTGCCAGCCAGGAAGCAAATGGATTTTTTTTACAGCCCAATCATAACAGGAAATGACCCGGTGTGCTGCCAGGAATGTGAAACTGAACTTGACAATTTTTGGTCTGTATCTACTGGATTGAGTGGTGTGTAAGAAGGTTCTGCCTATGAAGTAGTAGACAGTGTTGCTCAGGCTGTGCTGTGTCAGCACTGTGGAGCTGTTTGAATGGGGATGGAGCTTTGTTACTGATAGAGTCCAGTGTTCAGTCCTATAGTCGCACAGACAAGCATTCCCATCAGTTTCAGGGGAGGCTCAATGAATGGAAAGTGAACTAATTTTAGTTATTACATTAGTTATCAAGAGGAGATCACATACTAGCCTAAATGTGTGTGATCCAAAGTTCAACTATTCCTTATCTCTTTGTCGTAATCTTCACTTCATGTTATAAACAAGAGCTAAAACACACACTGTCTCTTTAAAAGCACTCCTCTTCCTGGAATGAAGCAAAGCCTGATAACCTGCACCTTCCCCCCTTCTTCAATTGAGGCACAGTGAAACTATCTGACACTCTCACTGAGAAGTGAAATGGCGCAGCAAGAGCTGTTCGAGGCAAAGCTCTGCTGTTCGATCTGTCTGAATCTACTGAAGGATCCGGTGACTGTTCCCTGTGGGCACAGTTACTGCATGAGCTGTATTCAAAGCTGCTGGGATGAAGAGGATCAGAAGAAAATCCACAGCTGCCCCCAGTGCAGACAGACCTTCATACCGAGGCCTGTCCTGGTGAAGAACACCATGTTAGCAGAGTTGGTGGAGGACCTGAGGAAGACAGGATTCCAAGCTGCACCTCCTGATCACTGCTATGCTGGACCTGGAGACGTGGCCTGTGATGTCTGCACTGGGAGAAAGCTGAAAGCCCTCAAGTCGTGTCTGGTGTGTCTGGCCTCTTACTGTGAGCAGCACCTCCAATATCACTATAATGCAGCTCCACTAAGGAAACACAAGCTGGTGGAAGCCACCGTGAAGCTTCAGGAGAACATCTGCTCTCGTCATGATGAGGTGATGAAGATTTTTTGCCGTACTGATCAGCAGCATATCTGTTACCTCTGCTCCATGGATGAACATAAAGGCCACGACACAGTCTCAGCTGCAGCAGAAAGGACCGGGAGGCAGAAAGAGGTCCGAGTCAGTCGACAAGGAAAAGCCTCAGGTCCTGAGTAGAGAGGGTTTAACTGGCCGTTGCTACTGGCAGGTGGAGGCTGGAGATGGAGTTGGAATAGCACTTGCATATAAGAATATTAGCAGAACAGGGTATGTAAGTGATTTTGGATACAATGACAAGTCTTGGGGATTATATTATTCCAACACTCTTCAGCAATTTATACATAACAGTATTGAAACTCTCATCCCAGGCCGTCTGCCCTCCAGAGTAGGAGTGTACCTGGATCACAGAGCAGGTATTCTGTCCTTCTACAGCGTCTCTGAAACCATGACTCTCCTCCACAGAGTCCAGACCACATTTACTCAGCCTCTCTATGCTGGACTTTGGCAACCCTTCTAAACCGATGGGATCGCCGGCGCCCCCCAAATACCATGCCCTGTTCACAGTACCGTAACTCCTAGACCGTTTGTCCTATCGGAGAAATCTCGACGGTTCTAGAAAGAGAAGAAGCTGCGCTTTCTCCCCATATACATGACATTACGGTAATCCACTGGCAACATACGCCAGCAGCGTGACAAACAAACAGGGAAGTGAAATCTGAAAAAGACGAGAGAGAGAGAGAGAGAAAAGAAAGTCACACGGTGTATTTTTTGGAACAACTCCCAGACATTGATCAGTTTTATTCGTTTTATTTCAGTGTTTGTCCGTTGTCTTTCAGTGTTTTGTGTAGTTTTTTTTAGTCTCAACATGTCGAAGCGTTCAATCAGAACGACCAAGCGACCACGGAGATTCAGTCACAGTGAAGAAGACGCCACGCCATTGTAAGTACTGTGAAATACTTTTCAGTAAATATACAGTGGATATTGACTTCACTCAAACAAAAACTTTCAACTTTATTCAAATAATACTTCTCAATATCATGACCTAGCATGAGTAATAACAATATGTATAGTAAATACAGAGGTGGATAGGCTATCCAAGGTGCGCCTTTACGCATGCACTTTCCTTCTGCAGCTCTGAATTTACTTGGGGTAACCCCCACTAAATTCTTGTGTGCAACATTACCTTTCTTTTCAATATGATATGCAGTAATTATTTTATTTTCATCTAAAAGTTGTGAACGTTTTTTTATGACTCTGATCACTGATCACTGATCAGTGGGACAAAAATAGCTGGTGTATTTTACTAGGGATGATTGATTTATGATGATGATGTCACAGTGGGATTTAGGACATCACTGATGATGTCACAGTGGGATTTATGACATCACAGATGATTTCACAGTGGGATTTATGACATCACAGTGGGACAGAGAAACAAACAGAGCCCCAGCTCCCATCACTGATCAGTGGGACAAAAATAGCTGGTGTGGGTAGGTGGATATCATGCAGTCAATTACATTTATATTTTATCTTATCTTATGTCTATATTTTTAGGGTGCCTTGACTGCCTTCTGCTGACCAGGGGGACCCAGAGCCAGCTGATGAAGAACCAGGCCCTCCATGGAAGTGTGATGTGTGCACTGTGGACCTGTGTCTGTGGCCAGACAGGAACTGTTTCAAGGAATACCACCAAGGAAAAGGCCAGAACACATCTGGAAATTAGGAAAGACAATAAAAAGGCCAGGGAACAACTAAATATTTCCAGGCGGAATTAATCAGCCATAGGTTTAGAAGGGTTAATTATCATGTTGGAGTCACTGCTGAGTTGTGTAATCTGAACTAGACAGAGTTATTAAAGCAGCAATGTGTGGTGTTTCTGCACTGCTCTTACAGTAGATCACCTGTCAATCAAACAGTGTGGGCGGGGCTGTGATTTGATGTTGCTGCAGTTTGAGTGTCTCTTCTCTCTGTCTGTTCAGTCATGGTGGCTATCACTGCTCATGCTAACGGGCTGTGCATCTTCACTGACCTCACGATTCCATTCGATTATCATTTACTGGTCTTTGATTGGATTCCACAATGCATCATGATGCATCTCAATGTTCTATATTACTGCACATGGCTACTTTTTCATCAATTATTACAACAAGCTATCGGATAAATATGAACTCCCCTTTTTATTTAGAAAGTGCTTTACAAATCAGAATGTAAAAATTTATGTTAAACATAAATGTCTTATCATTAATGGCCTGCATTTATATAGCGCTTTTATCCAAAGCGCTTTACAGTCAGTAGGTTCATTCACCCATTCACACACCGATGGCGGCAGGTTACCACGCAGGGTGCTGGCACACCAACGGGAGCAATTTGGGGTTCAGTGTCTTGCCCAAGGACACTTCGACATGCAGACTGGAGGAGCCGGGAATCGAACCACCGACCTCTTTTATCCAAAGCGATTAGTGGACGACCCGCTCTACCTCCTGAGCTACAGCCGCCCCCATATCATTCAATTAAATTGTAAACTAAAATAAACTAGAAAAGTGCGCTCAGTCAGCAGAGTGCAGATCTCCACCAGGCACCGCTACGCCTAACCATGGCCAAACCGAACCACTTGCCGATAACAAGGAAACATTAAACCGCCACATTGTTTCATTGAGTTTGGTGTACAACCAAGAGTAAACGGCACATATTCATGTGTTTATAGCCTGTCTTACAGTAGCATAATAAAGATTTAAAAGCTTGTTCAGTTAAGGTTTAAGAAAGGGTTGGACATAATTTAAAATAAAGCAACAGACTGCAGCCCCCCAAAAATCAATAACTTTATAGTAGCTATATGATACTATATTTAAATATACATTGATATATCCTGGTTTTCATTAGTGTAAAATGCCCCAAAAGAAATCTGTAATGTTTTCTGCTGTTTCTGTTCCACTGCATGGGCCTTAAAGGAACACTCCGCCCATTTTCAACCAGCTTTGTATCATTAGAACATCAGTAGTATAGAAAACTGTAAACGGTTTTGAAGTCTGTCATTTAATTTGACAGTTATTGAGTGTTAAAGTGTGGACCAGTGACATCACTGGTCCACACTAACTCAAATTAATAACTCATTAACTCAAATCAACTCTCAATAACTGTTCATATTCAATATTCATCATTCATCTAGTTTGACAGTTATTGAGAGTTTATTTGAGTTAATGAGTTATTAATTTGGGTTAGTGTGGACCAGTGATGTCACTGGTCCACAGTTTAACACTCAATAACTGTCAAATTAAATGACAGACTTCAAAACAGTTTACAGTTTTCTGATATACTACTGATGTTCTAATGATACAAAGCTGGTTGAAAATGGGCAGAGTGTTCCTTTAATGGAGCAGCCATTAGCAACCTAGAAATCTTTCCTTTATTATAGCTGAATAGTTGTTAATAATTTGATTTTGTTCCCTGCTCTTTGTAGAAAAGTGAACTATGTAATCATTATTATTATAATCAATAGGGTGAGGATTTGTTTTCCTCCACAGTGCTGACGTACTGTTTAACAGATTGATTGTGTGGATGAAATGAATATTATGTACATGGAAAGATTGAACCAGAATCATTCATTTTTTAGTGAATTGATGTGTGATCAAAGTGAATGTTTGAAAAGATCAATAAAGTTTTGTAATTCCAAGAATGAATAAAGTATTTATTCTGTATTAGTTTCAGGAAGTCTAGCAAAGCTGCTATAAATTGTGAAACTAATGACATTATAACTGAGTCGATTCTCTCCCTAAAACACAACAAAGTGCAGTCTTCATGTCTGTCAGCTAACTCATCTTGATTGCTTTTTGATGTGTGTGTATGTATGTATATATATATATATATATATATACATACATATACACAAGGCATCTCGTGCACTCGATTCACTACATGCGATTACATGTGTGCGGGTGTTTGTGTGTGCCCCTTAAGTTTAGATCCATCAGTCTTATGACATCACTGATGAAATCATCAGTGTCTTATGACATCACTGATGACATCATCAGTGACTTATGACATCACTGATGACATTATCAGTGATTTCACAATGCTGATGATGGCACTGATACACACATAATCTTTGCTTCATGATGACATGTTATAAACAAGGGCTAAACAAACACACACTGCCGCTTTAAAGCCATTCCTCTTCCTGGAATGAAGCAAAGCCTGATAACCCCGCCTCCCTGGTCTCAAACACAGCTGGCCCCGTTCCAATACCCATACTTGTACTTCTTTCTTGTAGTATGTACTGCCGCTGCCCTCACAAAGTATGGATTGTAGTGTGCAGCATGCATGCAAAAAGCATCCTATTGGGACACACTACATCTGTCGTCACGTGAGCTTCCTGAACTCCGACCTCTTGCTCACTTCCGCCGACGTCCGCAGCGCCACATTTGAGTGTTTTTTTTTTTTTTTATTCAATAAACAAAGTCTGGCAGTAACAAACAGTACATTATACAAAAAATTCAGACTAAACATTTACAAAATTGGAACAGACAATCAAATAAACAAAATAAAATAAATAAAGCAAAAACATTAAGTCAGAGATCTAAACAGGAATCAAGATATGCATGTTTTGGTACACACCATGCTTGTTTGGTTTTAACATATTTCAAGGCTTTCTTAAAGTTAATTATCTCATTCATGAACACGCAGCTCAGTCAGTGCGACGTAACTCCAGTAGGTGGCGGTAATGCACAAAAAGTTGTTTGCCAACCGCCATAAAACATTAGAAGAAGAAGAAGAAGAAGAAGACATAACTTCCTGCTGCACAAAGGATTGTGGGGAAGTTTGGCTGAAGCAGCATGCATCGATGCATACTCCGAAATAGGAGCTGATGTAGTACAACATCCTGGTACTCTTGGCATACTGCATCTGACATACTATGTATTGGGACATACTAAATCTTTTTTTGCCTACTAAATAGTATGGAAGTATGGGTATTGGAACGGGGGGACTCAGTTCCATAGAGAGGTCCAGGGATGACGTATTTTTGTAGGCTGAATGCGGAAGTCCCGAACTTCCTGGTTCCACACTGTTTCTGTCTATGGGATTTTTGAATGGGTTTTTGGCGATATGCTTCAAATAATGTCTGTGGGCAACGCAAGTTTAATCAAACGCGAACCAAGGTTCAGCGGGATAATCTTCACACATGAGGACCACTTTCATGAGTTTTGTAGCGTAAATGCGAGCCCTAGAAGTAAAATGCTCGAGCTAAGCTAATCCTGAACTACACACTGTCGCATAGGCTTCACGTCACGTCAGCACTCAACCTGGACTGTTGTTGATGTGTGCACTGATTACCTCGGGCTGAACGGGGCTGAACCAGGTGAGGGAAAGAGAATTTCCGTGTTCGCCCTTTGAAGTGGTGACGTTATTGACGTATATATCCACATCGACTCAGCAGTGTAGTCTCATTTAGCCGTTTGCTAGCTAGCCGCCCGTTTAACGGCATGTAAAAGCTTCAAAACTCATAAAAGTGGTCTTCATGTGTGAAGATGATGTTACTAAACACTGGTTCGCGTTTGATTAAGCCAGCGTTGCCCAGAGAGATTATTAGAAGCATCGCGCCAAAAACCCATTCAAAACTCCCATAGGCGAAAACTGTATGGAACCAGGGGCGTTAGCATCGATGATTTCCGGACTCGTTACTGGACCTCTCTATTCTGTCCAGATATTTCCTGTTCCCTCCCCTTTCACAGATATGCCAAATACCCAGGTCTGGTTTACATGCTAACATTTTTATTTTGATCGGATTCTGAAAAGGTTTAAACCACCCCTCTGCAACCGGGTTTGGTTTGGGCCTGTTTAATCTGATGGAGGTGTTTATATGGAGCATTTTTTATCTGTTTTGGACTTTTAAACCTATTATAATCTGATTATTAGGCTCCATGTAAAAAATGTGCCTAGTGAGTATAAGCCCCCGAGGCTTTTCTAGGCCGGCCCGTTCTGGGTCCAGCAAAAACATGTAGTGTAAATCTGTAGGTTCTTCTCCCACAGTAGACAGACAGACGGCCTGTTTATCTCCACATCCGTCTTGTCTGCTTCTTGTTGGAAAGAACATCCACGTTCAAAGCTTGCTACGGTGCAGAACACTTTCCATGTTTGCTCCCATCAGTGTGAAACGTTTTCATTGGGGTGCGTTTGATCCAGTCTGGTGTGTGTGTGTGTGCAGCATCAGAGAAGGAAAGAAACAGCAGATATGAGACAGTTAGCAGCCCCATCAGGATTCACAATCATATTTTACATGTATACTGTACATGTATACTGTACAAGTGCTTTGCCTGCAACAGTTGAGGACATAAAGTTGATGTCCTCAACTGTCATAAAGTCATGTCATAAAGAACCACGTTACTACAGTAAATGCTGAAACACCACTGAAGAGGGAGAGACACACACACACACACACACACACACACACACACACACACACACACACAGATAAAGGACCCTTGGACTTTATACTTTGCTTTGGCAAAATTGTTCCTTCAACTTTCACACCAATAAAGCCATTGAAATGAAAATAAAAGAGAGAGAGAGAGAATAGTTTTACTGTTAAATGTTCTACCAGCCACTTTTGGTAGGTTTTGGAACTTTATTTTAAAATTAGGGGGAATAAGAGGAGAGAGATATTGATCCAAAGTTCAACTATTCTTTATCTCTTTGTCGTAATCTTCACTTCATGTTATAAACCAGGGCTAAACACACTGTTCCTTTAAAAGCACTCCTCTTCCTGGAACGAAGCAAATAAGCCTGATAACCTGCACCTTCCCCTTCTTCAGTTGAGGGACAGTGAAACTATCTGACACTCTCACTGAGAAGTGAAATGGCGCAGCAAGAGCTGTTCGAGGCAAAGCTCTGCTGTTCGATCTGTCTGCATCTACTGAAGGATCCGGTGACTGTTTCCTGTGGGCACAACTACTGCATGAGCTGTATTAAAAACTACTGGGATGAAGAGGATCAGAAGAAAATCCACACCTGCCCCCAGTGCAGACAGACCTTCACACCGAGGCCTGTCCTGGTGAAGAACACCATGTTAGCAGAGTTGGTGGAGGACCTGAGGAAGACAGGATTCCAAGCTGCACCTCCTGATCACTGCTCTGCTGGACCTGGAGACGTGGCCTGTGATATCTGCACTGGGAGAAAGCGGAAAGCCCTCAAGTCGTGTCTGGTGTGTCTGACCTCTTACTGTGAGCAGCACCTCCAACATCACTATGATGCAGCTCCATTAAAGAAACACAAGCTGGTTGAAGCCACCGTGAAGCTTCAGGAGAACATCTGCTCTCGTCATGATGAGGTGATGAAGGTGTTCTGCCGTACTGATCAGCAGTGTATCTGTTATCTCTGCTTAATGGATGAACATAAAGGCCACGACACAGTCTTAGCTGCAGTAGAAAGGACCGAGAGGCAGCAAGAGGTCCGAGTCAGTCGGCGGCAACAAGTCCAGCAAACACTCCAGGACAGAGAGAAAGACGTGAAGGTGCTTCAGCAGGAGGTGGAGGCTATCAATCTCTCTGCTGATAAAGCAGTGGAGGACAGTGAGAAGATCTTCACTGAGCTGGTCCGTCAAATTGAGAAGAGAAGCTCTGAGGTGAAGGAGCAGATCAGATCCCAGCAGAAAGAGGAAGCGAGTCGGGCCGAAGAACTTCAGGTGAAGCTGAAACAGGAGATTGCTGAGCTGAGGAGGAAAGACGCTGAGCTGGAGCAGCTCTCACACACAGAGGATCACATCCACTTTCTACACCGTTACGCCTCGTTTTCACGTCTCTATAATTTTATAGACTCACCCAGGATCGATACCCGTCCTCTGCGCTACTTTGAGGATGTGACTGCAGCTGTGTCAGAGGCCAGAGAGAAACTACAGGACATTCTGACAGAGGCATGTCCTAAGATCTCACTGACAGTGACTGACGTGGATGTTTTACTGTCACCGCCAGAGCTCAAGACCAGAGCTGCCTTCTTACAATATTCACGTCAGATCACACTGGATCCAAACACAGCAAACACACGGCTGTTATTATCTGAGGGGAACAGAAAAGCAACACTTATGAGAGAAAAGCAGTCATATTCTAGTCACCCAGACAGATTCACTGAGCTGGTTCAGGTCCTGAGTAGAGAGGGTTTGACTGGCCGTTGTTACTGGGAGGTGGAGTGGAGTGGATCTGGAGTTGCAATAGCAGTTGCTTATAAGAATATTAGCAGAACAGGAAGTTGTTTTGGATACAATGACAAGTCTTGGGAATTATATTATTGCGGCACTAGTTGTGAATTTGTACATAACAGTATCAAAACTCCCATCACAGGCCGTCTGCCCTCCAGAGTAGGAGTGTACCTGGATCACAGTGCAGGTATTCTGTCCTTCTACAGCGTCTCTGAAACCATGACTCTCATCCACAGAGTCCAGACCACATTTACTCAGCCTCTCTATGCTGGACTTTGGCTTTCTGGTGCAGCCACTGCTGCTGAGTTGTGTAATCTCAAGTAGACAGAGTTATTAAAGCAGCAATGTGTGGTGTTTCTGCACTGCTCTTACAGGAAATCACCTGTCAATCAAACAGTGTGGGCAGGGCTTAGATTTGATGTTGCTGCAGTTTGAGTGTCTCTTCTCTCTGTCTGTTCATTCATGGTGGCTATCACTGCTCATGCTAACGGGCTGTGCATCTTCACTGGCCTCACGATTCCATTCGATTATCATTTACTGGTCTTTGATTGGATTCCACGATGCATCTCAATGCATCCTCAATGTTCTATATTACTGCACATGGCTACTTTTTCATCAATTATTACAACAAGCAGTCGGATAAATATGAACTCCCCTTTTGATTTAGAAAGTGCTTTACAAATCAGAATGTCAAAATAAATGTTAAACATAAATGTCTTATCACTAAATTAAATTGTAAACTAAAATAAACTAGAAAAGTGCGCTCAGTCAGCAGAGTGCAGATCTCCGCCAGGCACCGCTACGCCTAACCATGGCCAAACCGAACCACTTGCAGATAACAAGGAAACATTAAACCGCCACATTGTTTCATTTAGTTTGGTGTACAACCAAGAGCAAACAGCACATATTGTGTTTATAGCCTGTCTTACAGTAGCATAATAAAGATTTAAAAGCTTGTTCACATATCGTGTTTATAGCCTGTCTTATAGTAGCCTATATAATAAAGATTTAAAAGCTTGTTCAGTTAAGGTTTAAGAAAGGGTTGGACATAATTTAAAATAAAACAACAGACTGCAGCCCCCCAAAAATCAATAACTTTATAGTAGGCTATATGATACTATATTTAAATGTACGTTGATATATCCTGGTTTTCATTAGTGTAAAATGTCCCAAAAAATTCTGTAATGTTTTCTGCTGTTTCTGTTCCACTGCATGGGCCTTAATGGAGCAGCCATTAGCAACCTAGAAATCTTTCCTTTATTATAGCTGAATAGTTGTTAATACTTTGATTTTGTTCCCTGCTCTTTGTAGAAAAGTGAACTATGTAATCATTATTATTATAATCAATATGGTGAGGATTTGTTTTCCTCCACAGTGCTGACGTACTGTTTAACAGATTGATTGTGTGGATGAAGTGAATATTACGTGGAAAGATTGATCCAGAATCATTCAGGTTTGAGTGAATTGATTTGTGATCAAAGTGAATGTTTGAAAAGATCAATAAAGTTTTTTAATTCCAAGAAGGAATAAAGTATTTATTCTGTATTAGTTTTAGGAAGTCTAGCAAAGCTGCTATAAATTGTGAAACTAATGTGACATTATAACTGAGTCGATTCTCTCCCGAACAAAGTGCAGTCTCCAATGTCTGTCTGCTAACTCATCTTGATTGCTTTTTGACGTGTGTGTGTGTGTATATATATATATATACATACATATACACAAGGCATCTCGTGCACTCGATTCCCAAGGCTCGCCTGCTGCGTGACATCGCTACATGCGATTACATGTGTGCGGGTGTGTGTGTGTGCCCCTTAAGTTTACATCCATCAGTCTTATGACATCACTGATGAAATCATCAGTGTCTTATGACATCACTGATGACATCATCGGTGACTTATGACATCACTGATGACATTATCAGTGATGTCACAATGCTGATGATGGCACTGATACACACATAATCTTTGCTTCATGATGACATGTTATAAACAAGGGCTAAACAAACACACACTGCCGCTTTAAAGCCATTCCTCTTCCTGGAATGAAGCAAAGCCTGATAACTCCGCCTCCCTGGTCTCAAACACAGCCAGTTCCATTCTGTCCAGATATTTCCTGTTCCCTCCCCTTTCACAGATATGCCAAATGCCCAGGTCTGGTTTACATGCTAACATTTTTATTTTGATCGGATTCTGAAATGGTTTAAACTACCCCTCTGCAACCGGGTTTGGTTTGGGCCTGTTTAATCTGATGGAGGTGTTTATATGGAGCATTTTTAATCTGTTTTGGACTTTTAAACCTATTATAATCTGATTATTAGGCTCCATGTAAAAAAACGTGCCTAGTGAGTATAAGCCCCCGAGGCTTTTCTAGGCCGGCCCGTTCTGGGTCCAGCAAAAACATGTAGTGTAAACCTGTAGGTTCTTCTCCCACAGTAGACAGACAGACGGCCTGTTTATCTCCACATCCGTCTTGTCTGCTTCTTGTTGGAAAGAACATCCACGTTCAAAGCTTGCTACGGTGCAGAACGCTTTCCATGTTTGCTCCCATCAGTGTGAAACGTTTTCATTGGGGTGCGTTTGATCCAGTCTGGTGTGTGTGTGTGTGCAGCATCAGAGAAGGAAAGAAACAGCAGATATAAGACAGTTAGCAGCCCCATCAGGATTCACAATCATATTTACATATATACTGTACATGTATACTGTACAAGTGCTTTGCCTGCAACAGTTGAGGACATAAAGTTGATGTCCTCAACTGTCATAAAGTGATGTTATAAAGAACCACGTTACTACAGTAAATGCTGAAACACCACTGAAGAGGGAGAGACAGAGACACACACACACACACACACACACACACACACACACACACACACACACACACACACACACACAGATAAAGGACCCTTGGACTTTATACTTTGCTTTGGCAAAATTGTTCCTTCAACTTTCACACCAATAAAGCCATTGAAATGAAAATAAAAAAGAGAGAGAGAGAATAGTTTTACTGTTAAATGTTCTACCAGCCACTTACTTTTGGTAGGTTTTGGAACTTTATTTTAAAATTAGGGGGAATAAGAGGAGAGAGATATTGATCCAAAGTTCAACTATTCTTTATCTCTTTGTCGTAATCTTCACTTCATGTTATAAACAAGGGCTAAACACACTGTTCCTTTAAAAGCACTCCTCTTCCTGGAATGAAGCAAAGCCTGATAACCTGCACCTTCCCCTCTTCTTCAATTGAGGGACAGTGAAACTATCTGACACTCTCACTGAGAAGTGAAATGGCGCAGCAAGAGCTGTTCGAGGCAAACCTCTGCTGTTCGATCTGTCTGCATCTACTGAAGGATCCGGTGACTGTTTCCTGTGGGCACAACTACTGCATGAGCTGTATTAAAAACTACTGGGATGAAGAGGATCAGAAGAAAATCCACACCTGCCCCCAGTGCAGACAGACCTTCACACCGAGGCCTGTCCTGGTGAAGAACACCATGTTAGCAGAGTTGGTGGAGGACCTGAGGAAGACAGGATTCCAAGCTGCACCTCCTGATCACTGCTCTGCTGGACCTGGAGATGTGGCCTGTGATGTCTGCACTGGGAGAAAGCTGAAAGCCCTCAAGTCGTGTCTGGTGTGTCTGGCCTCTTACTGTGAGCAGCACCTCCAACATCACTATGATGAAACTCCATTAAAGAAACACAAGCTGGTGGAAGCCACCGTGAAGTTTCAGGAGAACATCTGCTCTCATCATGATGAGGTGATGAAGGTGTTCTGCCGTACTGATCAGCAGTGTATCTGTTATCTCTGCTCCATGGATGAACATAAAGGCCACGATGCAGTCTCAGCTGCAGCAGAAAGGACAGAGAGGCAGAAAGAGGTCGGAGTCAGTCGACAACAAATCCAGCAAACACTCCAGGACAGAGAGAAAGACGTGAAGGTGCTTCAGCAGGAGGTGGAAGCTATCAATCTCTCTGCTGATAAAGCAGTGGAGGACAGTGAGAAGATCCTTACTGAGCTGGTCCGTCTCATTGAGAAGACAAGCTCTGAGGTGAAGGAGCAGATCAGATCCCAGCAGAAAGAGGAAGCGAGTCGGGCCGAAGAACTTCAGGTGAAGCTGAAACAGGAGATCTCTGAGCTGAGGAGTAAAGACGCTGAGCTGGAGCAGCTCTCACACACAGAGGATCACATCCACTTTCTACACCGTTACGGCTCGTGTTCACGTCTCAATGATTTTACAGACTCACCCAGGATCGATACCCGTCCTCTGCACTACTTTGAGGATGTGACTGCAGCTGTGTCAGAGGCCAGAGATAAACTACAGGATGTTCTGACAGAGGAATGGCCTAAGATCTCACTGACAGTGACTGAAGTGGATGTTTTACTGCCACAACCAGAGCCCAAGACCAGAGCTGACTTCTTAAAATATTCACGTCAGATCACACTGGATCCAAACACAGCAAACACAGGGCTGTTATTATCTGAGGGGAACAGAAAAGCAACACGTATGACTGAAAAACAGTCATATTCTAGTCACCCAGACAGATTCACTGAAGTGCAGTGCACTCAGGTCCTGAGTAGAGAGGGTTTGACTGGCCGTTGTTACTGGGAGGTGGAGTGGGGTGGATCTGCAGTTGAAATAGCAGTTGCTTATAAGAATATTAGCAGAACAGGGAATGTAAGTAGTTTTGGATACAATGACAAGTCTTGGGGATTATTATTTTGGGATAGTATTAAATTTGTACATAACAGTATCTACACTCTCATCCCAGGCCGTCTGCCCTCCAGAGTAGGAGTGTACCTGGATCACAGTGCAGGGATTCTGTCCTTCTACAGCGTCTCTGAAACCATGACTCTCCTCCACAGAGTCCAGACCACATTTACTCAGCCTCTCTATGCTGGACTTTGGCTTTCTGCTGGAGCCACTGCTGAGTTGTGTAATCTCAAGTAGACAGAGTTATTAAAGCAGCAATGTGTGGTAGATCACCTGTCAATCAAACAGTGTGGGCGGGGCTTTGATTTTATGTTGCTGCAGTTTGAGTGTCTCTTCTCTCTGTCTGTTCAGTCATGGTGGCTATCACTGCTCATGCTAACGGGCTGTGCATCTTCACTGGCCTCACGATTCCATTCGATTACCATTCACCGGTCTTTGATTGGATTCCTCGATGCATCTCAATGTTCTATATTACTGCACATGGCTACCTTTTCATCAATTATCAACAAGCAATGGGATAAATATAAACTCAGTTTTTTATTTAGAAAGTGCTTTACAAATCAGAATGTCAAAATAAATGTTAAATATAAATGTCTTATCATTCAATTAAATTGTAAACTAAAATAAACTAGAAAAGTGCGCTCGTCAGTAGGGCTGGGTTAAAAAAATCGATTCTCCTATTTTTAATCGATTTTTATTTTAATTCTTTGATATCGATTCATATGTCCAGAGATCGATTTTTTTTATAATGTTTTTTTTTAATAAACAGGCTAAAATATTATGCTGTTATATTATGCTGTGATTTGAAATCAAATCACTGTGCATAATTGGGAAAGTGTCTTTTTTGACAGATGAAAAGGCTGTTATTTACCCTTTGTCACCACCTGGTGAGTAAATATATTAAAATTGACAACCGGTCCGCAACTTTTTTTCCCCATGTATCTACTTGGCGCAAAAAAGGTTGGGAACCCCTGTGTTACATAACTGGACAGTCATGTAATTCAGGTTACAGCTCAAAAAACACGTTTTGGTATCACTAACCAAATCAATATTGAAATGAATCGAATCGGAGTCCGAATCGAATCGAATCACGATTAATCGATTCGCAACCTTGTGAATCAGAATCGAATCGATTCTCGAAATTTGAACCAATACCCAGCTCTACTCATCAGCAAAGTGCAGATCTCCGCCAGGCACCGCTATGCCTAACCATGGCCAAACCGAACCACTTGCAGATAACAAGGAAACATTAAACCGCCACATTGTTTCATTTAGTTTGGTGTACAACCAAGAGCAAACAGCACATATTGTGTTTATAGCCTGTCTTACAGTGGCCTCTATAATAAAGATTTAAAAGCTTGTTCGCCACATATCGTGTTTTTAGCCTGTCTTATAGTAGCCTATATAATAAAGATTTAAAAGCTTGTTCGATTCAATTAATGCCCCCCCCCCCAAAAAAAGAAAAGAAATCTACATATAGGTACTATGTATGTTGATATATCCTGGTTTTCATTAGTCTGAAATGCCCCCAAAAAATCAAATGTTTTCTGCTGTTTCTGTTCCACTGCATGGGCCTTAATGGAGCAGCCATAGCAGGATAGAAATCTTTCCTTTATTATAGCTGAATAGTTGTTAATAATTTGATTTTGTTCCCTCCTCTTTGTAGAAAAGTGAATTATGTAATCATTATTATTATAATCAATATGGTGAGGATTTGTTTTCCTCCACAGTGCTGACGTACTGTTTAACAGATTGATTGTGTGGATGAAGTGAAT
>NC_139638.1:25029697-25059697 GCF_964638095.1 Poromitra crassiceps | reverse complement strand
CTTCCCTCCCCCCTCCTCTCTCACTCATCTCACTCCTCCCCTCTCCACTCCTCTCTCCTCTCCTTTCCTCTCCTCTCTTCTCCTCTCCTCTCTCCTCCCCTCTCCTCTCTGTCTTCTCCTCTCCTCTCTCCTCTCTTCTCCTCTCCTCTCTCCTCCCCTCTCCTCTCTGTCTTCTACTCTCCTCTCTCCTCTCTTCTCCTCTCCTCTCTCCTCCCCTCTCCTCTCTGTCTTCTACTCTCCTCTCTCCTCTCTTCTCCTCTTCTCCTCTCCTCTCTCCTCTCTCCTCTCCTCTCTGTCTTCTACTCTCCTCTCTCCTCTGTGTCTCTGTCTTCTCCTCTCCTCTCTCCTCTCCTCTCTGTCTTCTCCTCTCCTCTGTATCTGTGTCTTCTCCTCTCCTCTGTCTTTGAAAAGCTTTTCTTGCTTGCCCTCTCATGACAATAGGTAGTAGTAGTACTAATATATTCCATGTGCTGGAGCAATGTGCTGATGGTGCGTTGTTCTGTGCTGTATTAGTGTTTCAGAAATGAAGGAAAATGCCATTATTGGATCAATACGGCTTCTGTGTGAGTGCCTGTTTACTAAAAGCTTTAGAACATTCTACACATTTTTAAGACACAGCAGAAGTATGTTGTACATCCACACGACTAGAAGCAACAGACATGTTCCAGCAATGCAGCCAAGAGGCAGGAAGTGGACTACATGGGAGTCCTGTTCAAGAGCACTCTATCGGACCTGCGTATGCTAAGCGTTTAAGGATATGGCTGGTGTTTTTAAATACATCTCTTATCGTCAACAACTCCTATGAAAATGACAAAATCAATGGTTTGTTTATTACTTCTTTCCGACTTCCAACGTATTAACCCTTCAAACCAGAAGTCTTTATTGGCCTTTTCCACTGGCACTTTTGGCCGTGCCAAGCCATGCCATACCGCGCCATACCACGCTGACTTGTCTCTGCCATACATATTTTAACGCGTGGATCCGTACCATGCCACGCTCGAGATGGACCTTCTCTGGAGTGGGACCAAAGCGTGCCGGACCCGCCTAGTCTCGCCAAGCCGGCCAACCCGCGAGGACCTCCCTTATCGCCCTCAAACAGCTGTGTTGCCAGCATAGGTTCCTTCCGAGACTCTTCATGTCGGTGCGAGCAGAGAAGAAAGGTGTTTTTAAAGACCTCTCAGTGTGTTCAGCTGTCATTCCCTTTGTAGCTTCTAATACTGAATCTCTGTGGTCTGAACTTTAGTTTCTCTCCTGTGCTTCACTTTGTACAATCAGATATCCACTTTTATTTCACCGTTTCCTGCTGTGTGTCTGAGCCGTGTCATGTTACTGCTGAGCTGTAAACATTTCCTGCTGCCCGCCGCTTCATATTAAAAGCCTTCCACTGACAAACTAGCAGAAGGCCTTTTATTGTTAAGAACTTACAGGAAACGCAATGTCACTTTGACACAGTCAGTCACACAGTCATATCGCTGCTGCCGCTGCTGCTTTGTGACACGAGACAAGTCGCGTCACCAGTTAAAGACCGGCCTAACTGCATGTATAGAGAGGCAAAGTGAACGTCACTTCCTGCTTCAGCACTGTACCAGAGATTTTCTTCCGCAGTTTATTTTCCCATAGACATTTCGTAAAATGCTTATAATAATAGTTGTACTTGGTCAAACCAAACGGTTCAGCAATATTTAGATTCGGGAGAGACCATAGAACATTTCACTCTGACAAAAAAAAAAAAAAAATTTTTAAACGTTTTGCTCTGAGTGAAATGCTATGCGATCTCTCCTGTTTCTAAATATATCTGAACCGTTTGTTTTGAACAAGTAAAACTATTTTTATAAGCATTTTACGAAATGTCTATGGGAAAATCAATGGCGGATGAAAATCTCTGGTACAGTGCTGAAGCAGGAAGTGACGTTCCACTTTGGCTCTTTATACAGTATGTAGATGGACTGGAGTTTGACACTTTTGAGACAGCTTAATAGTTGCCTTTGCCTCAGGCAGGTGTTTTCACTTTGTTCTTCTCAGCAGTGGGCAGCAGCAGCAAATCCAAACCATGCCAAGTTCAGTTCAGTGTGGGAACCACAAACATCCCTTGTACCCAAGCCCTGAAGTGCCAGGGGCGTTATTATCACAGGACACGCCTCCCACATTTAGTCCACACTGTGCTCTTGTGAGAGTGCGTTTTCATTTGGAACAGCAGCAGCACAATGCCAATGTTAGCAGTGCCCATGTCAACAGTGCAGCAAGGTTGGATGCTCCGGGAGAACTCGGAAGGACGAGGGGGAATGAGAGAAACAGACAAACGTAGGCTAGGAAGTGAGACAGACGGAGAGAGAGAAGGCTATTTGCACCTATAGCTAGAGGCTGTTTGACCTTAGTTTGACCTTTGTTGGTTTGCATGTGTGTGGGTAGCACTTTTAAGACTGTTTGCTTTGTGTATGTATGCTCTGCTGCCGGTTCCCAGTGGTTGTCTAGTTCAGCATACTGTAGATGAAGGTTCCAGAGGCCGGCCTTAGTTAGCATACAAGTCTATATCTATTTTCTCTGTATGATTTTCAGCTCTCTCTCTCTCTCTCTCTCTCTCTCTCTCTCTTCTTGTTTCACACCCACACGCATGCACCTCTTTGTTATTCACAGAGATGTGTTCTTATCTTGAATTCTGAAAGTACCATGAAATTAAGTCCGGAATATCAGGATGCTCCAAAGTGATACCTAGTGTCGTCTAGAGAGAGAGTGGCGTCAGCGGAGGACCAAAATGCGTGACTCATTAGCCAATGAACAGCCAGGAAGGGGTCTCGCGCTACTTTTGCATGCTAAAATAAAGCTGATAATGTATAATTTGGTACAAAAAAAAAAAAAATCAAAGTACAACACAAACTGTCCATTTTGCTGCAACTCGACAGTGCTGCTTAATCCAGGAGCTTACTTCCTGGAACTCTTGAGAGTAAAAAAAACTGGTCCTTTGGAGTGAATGGAGATGTCGCAACTCTTCTATATACACGGCTCTGGTGTTACCCTGTGTTCAAGTCTATTCATCCAATTATTATGTTGAAAAGTGATATGGAGGAACCCCATCATCATACCTACACTGTCCCCTCCCTCTCTCTTTTTCAATAGGTCAGCTGAAGCTGTCAGTCATCCCAGAGAATGGTCTCCTCGTTGTTAGCGGTGAGTGCCACTACTCATCAGAGGCAACATCAGAGGTCTTTCTTAATATGTGCTCTTGTCATTTGAACATATTTAACACCACCATATTTAAGGAGCTGTTCATGTTCAAACTGGATTCATAACATGATGTTACATCACTAGGTCTTGATCCAAAGGCATGTATTAGTAACCAGTAACCGGTCCACATGATCTGAGGTAACAATCCCTTATGCTGTCTCTTGTAATGAAAACAGATTCATTCAATTGTTCATCTATCACGTTGTCCACAGTTCTGGAGGCTAGGGGCATGCTGGAAGAGGACAATGGGCCATGTGACTCTTATGTTAAGGTATGTACTTCTGAATGTTAAATACTCATCTTAACACGTTCACTGCCATTGACGAGATATCTCGGCTTACAGAATCCAACGGTTGACTGCCAAAGACGAGATATCTCGGCTTAAATTTTTTTTTTTTTTTTTTGACGGTGGGACGTGGATCCAACCCTTTTACGTCTTTTATACAAATATTGGAGGTATTGAATGTGTATAATCTATTTTACCGACCCACTGAGTGGCGACATGTCTCTCCAGAGTAGGAAGAGGCGAGCCAAAACTGGAGGGAAAAGCGCGAGGAAGCCGTTTTCATACTGTAAAATGGATGGCGAAAACGCTTTCACTTTCGCGCTGACGCACAGCGGTGGCAACGGTGGGGGGTTCCAAGAATAGACTGGATGCACACTTTGAAACACGCACCATAAATAAGCCCAGAATCGCAAGAGCTTGATCAGAGCTCTCAACCGAAACGCCAAGAAACGAGCGAAACCCATCCAGCGAGCCCCATCCAGACTGCCAGGCAGCAGCCAGGCAGCAGCAACTCGTTTGTCACAGACCCGCTGCAGAGCCAAGGAGGGCGGAGGAGAACGCCCACGGAGGGAGGAGTTGGAAGCAGAGGGGGGTTTCCTGCTGTTATGGAGGAAATTACTGTTCAAAACTATTGTTTAGATGTCTGACGTCTTACTGATGCCAAAAATGAATGGTTAAAGTGACTGTTCTATCGAATTTCACAAAACGCCGTTTATATCAGAATAAATTTTCTGACGCTGAAACCATGCTGTATTCAACTGCTAATGCTTACATAACTACTAACTCTACAAACTAACTCTTTTAGAGAGAGAAAGCACACATTCTATTAGTTCTTTTGAGATATTGTGTGTTCACAAAATCCTAACAGAAACGAATCCTCGGCTCTTGAAAGATGAGCCAGAATCCTCAAAAAAAAACCTTGGCAGAAGCTAACTACAGCATTGAAAAATGGCTGGCAGTGAATGTGTTAAAGACACTAAGGATTGAGCATCCGTGTAGTAGTGCAACGGTAGATTCTTTGCCTAACAACACAAGGGTCACAGGTTCGAGCCCCCCGGTGTTGTCTTCTCCGGCTTGGTCTGGCGTTCATACAGGCACAATTGGCCGTCGCTGCTGGTCGCTGCACTAGTGCCTCCTCTGGCCGGTTGGGGCCGACTGTTGGGCGGGAGGGGAACTGGGGGGAGTCATGTGATCCTCCCACGCGATATGTCCTGCCGGTAAAACTTCTTGCTGTGTGCTGACTGCACATGTATTGGAGGAAGCATGTGCTAGTCTATGACTCTCCCCAGATCAGCGGAGGTGGTGGAGCAAAAAAGACCCCAAGGACACTTGCTAAGAGCATTTACATTCTACATTCTCACTTACCCCCTTATTCTCCCTCCCATGTGTTCTTCAGGTTGGTCTGCTCCCAGACAGCGATCCCAGAGACAGACAGAAGACTCAGATGGTTCCTCACTGTCGGAACCCCATCTTCTTACAAACCTTTTACTTGTAAGCATTCAGTTATACAACCATCCAAAACCCGATGTGCGATCATATATGTGCAAATTTAGTCACTTAAAGGCATTTATTACCATTTTTCCATTGTTTCTAGTGTTGTCAGTGAGGAGGAGCTTCATAAGAGACTGCTCTTCACAATGTGGAACTCCGACTCCACCACAAGGTACCTGATGGGAATGTTGATCATGTGCTCATGATGAAGTTGCTGGTGGTGGTGATGATGACAGTGGTGATGATGAAGAGGGTAATAACCAAAATACATTTTAACTCACATTTCGATTATTTTGTGGGTAGCTGCATCACACTAGCTGACGTGTGACGTGAGACATGCACGAACACACGCGCACACACACACATGCACGCACACACGCACACACACACACACGCACACGCACATGCACGCAAGCACACACACACACACGCACGCACACACACACACACACACACACATACACGCACGCACACACACACGCACACACACACGCGCACACACACATGCACACGCACATGCACGCAAGCACACACACACACACGCACACACACACACACACACACACGCGCGCACACACACGCGCACACACACACACACACACACATGCACGCAAGCACACACACACACACACACACACACACACACACACGCACAGCTACCCACCAGAGCAGCAAAATTCTGTTTTATAATTGATGCTGCTGGTGTGTGTGTGTGTGTTATTGTATATGTAAGCATATAATCTTGCATTGCAGTGTGCGTGCGTGTGTGCGTTACTCGCGCCTCCCTGCCTCTGCAGAGCTAGGCTGAAACAGGGTCATCGTCGGGGATGGAGGACATAATGGTCGTTATGTTTTGTTGAGTGAAGAGAAGAGCAGAAAAACACCACTGTGTGAAAGAATCAATGTGATCCTTTACTTTCTTTAAAAGATTCCCTCTATTTTAACCAGTACAGGTAAAGGTGAGAAGACATATAGGGTACACCATGTATTGAAATGGGATATGTGAAGCTGTACAGTTATAGGAACAGTGGTCGAGTTTAGATCATGGAAAGATTAGAAAGATAAAGACCTTTTTTGGGACGGTTTCTGGGACACAGATTAAAGGAGCAGCTCACCCTAAAATCCCAAATACATATTTTTCCTCTCACCTGTAGTGCTATTTATCCATCTAGATCGTTGTGTGTTAGTGTTCTGGGTTTTGGAGATATCAGCTGTAGAGATTTCTGCCATCTCTCAAACACAGCTCAAAATGATGAGATGTTCCTGGAGTTCAATAGATGCAGATGAATGGATGTGCTGCCATTCTAGTCAAGGGCCTAAGTGAGTGTATAATGCTACACCCCACCCCCCTCCCTTTCTCCCTCTCTTTGTCCCCTCAGAAGTGCACTTGATGCACCCTCAGAAGTGCACTTGATGCACCCTCAGAAGTGCACTTGATGCACCCTCAGAAGTGCACTTGATGCACCCTCAGAAGTGCACTTGATGCACCTCAGAAGTACACTTGATGCACCTCAGAAGTGCACTTGATGCACCCTCAGAAGTGCACTTGATGCACCCTCAGAAGTGCACTTGATGCACCCTCAGAAGTGCACTTGGTGCACCCTCAGAAGTGCACTTGATGCACCCTCAGAAGTGCACTTGATGCACCTCAGAAGTGCACTTGGTGCACCCTCAGAAGTGCACTTGATGCACCCTCAGAAGTGCACTTGGTGCACCCTCAGAAGTGCACTTGATGCACCCTCAGAAGTGCACTTGATGCACCCTCAGAAGTGCACTTGGTGCACCCTCAGAAGTGCACTTGATGCACCCTCGGGGGCAGCAGGGATGCCCTCCTCAGCCGCGGTGCTGATGTGCTATGGGTTGTGGGTTGGGCGGTATCCAACTTTTGATACCTTTAAACCGTTCCGAAATGTCACCCCGGTATACGGTATTACCGTCTGAATAAAAATCACATAAAAACACAAAACACATTGCAGGGCTTGGTGAATTTATGTAGTCGCTGTTATATACCATTTCCCGCCACAAGGTGGCTGCAATGTACTTGCAGACTCATGAATGAATGAATGATGAAGTCACAGAATTGGTTGGCCGTGGCACGTGGTTTGTGAGAGTTGGCGTGCACGGTAAGCGCTGGTTAACCTGTACATCGCTAGACGTTTTTTTATGACGGTGTTAATTTCGTCAATGAAAAGTATGACGAAAAATATTTGTCGACTACCTGTTTTCACTGATGAAATCTAAACATACATACATATATATACATACATATATCTATATATATATACACACACACACACACACACACACACACACACACACACACACACACACACACACATCAAGATGAGTTAGTAGACATGAAGACTGCACTTTGTTGTTATGTCATATTAGTTTCACATTTTATAGCAGCTTTGCTTGCTGAAACTAATACAGAATAAATACTTTATTCCTTCTTGGAATTAAAACTTTATTGATCTTTTCAAACATTCACTTTGATCACACATCAATTCACTAAAACCTGAATGATTCTGGTTCAATCTTACCATGTACATAATATTCGCTTCATCCACACAATCAATCTGTCAAACAGTACGTCAGCACTGTGGAGGAAAACAAATCCTCAACATATTGATTATAATAATAATGATGACAGAGTTCACTTTTCTACAAAGAGCAGGGAACAAAATCAAATTATTAACAACTATTCAGCTATAATAAAGGAAAGATTTCTAGGTTGCTATGGCTGCTCCATTAAGGCCCATGCAGTGGAACAGAAACAGCAGAAAACATTAGATTTTTTTGGGGCATTTCAGACTAATGAAAACCAGGATATATCAATGTACATTTAAATATAGTATATAGCCTATATGTAGATTTATTTCTTTTGTGGGGGGGGGGGGGGCTTTATTTTAAATTCTTTCCCACCCTTTCTCCAACATTAACTGAATCGAACAAGCTTTTAAATCTTTATTATATAGGCTACTGTAAGACAGGCTATAAACACGGTATGTGCTGTTTACTCTTGGTTGTACACCAAACACAATAAAACAATGTGGCGGTTTATTGTTTCCTTGTTATCGGCAAGTGGTTCGGTTTGGCCATGGTTAGGCGTAGCGGTGCCTGGTGGAGATCTGCACTCTGCTGACTGAGCGCACTTTTCTAGTTTATTTTAGTTTACAATTTAATTTAATGATAAGACATTTATGTTTAACATTTATTTTGACATTCTGATTTGTAAAGCACTTTCTAAATAAAAAGGGGGGTTCATATTTATCCGACTGCTTGTTGTAATAATTGATGAAAAAGTAGCCATGTGCAGTAATATAGAACATTGAGGATGCATTGAGATGCATCGAGGAATCCAATCAAAGACCAGTAAATGATAATCGAATCCAATCGTGAGGCCAGTGAAGATGCACAGCCCAGTAGCATGATCAGTCATAGCCACAACTGAACAGACAGATAAGAGACTCAAACTGCAGCAACATAAAATCAAAGCCCCGCCACACTGTTTGATTGACAGGTGATCTACTGTACCACACATTGCTGCTTTAATAACTCTGTCTACTTGAGATTACACAACTCAGCAGTGGCTCCATCATAAAGCCAAAGTCCAGCATAGAGAGGCTGAGTAAATGTGGTCTGGACTCTGTGGAGGAGAGTCATGGTTTCAGAGACACTGTAGAAGGACAGAATACCTGCACTGTGATCCAGGTACACTCCTACTCTGGAGGGCAGACGGCCTGGGATGGGAGTTTCGATAGTGTTATGTACAAATCTATGTGAGTTATTGTAATTATATAATTCCCAAGACTTGTCATTGTATCCAAAACTACTTACATTCCCTGTTCTGATAATATTCTTATAAGCAACTGCTATTGCAACTCCACCTCGACCCCACTCCACCTCCCAGTAACAACGGCCAGTCAAACCCTCTCTACTCAGGACCTGATGCATTGCAATGAATCTGTCTGGGTGACTAGAATATGACTGTTCTTCACTCATATGTGTTGCTTTTCTGTTCCCCTCAGATAATAACAGCCGTGTGTTTGCTGTGTTTGGATCCAGTGTGATCTGACGTGAATATTGTAAGAAGTCAGCTCTGGTCTTGGGCTCTGGTTGTGACAGTAAAACATCCACTTCAGTCACTGTCAGTGAGATCTTAGGCCATTCCTCTGTCAGAATGTCCTGTAGTTTCTCTCTGGCCTCTGACACAGCTGCAGTCACATCCTCAAAGTAGCGCAGAGGACGGGTATCGATCCTGGGTGAGTCTGGAGATTGACTGAGACGTGACAGCGAGGGGTAACTGTGTAGGAAGTGGATGTGATCCTCTGTGTGTGAGAGCTGCTCCAGCTCAGTGTGTTTCCTCCTCAGCTCAGCAATCTCCTGTTTCAGCTTCACCTGAAGTTCTTCGGCCCGACTCGCTTCCTCTTTCTGCTGGGATCTGATCTGCTCCTTCACCTCAGAGCTTCTCTTCTCAATGAGACGGACCAGCTCAGTGAAGATCTTCTCACTGTCGTCCACTGCTTTATCAGCAGAGAGATTGATAGCTTCCACCTCCTGCTGAAGCACCTTCACGTCTTTCTCTCTGTCCTGGAGTGTTTGCTGGATTTGTTGCCGACTGACTCGGACCTCTTGCTGCCTGTTGGTCCTTTCTGCTGCAGCTGAGACTGTGTCATGGCCTTTATGTTCATCCATGGAGCAGAGATAACAGATACACTGCTGATCAGTACGGCAGAAAATCTTCATCACCTCATCATGACGAGAGCAGATGTTCTCCTGAAACTTCACGGTGGCTTCAACCAGCTTGTGTTTCCTTAGTGGAGCTGCATCATAGTGAGGCTGGAGGTGCTGCTCACAGTAAGAGGCCAGACACACCAGACAGGACTTGAGGGCTTTCCGCTTTCTCCCAGTGCAGACATCACAGGCCACGTCTCCAGGTCCAGCATAGCACTGATCAGGAGCAGCAGCTTGGAATCCTGTCTTCCTCAGGTCCTCCACCAACTCTGCTAACATGGTGTTCTTCACCAGGACAGGCCTTGGTATGAAGGTCTGTCTGCACTGGGGGCAGCTGTGGATTTTCTTCTGATCCTCTTCATCCCAGCAGCTTTTAATACAGCTCATGCAGTAGTTGTGCCCACAGGGAAGAGTCACCGGATCCTTCAGTAGATCCAGACAGATCGAACAGCAGAGCTTTGCACCGAACAGCTCAATTCCTTGCTGCGCCATTTCACTTCTCAGTGAGAGTGTCAGATAGTTTCACTGTCCCTCAACTGAAGAAGGGGGGAAGGTGCAGGTTATCAGGCTTTGCTTCATTCCAGGAAGAGGAGTGCTTTTAAAGGAACAGTGTGTGTTTTAGCCCTTGTTTATAACATGAAGTGAAGATTATGACAAAGAGATAAGGAATAGTTAAACTTTGGATCAACATCTCTCTCCTCTTATTCCCCCTAATTTTAAAATAAAGTTCCAAAACCTTCTACAGAAGTGGCTGGTGGAAGATCTAACAGTAAAACTATTTAGGTGTCTGTCTGTGTCTGTCTGTCTGTCTGTCTGTGTCTCTCTCTCTCTCTCTCTCTCTCTCTCTCTCTGTGTGTTTGTGTCTGTCTCTCTCTCTCTCTCTCTCTGTGCTTGTGTTCAAAGAATCAATGTGATCCTTTACATTCTTTAAAAGATTCCCTCTATTTTAACCAGTACAGGTAAAGGTGAGAAGAAATATAGGGTACACCATGTATTGAAATGGATATGTGAAGCTGTACAGTAATAGCAACAGTGGTCGAGTTTAGATCATGGAAAGATTAGAAAGATAAAGACCTTTTTGGGATGGTTTCTGGGACACAGATTAAAGGAACAGCTCACCCTAAAATGCCCAATACATATTTTTCCTCTCACCTGTAGTGCTATTTATCCATCTAGATCGTTGTGTGTTAGTGTTCTGGGTTTTGGAGGTATCGGCCGCAGAGATTTCTGCTTCTCTCCAATACTATGGAACTGTTCTCTTTCCAGAAATCATGACCCGGTTACTCAAGATAATCCACAGACTTGTTGTGAGCAGTTTTATGTAGGAACTATTTTCGTCCGAACTACACCCGCTAGCTATGCTGCTAGTTTAATGTAGGAACTACATTAGCTAGCAGCTAGTGGGTGTAGTTTGGTCGAAAGAAAATAGTAATAAAAATGGAGCCTGTGTTTTCTTTTTCTCTGGGTCTGTTTTTTGTCTTTTTAACTCACTCTGCTTCTCTCTCTCTCTCTCTCTCTCTCTCTCTCTCTCTCTCTCTAGGGTGAGTGTGCTCCTGGGTTGCATGAGTTTTGGTGTGCGCGCCCTTATGGAACCAGACAAGGTGAGTTTGAATACAGAGATTGCAGATTTGGATGGATGTGTGTGTGCGTGCGTGCATGCATGGGTGTGTGTGTGGACATGCATACGTGTGTGTGTGTGTGGGGGGGGGGGTGCGTGCATGTGTGTGTGTGGGCGTGCATGCGTGCACGTGTGTGTGTGTTTGGTTACTAATGTTACAGCATAGCAATATTGCCTCCATGCTGAAGTGACACAAACATAGCTCAAGTTAGTTATTACTCTACTGCAGTGGCCCTGAAACTTTTTTGACAACAGTACCCCCTTTCCCT
This sequence comes from Poromitra crassiceps, assembly GCF_964638095.1. Lineage (NCBI taxonomy): Eukaryota > Metazoa > Chordata > Actinopteri > Beryciformes > Melamphaidae > Poromitra > Poromitra crassiceps. The sequence continues at coordinate 25,048,074 of NC_139638.1, read as the reverse complement.
GATTTCTCAATCCAAGTACCCCCTTTTACCTGACTCCAACATTTTGCTTAGAAAACTGCCAGAACTAGCTTATGCAATGAATGAATGAATGAATGATAACCCACATTTTGAAGAATAGAACATGACAAAATGAGAAATGGAGTGAAAGAGTTGCAATCAGTGCCTCCTGAGTAGATTTATTTTAACATTTCATTTTCATGATTCTTACATTTTTACATTTCCCCCTTCCTCTCAAGTACCCCCTGTAGTACCTCCACGTACCCCTAGGGGTATGCATACCCCAGTTTAGGAACCACTGCTGTACTGATTGATTGATTGATTGACTTTATTTGGTGAATGTCAACAAAGAACAGGGACACAAATACAGATACAGACAATCACCGAGGATAAAAACACAATAAAGCCGTAGCTAAAGCATAGGCTTGTTTCCATTGCGGTCCTCATGAACAAACAACATAAAAGTGACAAACACAACACACGAATGGGTATCACCTTCAATACTCAAATTAAGATTTTTTAACATTATTACTATTTTAATGTATTACTGAAATGTTGTGCACACGCACACGCACACGCACACACACACACATACACACACACACACACACACACATACACACACACACACACACACACACACACCATTTGGGTCTCACTGCAATCAGTGGGGTTTCCTCCAATGAAGGGAGAATATCTTCAAAAAATACAAAATACCAACATTTCTATTGGTTCTACTGTAGGTAGGTCAACAGACTGGTGACATTAATGTTCACCGTGTGAGTCAGTTGTGTTAGAACGCTTTGGGAGTCGATGAGGACATTTCACAGACAAGTGGGCACAGTAGAGTCAAAATATGAACAAGGAGGAAAGAGTCATCTTGTGACCAAAGAGAGCTTGTTCTCGGGAGAGCTACATGATGGCGTGAGGCTTCACAAGGCAACAGAGCAAAGAAGTGGATTCCACCTGTCAGTCTGTGTGTGAGGAGGCTGTCTCTCCTCCTCACACTCTGGCCTCTGTGCTTGGCTCGCCGGAACGTACACACAGTGGGAACGTGTGCTAACAGATAACAAATGAACCGACACACATACACACACGCGCACGCACAAAAGCAAAACCAACTCAGACACACACATACACAAAAAAAACAACCAAAAAACATACCAACATTACATTACTATTACCGCTTTCAGACAGACACGGTTCTGGCTCTGGCTCCGTTCTGGAGTCTCAGAACCTTGGTGCTTTCTGGCGAACCAGCCCGTGTTCACACCAGTTTAAGCGGAATCAAAGTGGGAGGACATTATTCGGTAGTCCTTCTTCAGTTTTTTAAGTTTATTAATTATTTGGTCTGGCGTTAGAGTGAACCCAGCCTTGGCCATCTCTTCCGCAAGGTCGGCATACAACTTGCTCTTTCTTGTACTGCTTTCTAGCTCGATTTGATTCGATTTGATTGCACTTGCAACCTTGCGATTGCCGTTAGTTATCTTCCTACTTCTTATCTCTGTATATTGATGTAACCGCTACGCTGCATACAGACACTAAGACAAATTCCTCGTATGTAACTTGCATACTGTGGCAATAAAAGTGATTCTGATTCTGATTTCTTGAGATTCGGTAGATGTCCAAATCGCCACTAAACATTAGGTTTCCTCAGGAGACCACTGCAAATTATTTTTCTCCATGTTGTCACTGCCTTCTTCTCCTTCCTGCTCGTCTTCACAGCCTAGAATAAGACATGCCCACTGATGATGTCACGCTTCGCAAGGAAAAAACAACTATTTTTTGGTTCCGCTGAGAACCAACTTTTCAGGTTCCGAACCAGTTATTTGTTTGGTCTGAACGCGCCGGCCGGTTCAAATTTGGGTTCGGGAACCGGAACCGGCACGGAGCCCTGCCGGTGTGAAAGCCCTATCAATGATGCTACCAGCCGCATACTGTAAGGTGCATAAGTGCTTACAAGAGATGCTGGACATGAAATCCCGTGCAAGGAGTCTGTGAGAAATGAGCTGGGCGAGTTACTCGTTGTTTCTAACCTCGTCAAAGTAGGCCAGGAGCGGGTCCCAAATAACTGAGAACTTCGTACGTGAGTTGGTCCTCAGGAACCTGAGTCTCTCCATACGCACAACCGAAACCATGTCCGCCAGCCACAGCTGAAAGGAAGGTGGAGAAGGGGATTTCCACTCCTTTGGACGGCACGGTGGCTCAGTGGTTAGCACTGTTGCCTCACAGCAAGAAGGTCCCGGGTTCGAACCCCGGTCCGTCCCAGGTCCTTTCTGTGTGGAGTTTGCATGTTCTCCCCGTGTCCGTGTGGGTTTTCTCCGGGTGCTCCGGTTTCCTCCCACCATCAAAGACATGTATGTTAGGGTTAATACTCCTGTCGGTGCCCCTGACCAAGGCACTGGCAAAAGAACTGGAGTTTGTCCCCGGGCGCTGCACTGCGGCTGCCCACTGCTCCTAGTTCTAGGAAGGTTCCTAGTAGAGGATGGGTCAAATGCAGAGGATGAATTTCCCCATGGGGATAAATAAAGGATAACTTAACTTAACTTAACTTAACTTAACTTAACTTAACTTTTTTTTTTTTTTTTTTTTTATTCTTTTTTTATTGTTCTTCAGCATGGAATACAGAGCATCTGATACATCATTACTATTATTTTCTTGTGTCATACATAGTGTTATATCATTCATACATTACATACATACATACATACAATCATATCCCTGCATTCCCTGCCCCACTCCCCCCTCTCTCTCAATTCCCATGTATGCTTATTTACAATTGTATTCAGTACCACACATTTCTTTATGCTCTTCTCCATACATCGATTTACTCATCTCTATATCAGCTCTGTTTTTTACATTCATTAACAAAAAATACAAAAATAAATCATAACATGTACATATCTGTAGCTATTAAACCTTGAACTAAGGGATTCCTTGCCCTGCACAATCTTTTATACAAAGTCTGCTCTAATTGGCGCTATATACTCGATCCAATTTTCCCAAATTCCTTTCAACTTATCCTGTTGCAGTCTGATAGCATAAGTCAGCTTCTCCATCACATATCATGCATTACTTCAATCCAATCATCCACCCTAGGTGCTTCGGCCTTCAGCCATTTCCTTGTAATCGCTTTCTTACTTGCAATTAACATCATTCTAAATATATGTTTGTCTCCTAATCGCACAAGCCCTTGGTCTACTTTCCCCAAGTATAATACGGTACCTCAAATGAGAGTGGAAGATTCACTTTGGTTATTTCATCCATACATTTCTTTAATTCTTGCCAGTAACCTTTTAGAATAGGGCAGTGCCAGAATATATGGAAATGGTCAGCTCTGTCTGCTCTCTGTCTGCTCCACACATTCTCCAGCACCTTGTGTTTTGATATTTTTTCTGTGCAGGAGTTAAAAAATATCTTGTGATATTTTTCCATCCATGTTCTCTCCAAGATGAGGAGCATGTTGTTTTCCACTGTTGTTCAAAGACCTCTTCCCATTCCTCCACTGTCATCTCAATATTTGCTTCTCTCTCCCATTTCTCTTTTATATATATTGTGTCACTGCCCTTCAAATCTTCCACTCTCATATATAAGTTCGAAATTAATTTTCTTCCCAAGTTTGATTCATGTGCCAAGGTAAACATATTATTCCCAATTCTGATCCAACTAGATTCCCCTCTCTCATTGTTTGCTCTATGTAATGTCTCAATTGCAAATACCTATAAAAGTCCTGATTAGCCAAGCCAAATTGATCCTTCACTTCTTGAAAACTTTTAATATTCCCATTCTTCAGTAACTCCCAGTGTATCTTGGGTCCCCGCTCCCATGTTTTGAACCTCCTGTCTGTTCTATTTGGTATGAATTCTGAATCATGACGGTAAGTGTTAATTTCGTCAATGAAAACTATGACAAAAAATATTTGTCGACTACCTGTTTTCACTGATGAAATCTAAACATACATACATATATATACATACATATATGTATATATATATATACACACACACACACACACACACACACACACACACACACACACACACACATCAAGATGAGTTAGTAGACATGAAGACTGCACTTTGTTGTTATGTCATATTAGTTTCACATTTTATAGCAGCTTTGCTTGCTGAAACTAATACAGAATAAATACTTTATTCCTTCTTGGAATTAAAACTTTATTGATCTTTTCAAACATTCACATTGATCACATATCAATTCACTAAAACCTGAATGATTCTGGTTCAATCTTTCCATGTACATAATATTCACTTCATCCACACAATCAATCTGTTAAACAGTACGTCAGCACTGTGGAGGAAAACAAATCCTCACCCTATTGATTATAATAATAATGATTACATAGTTCACTTTTCTACAAAGAGCAGGGAACAAAATCAAACTTTTCAGCTATAATAAAGGATGTCATGATGATAATGTCATCAGTGATATTGTGTATATATATATATATACACACACACACACACACACACACACACACACACACACACACACACACACACACACACACACACATCAAAAAGCAATTAAGATCAGTTAGGAGACAGACATGAAGACTGCACTTTGTTGTGTTTTAGGGAGAGAATCGACTCAGTTATAATGTCATATTAGTTTCACAATTTATATAAACTTTGCTAGACTTCCTAAAACTAATACAGAATAAATACTTTATTCATTCTTGGAATTACAAACTTTATTGAGCTTTTCAAACACACTTTGATCACACATCAATTCACTAAACCCTGAATGATTCTGGTTCAATCTTACCATGTACATAATATTCACTTCATCCACAGAATCAATCTGTTAAACAGTACGTCAGCACTGTGGAGGAAAACAAATCCTCACCCTATTGATTATAATAATAATGATTACATAGTTCACTTTTCTACAAAGAGCAGGGAACAAAATCAAATTATTAACAACTATTCAGCTATAATAAAGGAAAGATTTCTAGGTTGCTATGGCTGCTCCATTAAGGCCCATGCAGTGGAACAGAAACAGCAGAAAACATTAGATTTTTTTTGGGCATTTCAGACTAATGAAAACCAGGATATATCAATGTACATTTAAATATAGTATATAGCCTATATGTAGATGTATTTCTTTTGTGGGGGGGGGGGCTTTATTTTAAATTCTTTCCCACCCTTTCTCCAACATTAACTGAATCAAACAAGCTTTTAAATCTTTATTATGCTACTGTAAGACAGGCTATAAACACAAGATGTGGGGCTCTATCGTTGCAGCAGCGCAGTTTCTAGGCCGAGCGGCAGGCGCAGATCAAAGCAGTGGGCGTGGAAAGGCGCACTTGATATCGTCGTGCTGGCGCTAGATGCAGCCCAAAGCATTACAACCACGCCTTTTAGGCGTAAAATTATGCACCGTCATGCTCATTGGATAAGTGCAATAAACGAATGGCACGCTTGCCTTTTTAGCTCCAATTCCAGTGATCCCGCAAAACCAGACGAAAGCCAAACGCTCTGCCCCCCCCCCCCTGCCCCCCCCCCCCCCCCCTCCCTTCATCCAGCCTGTCTGTCTGCATTATAGGCTATTATTCCATATTATTATGCTTCTCAAACCAATCTAACTGCAGTTTCAATAGGCTACTGCAAGCATGTAAATACGCTACACTATAGCAAGATCAAAGTGAAAATAATGTTCTATGCATCAGCTAGAAAAATATAGCCTATTAGATTGGTGAAAGTTTGTCCAGAAAGATATCATTTTCTCTCGCCTGCTGCAGGAAGGATGATGCACATAAATATACCCTACATTATGTCAAGTCATTGCATAAATGTGTTTTTATTGTAAAACTAAATGTGAAATAGGGCCAAGTTATTGGACGGACATCACAGTATAGCAGATGCCATTAGAAGCGCGTTCCGAAGCGCGTTCCGCTGTTACTTCTCTAAATCACGTTAACTCGACAAGGGGTATATATATGCCCAGGAGGACATATATGTTTCACATAGGGTGGTGTTTTCATTTCGAGGTTTTATTTGGTCCAATATTGAAATGTTGACAATGGCAGGCTGTGTTACCATTACACATTAATTTAGAACTACCTTTTATATCTATTTTGGCTCATTTGGTGGCTATTTAGTAGCGAAATGAAGAAACACAATGCATGCTGGGAACTCAGAGAGAGAGAGAGAGAAGGGTGACAGAGAAGAAGCAGTGAAGGCAAAGAATAGGCCTGCTTTTGAAAAGCGCAAAGCGCTAAATGTAGGCCAGCTCCCAAGATATGACTAGGCTGGTATTTAGCGCCGACACGCCCACTTTGGGACTGCGCCACGCCCATTCGGCCTAAAGCGCATTTGGCAGCCTAAAGCCTATTGCTATCTTGCCGAAACAGGCGCAAGGCACGTTTTTTTGCGGTTAAGGCCCGTAATAGCGCCGATGGCCTGTGGGAGAATAGAGCCCCTCCTGTTTACTCTTGGTTGTACACCAAACTCAATAAAACAATGTGGCGGTTTAATGTGTCCTTGTTATCGGCAAGTAGTTCGGTTTGGCCATGGTTAAGCGTAGCGGGGCCTGGCGGAGATCTGCACTCTGCTGACTGAGCGCACTTTTCTAGTTTATTTTAGTTTACAATTTAATTGAATGATAAGACATTTATGTTTAACATTTATTTTGACATTCTGATTTGTAAAGCACTTTCTAAATAAAAAGGGGGGTTCATATTTATCCGACTGCTTGTTGTAATAATTGATGAAAAAGTAGCCATGTGCAGTAATATAGAACATTGAGGATGCATTGAGATGCATCATGATGCATCGTGGAATGTAATCAAAGACCAGTAAATGGTAATCAAATCCAATTGTGAGGCCAGTGAAGATGCACAGCCCGTTAGCATGAGCAGTGATAGCCACCATGACTGAACAAACAGATAAGAGACTCAAACTGCAGCAACATCAAATCAAAGCCCCGCCCACACTGTTTGATTGACAGGTGATCTACTGTACCACACATTGCTGCTTTAATAACTCTGTCTACTTGAGATTACACAACTCAGCAGTGGCTGCACCAGAAAGCCAAAGTCCAGCATAGAGAGGCTGAGTAAATGTGGTCTGGACTCTGTGGAGGAGAGTCATGGTTTCAGAGACGCTGTAGAAGGACAGAATACCTGCTCTGTGATCCAGGTACACTCCTACTCTGGAGGACAGACGGCCTGGGATGGGAGTGTTGATACTGTTATGTACAAATTGATGTGTGTTGTAATAATAATATAATGCCCAAGACTTGTCATTGTATCCAAAAGTACTTACATCCCCTGTTCTGCTAATATTCTTATAAGCAACTGCTATTATAACTCCAGATCCATTCCACTCCACCTCCCAGTAACAACGGCCAGTCAGACCCTCTGTACTCAGGACCTGAGGCCTTTCAGTGAATCTGTCTGGGTGACTAGAATATGACTGTTCTTCACTCATGTATGTTGCTTTTCTGTTCCCCTCAGCTAATAACAGCCGTGTGTTTGTTGTGTTTGGATCCAGTGTGATCTGACGTGAATATTGTAAGAAGTCAGCTCTGGTCTTGGGCTCTCTTGGTTGTGACAGTAAAACATCCACTTGAGTCACTGTCAGTGAGATCTTAGGCCATTCCTCTGTCAGAATGTCCTGTAGTTTATCTCTGACCTCTGACACAGCTGCAGTCACATCCTCAAAGTAGCGCAGAGGACGGGTATCGATCCTGGGTGAGTCTGTAGATTGACTGAGACGTGACACTGAGGGGTAACTGTGGAGGAAGTGGATGTGATCCTCTGTGTGTGAGAGCTGCTCCAGCTCAGTGTGTTTCCTCCTCAGCTCAGAGATCTCCTGTTTCAGCTTCACCTGAAGTTCTTCAGCCCGACTCGCTTCCTCTTTCTGCTGGGATCTGATCTGCTCCTTCACCTCAGAGCTTCTCTTCTCAATGAGACGGACCAGCTCAGTGAAGTTCTTCTCACTGTCCTCCACTGCTTTATCAGCAGAGAGATTGATAGCTTCCACCTCCTGCTGAAGCACCTTCACGTCTTTCTCTCTGTCCTGGAGTGTTTTCTGGATTTGTTGCCGACTCACCCCGAGCTCTTTCTGCCTCTCGGTCCTTTCTGCTGCAGCTGAGACTGCATCGTGGCCTTTATGTTCATCCATTAAGCAGAGATAACAGATACACTCCTGATCAGTACGGCAGAAAATCTTCATCACCTCATCATGATGAGAGCAGATGTTCTCCTGAAACTTCACGGTGGCTTCCACCAGCTTGTGTTTCTTTAATGGAGCTACATCATAGTGACGTTGGAGGTGCTGCTCACAGTAAGAGGCCAGACACACCAGACAGGACTTGAGGGCTTTCAGCTTTCTCCCAGTGCAGACATCACAGCCCACATCTCCAGGTCCAGCATAGCAGTGATCAGGAGGTGCAGCTTGGAATCCTGTCTTCCTCAGGTCCTCCACCAACTCTGCTAACATGGTGGTCTTCACCAGGACAGGCCTCGGTATGAAGGTCTGCCTGCACTGGGGGCAGCTGTGGATTTTCTTCTGATCCTCTACATCCCAGTGGTTTTTAATACAGCTCATGCAGTAGCTGTGCCCACAGGGAATAGTCACCGGATCCTTCAGTAGATCCAGACAGATCGAACAGCAGAGCTTTGCCCCGAACAGCTCAATTCCTTGCTGCGCCATTTCACTTCTCAGTGAGAGTGTCAGATAGTTTCACTGTCCCTCAACTGGAGGTGGGGGGGGGGGGGGGGAAGCTGTGCTCCAATCAGAAACAGCAATCTGTTTCTTGTCTTCATGTTCATGTGCTGATCTGCAGTGAATGGGCTTGTCAGCTCTTGCACTTCACAGCATGTTTACACGCATCTCAATTGAAGAAGAGGGGAAGGTGCAGGTTATCAGGCAAGATTATGACAAAGAGATAAAGAATAGTTAAACTTTAGATCAACATCTCTCTCCTCTTATTCCCCCTAATTTTAAAATAAAGTTCCAAAACCTACCAAAAGTAAGTGGCTGGTAGAAAATTTTACAGTAAAACTATTTAGAATCTCTCTCTCTCTCTCTCTCTCTCTCTCTCTCTCTCTCTCTCTCTCTCTCTGTGTTTGTGTCTGTCTGTCTGTCTGTCTCTGTCTGTCACAGGGACACAAATACAGATACAGACAATCACCGAGGATAAAAACACAATAAAGCCGTAGCTAAAGCATAGGCTTGTTTCCATTGCGGTCCTCATGAACAAACAACATAAAAGTGACAAACACAACACACGAATGGGTATCACCTTCAATACTCAAATTAAGATTTTTTAACATTATTACTATTTTAATGTATTACTGAAATGTTGTGCACACACACACACACACACACACACACACACACACACACACACACACACACACACACACACACACACACCATTTGGGTCTCACTGCAATCAGTGGGGTTTCCTCCAATGAAGGGAGCATATCTTCAAAAAATACAAAATACCAACATTTCTATTGGTTCTACTGTAGGTAGGTCAACAGACTGGTGACATTAATGTTCACCGTGTGAGTCAGTTGTGTTAGAACGCTTTGGGAGTCGATGAGGACATTTCACAGACAAGTGGGCACAGTAGAGTCAAAATATGAACAAGGAGGAAAGAGTCATCTTGTGACCAAAGAGAGCTTGTTCTCGGGAGAGCTACATGATGGCCTGAGGCTTCACAAGGCAACAGAGCAAAGAAGTGGATTCCACCTGTCAGCCTGTGTGTGAGGAGGCTGTCTCTCCTCACACTCTGGCCTCTGTGCTTGGCTCGCCGGAACGTACACACAGTGGGAACGTGTGCTAACAGATAACAAATGAACCGACACACACACACACGCGCGCACGCACAAAAGCAAAACCAACTCAGACACACACATACACAAAAAAAACAACCAAAAAACATACCAACATTACATTACTATTACCGCTTTCAGACAGACACGGTTCTGGCTCTGGCTCCGTTCTGGAGTCTCAGAACCTTGGTGCTTTCTGGCGAACCAGCCCGTGTTCACACCAGTTTAAGCGGAACCAAAGTGGGAGGACATTATTCGGTAGTCCTTCTTCAGTTTTTTAAGTTGATTAATTATTTGGTCTGGCGTTAGAGTGAACCCAGCCTTGGCCATCTCTTCCGCAAGGTCGGCATACAACTTGCTCTTTCTTGTACTGCTTTCTAGCTCGATTTGATTCGATTTGATTGCACTTGCAACCTTGCGATTGCCGTTAGTTATCTTCCTACTTCTTATCTCTGTATATTGATGTAACCGCTACGCTGCATACAGACACTAAGACAAATTCCTCGTATGTAACTTGCATACTGTGGCAATAAAAGTGATTCTGATTCTGATTTCTTGAGATTCGGTAGATGTCCAAATCGCCACTAAACATTTGGTTTCCTCAGGAGACCACTGCAAATTCTTTTTCTCCATGTTGTCACTGCCTTCTTCTCCTTCCTGCTCGTCTTCACAGCCTAGAATAAGACATGCCCACTGATGATGTCACGCTTCGCAAGGAAAAAACAACTATTTTTTGGTTCCGCTGAGAACCAACTTTTCAGGTTCCGAACCAGTTATTTGTTTGGTCTGAACGCGCCGGCCGGTTCAAATTTGGGTTCGGGAACCGGAACCGGCACGGAGCCCTGCCGGTGTGAAAGCCCTATCAATGATGCTACCAGCCGCATACTGTAAGGTGCATAAGTGCTTACAAGAGATGCTGGACATGAAATCCCGTGCAAGGAGTCTGTGAGAAATGAGCTGGGCGAGTTACTCGTTGTTTCTAACCTCGTCAAAGTAGGCCAGGAGCGGGTCCCAAATAACTGAGAACTTCGTACGTGAGTTGGTCCTCAGGAACCTGAGTCTCTCCATACGCACAACCGAAACCATGTCCGCCAGCCACAGCTGAAAGGAAGGTGGAGAAGGGGATTTCCACTCCTTTGGACGGCACGGTGGCTCAGTGGTTAACACTGTTGCCATACAGCAAGAAGGTCCCGGGTTCGAACCCCGGTCCGTCCCAGGTCCTTTCTGTGTGGAGTTTGCATGTTCTCCCCGTGTCCGTGTGGGTTTTCTCCGGGTGCTCCGGTTTCCTCCCACCATCAAAGACATGTATGTTAGGGTTAATACTCCTGTCGGTGCCCCTGACCAAGGCACTGGCAAAAGAACTGGAGTTTGTCCCCGGGCGCTGCACTGCGGCTGCCCACTGCTCCTAGTTCTAGGAAGGTTCCTAGTAGAGGATGGGTCAAATGCAGAGGATGAATTTCCCCATGGGGATAAATAAAGGATAACTTAACTTAACTTAACTTAACTTAACTTAACTTTTTTTTTTTTTTTTTTTTTTTTTTTCTTTTTTTATTGTTCTTCAGCATGGAATACAGAGCATCTGATACATCATTACTATTATTTTCTTGTGTCATACATAGTGTTATATCATTCATACATTACATACATACATACAATCATATCCCTGCATTCCCTGCCCCACTCCCCCCTCTCTCTCAATTCCCATGTATGCTTATTTACAATTGTATTCAGTACCACACATTTCTTTATGCTCTTCTCCATACATCGATTTACTCATCTCTATATCAGCTCTGTTTTTTACATTCATTAACAAAAAATACAAAAATAAATCATAACATGTACATATCTGTAGCTATTAAACCTTGAACTAAGGGATACCTTGCCCTGCACAATCTTTTATACAAAGTCTGCTCTAATTGGCGCTATATACTCGATCCAATTTTCCCAAATTCCTTTCAACTTATCCTGTTGCAGTCTGATAGCATAAGTCAGCTTCTCCATCACATATATATCATGCATTACTTCAATCCAATCATCCACCCTAGGTGCTTCGGCCTTCAGCCATTTCCTTGTAATCGCTTTCTTACTTGCAATTAACATCATTCTAAATATATGTTTGTCTCCTAATCGCACAAGCCCTTGGTCTACTTTCCCCAAGTATAATACCTCAAATGAGAGTGGAAGATTCACTTTGGTTATTTCATCCATACATTTCTTTAATTCTTGCCAGTAACCTTTTAGAATAGGGCAGTCCCAGAATATATGGAAATGGTCAGCTCTGTCTGCTCCACACATTCTCCAGCACCTTGTGTTTTGATATTTTTTCTGTGCAGGAGTTAAAAAATATCTTGTGATATTTTTCCATCCATGTTCTCTCCAAGATGAGGAGCATGTTGTTTTCCACTGTTGTTCAAAGACCTCTTCCCATTCCTCCACTGTCATCTCAATATTTGCTTCTCTCTCCCATTTCTCTTTTATATATATTGTGTCACTGCCCTTCAAATCTTCCACTCTCATATATAAGTTCGAAATTAATTTTCTTCCCGTTTGATTCATGTGCCAAGGTAAACATATTAATTATTCCCAATTCTGATCCAACTAGATTCCCCTCTCTCATTGTTTGCTCTATGTAATGTCTCAATTGCAAATACCTATAAAAGTCCTGATTAGCCAAGCCAAATTGATCATTCACTTCTTGAAAACTTTTAATATTCCCATTCTTCAGTAACTCCCAGTGTATCTTGGGTCCCCGCTCCCATGTTTTGAACCTCCTGTCTGTTCTATTTGGTATGAATTCTGAATCATGACGGTAAGTGTTAATTTCGTCAATGAAAACTATGACAAAAAATATTTGTCGACTACCTGTTTTCACTGATGAAATCTAAACATACATACATATATATACATACATATATGTATATATATATATACACACACACACACACACACACACACACACACACACACACACACACACACATCAAGATGAGTTAGTAGACATGAAGACTGCACTTTGTTGTTATGTCATATTAGTTTCACATTTTATAGCAGCTTTGCTTGCTGAAACTAATACAGAATAAATACTTTATTCCTTCTTGGAATTAAAACTTTATTGATCTTTTCAAACATTCACATTGATCACACATCAATTCACTAATACCTGAATGATTCTGGTTCAATCTTTCCATGTACATAATATTCACTTCATCCACACAATCAATATGTCAAACAGTACGTCAGCACTGTGGAGGAAAACAAATCCTCACCATATTGATTATAATAATAATGATTACATAGTTCACTTTTCTAGAAAGAGCAGGGAACAAAATCAAATTATTAACAACTATTCAGCTATAATAAAGGAAAGATTTCTAGGTTACTATGGCTGCTCCATTAAGGCCCATGCAGTGGAACAGAAACAGCAGAAAACATTACAGATTTTCTTTGGGCATTTCAGACTAATGAAAACCAGGATATATCAACGTACATTTAAATATAGTATATAGCCTATATGTAGATATTAGATTTTGTTTTTTGATTAACTGAATCGAACAAGCTTTTAAATCTTTATTATATAAGGTACTGTAAGTCAGGCTATAAACACGATATGTGCTGTTTACTCTTGGTTGTACACCAAACTCAATGAAACAATGTGGCGGTTTAATGTTTCCTTGTTATCGGCAAGTGGTTCGGTTTGGCCATGGTTAGGCGTAGCGGTGCCTGGCGAAGATCTGCACTCTGCTGACTGAATGCACTTTTCTAGTTTATTTTAGTTTACAATTTAATTGAATGATAAGACATTTATGTTTAACATTTATTTTGACATTCTGATTTGTAAAGCACTTTCTAAATAAAAAGGTGAGTTCATATTTATCCAACTGCTTGTTGTAATAATTGATGAAAAAGTAGCCATGTGCAGTAATATAGAACATGGAGGATGCATTGAGATGCATCATGATGCATCGTGGAATCTAATCAAAGACCAGTACCGTAAATGATAATCGAATCCAATCGTGAGGCCAGTGAAGATGCACAGCCCAGTAGCATGATCAGTCATAGCCACAACTGAACAGACAGATAAGAGACTCAAACTGCAGCAACATAAAATCAAAGCCCCGCCCACACTGTTTGATTGACAGGTGATCTACTCCTGTACCACACATTGCTGCTTTAATAACTCTGTCTACTTGAGATTACACAACTCAGCAGTGGCTCCATCATAAAGCCAAAGTCCAGCATAGAGAGGCTGACTAAATGTGGTCTGGACTCTGTGGAGGAGAGTCATGGTTTCAGAGATGCTGTAGAAGGACAGAATACCTGCACTGTGATCCAGGTACACTCCTATTCTGGAGGGCAGACGGCCTGGGATGGGAGTTTCGATACTGTTATGTACAAATTTATGTGTGTTATTGTAATCATATAATTCCCAAGACTTGTCATTGTATCCAAAACTACTTACATTCCCTGTTCTGATAATATTCTTATAAGCAACTGCTATTCCAACTCCAGATCCATTCCCCTCCACCTCCCAGTAACAACGGCCAGTCAAACCCTCTCTACTCAAGACCTGAGCCATGTCAATGAATCTGTCTGGATGACTAGAATATGACTGCTTTTCTCTCATTTGTGTTGCTTTTCTGTTCCCCTCAGATAATAACAGCCCTCTGTGTGCTGTGTTTGGATCCAGTGTGATCTGACGTGAATATTGTAAGAAGTCAGCTCTGGTCTTGGGCTCTGGTTGTGACAGTAAAACATCCACTTGAGTCACTGTCAGTGAGATCTTAGGCCATTCCTCTGTCAGAATGTCCTGTAGTTTCTCTCTGGCCTCTGACACAGCTGCAGTCACATCCTCAAAGTAGCGCAGAGGACGGGTATCGATCCTGGGTGAGTCTGTAGATTGACTGAGACGTGACACTGAGGGGTAACTGTGGAGGAAGTGGATGTGATCCTCTGTGTGTAAGAGCTGCTCCAGCTCAGTGTGTTTCCTCCTCAGCTCAGAGATCTCCTGTTTCAGCTTCACCTGAAGTTCTTCGGCCCGACTCGCTTCCTCTTTCTGCTGGGATCTGATCTGCTCCTTCACCTCAGAGCTTCTCTTCTCAATGAGACGGACCAGCTCAGTGAAGTTCTTCTCACTGTCCTCCACTGCTTTATCAGCAGAGAGATTGATAGCTTCCACCTCCTGCTGAAGCACCTTCACGTCTTTCTCTCTGTCCTGGAGTGTTTGCTGGATTTGTTGCCGACTCACCCCGAGCTCTTTCTGCCTCTCGGTCCTTTCTGCTGCAGCTGAGACTGCATCGTGGCCTTTATGTTCATCCATTAAGCAGAGATAACAGATACACTGCTGATCAGTACGGCAGAAAATCTTCATCACCTCATCATGATGAGAGCAGATGTTCTCCTGAAACTTCACGGTGGCTTCAACCAGCTTGTGTTTCTTTAATGGAGCTGCATCATAGTGACGTTGGAGGTGCTGCTCACAGTAAGAGGCCAGACACACCAGACACGACTTGAGGGCTTTCAGCTTTCTCCCAGTGCAGACATCACAGCCCACGTCTCCAGGTCCAGCATAGCAGTGATCAGGAGGTGCAGCTTGGAATCCTGTCTTCCTCAGGTCCTCCACCAACTCTGCTAACATGGTGGTCTTCACCAGGACAGGCCTCGGTATGAAGGTCTGTCTGCACTGGGGGCAGCTGTGGATTTTCTTCTGATCCTCTTCATCCCAGTAGCTTTTAATACAGCTCATGCAGTAGCTGTGCCCACAGGGAAGAGTCACCGGATCCTTCAGTAGATCCAGACAGATCGAACAGCAGAGCTTTGCCCCGAACAGCTCAATTC
The DNA here is from genome assembly GCF_964638095.1 of Poromitra crassiceps. NCBI lineage: Eukaryota > Metazoa > Chordata > Actinopteri > Beryciformes > Melamphaidae > Poromitra > Poromitra crassiceps. Next base: position 25,032,434 of record NC_139638.1, on the reverse strand, counting down.
CTTGCTGCGCCATTTCACTTCTCAGTGAGAGTGTCAGATAGTTTCACTGTCCCTCAACTGGAGGTGGGGGGGGGGGGAGAGCTGTGCTCCAATCAGAAACAGCAATCTGTTTCTTGTCTTCATGTTCATGTGCTGATCTGCAGTGAATGGGTTTGTCAGCTCTTGCACTTCACAGCATGTTTACACCCATCTCAATTGAAGAAGAAGAATTTGCTTCATTCCAGGAAGAGGAGTGGTTTTAAAGGAACAGTGTGTTTAGCCCTTGTTTATAACATGAAGTGAAGATTATGACAAAGAGATAAAGAATAGTTAAACTTTGGATCAACATCTCTCTCCTCTTATTCCCCCTAATTTTAAAATAAAGTTCCAAAACCTACCAAAAGTAAGTGGCTGGTAGAAAATTTTACAGTAAAACTATTTAGAATCTCTCTCTCTCTCTCTCTCTCTCTCTCTCTCTCTCTCTCTCTCTCTCTCTCTCTCTCTCTCTCTCTCTGTGTTTGTGTCTGTCTGTCTGTCTCTGTCTCTCTCTCTCTCTCTCTCTCTCTCTCTCTCTCTCTCTCTCTCTCTCTCTCTCTCTCATTTTCATGATTCTTACATTTTTACATTTCCCCCTTCCTCTCAAGTACCCCCTGTAGTATCTCCACATACCCCTAGGGGTATGCATACCCCAGTTTAGGAACCACTGCTGTACTGAAATGTTATGGGCTGCATGTGTGCACACGCACACGCACACACACACACACACACACACACACACACACACACACACACACACACACACACACACACACACACACATTCTTGGTGAGGTGGAGCATTTCATTTCGGGCAGTAATTGCTGTCAGTTCTTTTCCTCCTTCCTCCTTCCTGTCCTCTTTGTCAGAAGTTTCTCTTTGTAAACAATTCTGTAAATGCACCACAACCAGAGAAGCACGCATGATCCCAGTCACAAACAAAAAAAATAAAAAAATAATACGTGCTAGTTATGTGTTTGTGTACAAAACACATAACTAGCACGTAAATAGTACGTGCTTTATTTACGTAAATAGTACGTAAATAAATACATTCCCAAGTAGTTGAGAACTTCGTATAGTGCGTTGGTCCTCAGGAACCTGAGTCTCTCCATACGCACAACCGAAACCATGTCCGCCAGCCACAGCTGAAAGGAAGGTGGAGAGGGGGACTTCCACTCCTTCAGAATGAGTCTCTTGGCGACGATCGTCCCGTGCGTCAGAGACTGTTGCACAGCCGTAGGGAGGAGCAGAGAAGACTCCGAACAGCCGAAGATGGCGAGTTCCGCCTCCGGCTGAAGAGTTATTTTGGAATGTAACTAGCACCTAGTTACGTGTTTGTACACAAACACGAAAGACATAACTAGGTGTTTCTCCACAAACTAGTTACGTCTAGTTACATGTACGTCTAGTTACATGTTTGTACGTGCATGTACACACACCACCATCACCATGAAGTCTTCTTTCCCTGGGATTTCAGTTCACGTCCACATCAGTGCGAAAAACAAACAGAACAAAGAGACAGTTATTTTTCAGACAGGCTTACGGCTGCCTTCCTCTCACTGCAACATGTATCCCGATGAACATTTAATTGTCTTAATTGACTGAATATTTAATTGTCTTAATTGACTAACGAGAGAGATTTCGCTTTGAGTCACAGGAGTTATGTCTCATCAGCACCACGTCTCCCCCCCCGGCTTCTGTTGTCCGCCCAACCCCCCGCAAACTTAACCCTTCATTCCCCACTAGGGATGTTCATTTTGAAAATTTCCCATAATCGAAAATCGGGGAAAATTAACGATCAATTATCGATTATCGATCATATTAATAATAATATATATATATTTTTTTTTCTTTTTACAAAATGAATGCCTATGGCAGAAAATACGAAAGACAACGTGTTCTCCTCAATGAACTCTTTATTTCAATGTGTCTCCTCTCCAACACTCTGCTGTCCCCGGCGCATGCCGGTGTGAATTCCCCATGTTTAAAACAGTTTTGTTGGCACAAAGGCCCGTGCCCTGCAAGAAAACTAGAGACTATATGAAGCTCCACCTCACGTTAGTCGGCTGTGCAATGGAGTGGGGCGAGGAGGAACGAATTCCACCCAAACCTAGTCCCAAAAAATATATATATATATAAATTATAATAACAATAATCGATAAGAATTCCACATGATCGATTCCATTCCTTAACGATCAATTATCGATTTTCGATAACTGATGAACATCCCTATTCCCCACCATGCTTCGTTCTTTGATTTCAGATGTATTCTGAGCTTTTGGCTATTAGCTGTTGTATTAGCCTGTCACATCGTGTCATTTCAGTTGTGCCCTTTTGTACGTTCTCTTTTTCATCTCTCATTCTCTCATGCTTTCTGTTCTCATGTCATCTTCACTCCAGACTAACATCTCTAACATCTCTCCTGTGGCCCCTCCCCTCGGTCAGATGTGCAGGGTAATACTGACATACAGTACATATCCCCTCCCCCTCCCCTCCCCCTCCCTTTATATATTTCCCTCCCCCCTCCTCCTCCCCCTCGTCTGTCCCACAGCCTGCAGAAATCTGTCCACTCAGATATGCTTTTATAACACAGATTATTCTCACTGTCCACGGCACCACATTATTTAGTACACAGGAGTAGGCCTGACATCAATAACAATGGAGGGACACATGTTTTTACTTGAACAGGGTGTGTTGTGTGTGTGTGTGTGTGTGCGTGTGCG
>NC_139638.1:25004697-25024697 GCF_964638095.1 Poromitra crassiceps | reverse complement strand
GTGTGTGTGTGTGTGTGTGTGTGTGTGTGTGTGTGTGTGTCTGTGTGTGTGTGTGTGTGTGTGTTTGTGTGCGTGTGGGTGTGTGATCTGTGTTTGTGTCTGTGTGTGGGTGCGTGTGTGTGTGTGTGTGTGTGTGTGTGTGGGTGTGTGGGTGCGCCCTCACGCATGCACTTGTGTGTTGCCAGCTGGCAGAATATAGGCCATTGAGGCACCGCTGTACCACGACATGCAACATGGCAATGACAAAAATCCCATTCAGGAGAAGACCATCACTCTCTCTTCCTCTCTATCTACCCATGTGTTTCATCACTCTCTCTTCCTCTCTCTATCTACCCATGTGTTTCATCACTCTCTCTTCCTCTCTCTCTATCTACCCATGTGTTTCATCACTCTCTCTTCCTCTCTCTATCTACCCATGTGTTTCTCTCCATCCTCAAGTCCTTTCCTTCTTTCACCATTTTCCATTTCACATAATATCTCTCGTTGACGATATTACCCCCACCCCCCCACCCCCGTTCCTTTCAGACACCATTTTCTTTATTCACTACTTCACCATCATTGTTAGTTGTCTGTTAGTTCTCAGAGTCCATCTCTTATGTAACCCAGCACTGTGACTGCTGCTGAATGTCAAAAGTGTTACATTTTGATGTAACGCTACTGTAGCCGCGGGCATATAAAAGTATCCGTTTTGCACCCTGGAAGAACAGTCGCACATAGGGGTCATTCTGTGAGCTCACCACTTGCCTGTCGTCCTGTGGGTTCAAGACCAACAGACCCTTTTCACGGGGGCTATTTTGTGTCAAAAAGGCAGGGTAAACACAGGCGCAAGCAAAACGATAATGAGGGTTTCCAACTTCTAGTCATGGAATTTGCAAACCCTCATTAGTGTTTTGCTTGCACCTGTGTTTACCCTGCCTTTTCGACACAAAATGGCCCCTGTGAAAAGGGTCTATTCATCACTTTAGTTTCATGTGATCATGTCATCCCTTCTTCCCCAACTCTCTTGTCTCTATACCCTCTAAGTAGATGACCTCCCCCCCCACCACCACCAAACCACCAATTAACAGTTCATTATAATCATATTATTCACTATGAAGTTAAAATGAGAGCGCCTTTTCATTTGACCTCTACTTTGTTGTTAATCTGCATAATTGTGGTATGAATAGAAATGAAGAAATGAAGAAAAAGACAAGTATCTCAAGTATATCTGCTCTACTGAACAGACGCTCAGAGGACAGGGAGTCTAACTTCACTCCCGTTCAAACCATATCCTCAGATTTATCAGAAGGGCAGACTCACTCGCCCAGAAAAGAAGAAGCAAAGAAATTGCCCTCATCAATGCTAATTTAGTAGTCAGAGACAGAGAAGCAACATGAGGGAGAATTCACATTTGTGAATTCAGCTGCTGTAATGATTTGAGCTGCTGACTCTCTCATCCGGGATTTAGACACGCAACAGAGAACCAGCAATCCCCGAACAATGGCCACACGCCTGAAAGATTTAGACAGTAACAAATACTAAATTGCTGTAATCCTATAAAGCTCTATGCACTTTGAAACAACATGTAACTTGATGGGCAGATGTCTCCTCTTGAAACAAGCCGTTTATCGGTCATTTTATATGAACCAATTTCAAAGCGTACTGGAGGCTCACTGTTTGGATCAGTGTGTCACAGCCCCGTGAGTAAATTCACTTGGCTCAGAAAAGCCAGGGCAAGTCAGTGCCAGGAGGATGGTGCCGGTCCAGATCAGATGAACTGGGCCAGGTAATACGCATATAGTCTGCACATGATGTAGCATTGTGCTGACCTAATGGGAGGGAGGAAGGGATAAAGAGAAGGAGATTTAGAGGAACAACTTAAGTGTGTTTCAGCCACAGAACAGAACAAACTGAGAAGATTGTAATGAACTAGAGTGCAGACCTCCGCCAAGGCCAATACTCCAGTCTGCTATATGTACATCTTGTGAGTCGGATCAGAACCCTGACCCTGACCCCACCCACATCCTCCCGGCCACTCCCCCTACCCACCCCTCAAACCCTGACTCTCTATGATGACCTTCCTATCCCTATAGCTACAGCCTCTAATCCCTAGCCCCGCCCCCTCCCTTGATCTGAATCTGATTGGATCTGCTCCAAAATTGAATGGGTCCTTTCTTGGCCCATGCTACACCCTTCCAGCAAGTTTCATGGAAATCGGTCGTAATCCTGCTAACGGACAAACACATGGATAAACGACACCGAAAACAGAACCTCCTCGGCGGAGGTGACAGCTCACTAACAAAAGCCCACACATACGTCCTACCAGTGAAACCCCTCGCTGTCAGGTGAATAGAAGCGGCTGACTGACGACTGCTCACGTAGAAGCGTGTGCTCGTCTACAAGTCGCCAGATCGGCAGAGGGGGTGGAGCAGGGTTGTAAACACAGGTGCAAGCAAAACACTAATGAGGGTTTCAAACTTCCATGATTGGAATTTGGAAACCCTCATTAGTGTTTTGCTTGCACCTGTGTTTATTCTGCCTTTTTGACACAAAATGGCCCCCATGAAAAGGGTCTATTGGAGAGAAAATGGGAGAAAAACTGTGTGTGTGTGTGTGTGGGGGGGGGGGGGGGGGGGTGGATAGAAAAAAAATAAAACTATGGTTTATGCGCAGATTACACAACTATCCTCACAGACCACTAACACCTGGATTAGGGGAGATAGACGTAAAAGAAAACCCATAGAAAACTTTACTGTACATAGCTGAAGTCAAACATGAAAACTGTCGACATATCGAGGCCAGACAAACACAACACAGAGTTTGTTGATTTTTGCGTCTTTGATGCACTGCAGTGACTCATAACTAGAAAATAGACTTTATAAGCAAATGATACAGAGAGAAAGAGGAGAAGAGAGAGTGATAGCGAGACACTAGCGCAGAGTTCAGCCTTATACCATTTCCTTTAGAGGAGTGATGGGCGAGAGCCAGACAGCTCATTATACTGTGGCCAGCAACACACAGGCTGGCATGTTAGCTTAGCTTAAATACACGTGGAGAGGCTAAAGTGGAGAGGCTGCAGATGAGTGGCAGCCAAACAAAATGTCGGAGATAAGAAGAATTAACAGTCACAGTGGTATTGTCCAAACACGGCTCTATAAATGCTATCATCACTAATGTTGGCAATAAATGAATGATGCATGGATATACTCTATTATTCTATCCACATTCGGTACTGCTGGTGCAGCTGAACAAGTGTGTCGTTCGTTATTGAGCTGAACAATTGAACCCTGCGTTATAATTGGCACACGATGTGGTCCATATGGAGACCATTAAGAGAGAGACAAGAAGAGAAAGGAAGAAAGACAATGAAAAAGAAAGCTATTGCTGCATATTTTGCCAGACTATTTGCATAATTTGTCCAAGCATAGCAGCTTCTCGTTCATTTATACTGGATAATTTAAAGGGACAGCTCACCCTAAAATCCAAAATACATATTTTTCCTCGCTCTCACCTGTATTGTTATTTATCCACCTAGATCGTTTTGTGTTAGTTGCCTGAGTTTTGGAGATATCGGCCCTAGAGATTTCTGCCTTCTCTCAAATACAATGGAACTGGATGGCACTCGGCTTGTGGTGGTCGAAGTGACAAAAACATACTGTACATTTGAAAAACTCAACAGCAATATGTCTCTTTCCAGAAATCATGACCCGGTTATTCAAGATAATCCACAAACCTTGTTGTGTGCAGTTTCATTTAGGAACTATTTTCTTTAGACCGAACTACACCCACTAGCTACTAATTAGTTCCTTCCTATACATGAAACTGCTCACAACTAGGTCTGTGTTATCTTGGCTAACCGGGTCATTATTTCTGGAAAGACACATTGCTGTTGAGTTTTTTTCAAATGTATGTTTTTTCCGTTTTGAGCAGCACAAGCCGAGTGCCATCCAGTTCCATCGTATTGTAGAAAAGGCAGACATCTCTACACCTGATATCTCCAAAACTCAGCAACTCCCACCAAAACGATGTAGATGGATAAATAGCAGTACACGTAAGAGGAAAAACATGTAATTTTGGATTTTAGGGTGAGCTGGCCCTTTAAACTCCTCTTGTGGAGTAGTGTGAAATATGGCTGCATGACTGTATGCTCTGCTGATTCACTGCAATCACAGATGTTGTTGAAAGTGCCTCAAATTGGGCAGCGAGGGAAATGAGTTTGACTTTGCCTTTCAGTGGATAAAATGTTCTGTTATTGCACTGAACCTATCTGCAAGCATATTTATTTACTCTTTGCTCTCCATGTCTGTGCATTCTAGATGCATCGATTCAATGATCAACGATCCAACTGCATTGATCCACAGTGAAAACATCGGTAACCCTTTATTTTACAGGTACCCTAGTTACATATGAACTATTTGTAATTACACATGAACACCAAATGTAATTACACAGTAATTACCAATAGGTACAAATGATGTTCATATGTAGTTACATTGTAACAGACCTGTAAAATGGAGTGAGTCTGTTCAACTGTAGTTCATATGTAGTTACATGGTAACGGTCCTGTAAAGTGGAGTGAGTCTATTCAACTGTAGTTCATATGTAGTTACATTGTAACGGACCTGTAAAGTGGAGTGAGTCTATTCAACTGTAGTTCATATGTAGTTACATGGTAACAGACCTGTAAAGTGGAGTGAGTCTATTCAACTGTAGTTCATATGTAGTTACATGGTACCGGACCTGTAAAGTGGAGTGAGTCTATTCAACTGTAGTTCATATGTAGTTACATGGTAACAGACCTGTAAAGTGGAGTAGGTCTATTCAACTGTAGTTCATATGTAGTTACATTGTAATGGACCTGTAAAGTGGAGTGAGTCTATTTAACTGTGGTTCATATGTAGTTACATGGCACCGGACCTGTAAAGAAGCTCTGGCCTGGGACAGAGATTGCTAAAAGCCAGTGGTGGATTCGAACCACTGAACTTCAGATTGCAAAGCAGGCGGCTTTAACCACTCAGCCATGAGGGCTTTCCAACTTTCTTAGTGGAGTTTGAGAGGATAACTGTATGTCAGTCAGATGTAGTTGTCACTTCCTAGCTTTGTTATTATAAGCATAGACTTGGGGGAAAATGTTGATACTTTGTTAGTTGTAGCTTGACTTGGGTATAGACTTTGGGGAGAGATGATCCGGGGGTCTGGTGACCAAAGGGGTCTTTGAGGGGCTTCGACTGGGTCCCCAACAAATTGAGAAATTGGGAAATTGATGGGGAAATGACTCATTTACAATAAGCTAACAATTAGAATGTAGAAGAATGGCTATTTTGATTATAGTTTCACTGTTACCTCTATATCTACAATACTTTTATTAGAATTTTTGTATGGGAATTCTAGACAAAATCATACCTACAACTAAATAAAGTATCAATATTTGCCCCCAAGTCTCTGTGTATAATAACAAAGCTATGAAGTGACAGCAACTACATCTGACTGACATACAGTTATCCTCTTAAACTCCACCATGAAAGTTGGAAAGCCCTCGTGGCTGAGTGGTTAAAGCCGCCTGCTTTGCAATCAGAAGTTCAGTGGTTCGAATCCACCACTGGGTTTTAGCAATCTCTGTCCCAGCCCGGAGCTTCTTTACAGGTCCGGTACCATGTAACTACATATGAACTACAGTTAAATAGACTCACTCCACTTTACAGGTCCGGTACCATGTAACTGCATATGAACTACAGTTGAACAGACTCACTCCACTTTACAGGTCCGGTACCATGTAACTACATATGAACTACAGTTGAACGGTCTCACTCCACTTTACAGGTCCAGTACCATGTAACTACATATGAACTACAGTTGAACGGTCTCACTCCACTTTACAGGTCTGTTACAATGTAACTACATAGAACTACAGTTGAACAGACTCACTCCATTTTACAGGTCCGTTACAATGTAACTACATATGAACTACAGTTGAACAGACTCACTCCATTTTCCAGGTCTGTTACAATGTAACTACATATGAACTTCATTTATAACTATTGGTAATTACTGTGTAATTACATTTGGTGTTCATGTGTAATTACAAATAGTTCATATGTAACTAGGGTACCTGTAAAATAAAGGGTTACCAAAACATCTAGGGATGGGGCCGATCTGATCCAATATCGGTATCGGGTGACGATATTGGCACTAATTCACGGATCGGATCGGATCGGAATTTGTTTTTGTTTTTTTATTATTATTTTTTTTTTTTTCAATTCCAGCGCACAGCTGGCCGTAATTTGCCCATGTATAATAGTATCCTATTTTCTTAATTTTGTCTGCTTTTTGCAAGGTATATTTAAAAAAAAATCTTTAATTGGCCAAATCTTTGCCTATACTGTATATTCAAGAAGAATATTGGTATCGGCATAATATCAGTATCGGCAGATATCCAAATTCAGGTATCGGAATCGGATCGGAAGTGAAAAAAGGGGATCGGTGCATCCCTAAAAACATCGATATTAATCGCTATGACCCGCCATCACTTAAAGTAGTCCTTTCAGGTTTCTTTGATAGGATGTGAACATTTTTATTTTAAAGCTATATATCTTTTTTTTTGGGCGCTTTACCGTGGAGGTCTATTTTGATTCTTATTAAAAAGAATAGATTGTTTTTCATTTAAATTTCTAACAGCTCAACAATAAAATTGTCAAATTATATTTTAGTTGCTTTTTTAAAACCGGTTGTTGAACTGATTGTGGGCATATCCGTCTAATATCGATCGCAGCCCCCCTGAATCGCATCGCATCGTGGCAGACTCTGTGATATCGGCAGAAATCGCATCGTTGTCAAATGAATCGAGATCGGATCGAGTCGTGATCAAACTTGTGATTCCTTTCCCCACCCCCTAGTGCATTTATTACTGATGCAGGGAAACACAACTGTTTGCGTGTCCTTTAGCTCGGTTTAGTTTGTCAATGGAGACATCTGACCCACAGCGACTGGGACAGTATGTGTCTGTGTTTTTGACCATCGCTAATGCTCAACCCCCCCCCCCCCCCCAACTACTGTACTATTCACCTTATGTAGCCCCGCCCACTTGACCCATTGTGTCACGACTTCCTGTTCAAAACGCAGGCTCTTTTACCTGCTCAAAAACTAGTCTGACTCACCTGGTCAAACCTAGTTTGACTCACATTATGAGTCAGACTAGGTTTATGAGTCACAGGAAGTGTAAACCGAATCAGAACTTCCGATTGTGTTTACACTTCCTGTTAGTCTCTCAAGCCAGACTGTCTCTTCTACATAAGGTGAATGAATACCTTACAATGCGGGTCAGGTGGTTTGCATACTGTATTCATGTGTGTCATCTGCATAGTGACACATGCTGCACTAGTTAACATACACGCACGCACACCTGATGGCATGCCATGCGTTTTAATCAGCAGATTAAAAATGTATACAAGATTAACGTAGATGTATTTAGACTTTAGGTTGATGTCTAGAAGACTTAGGACTGAAGGTGTGCTGGTACATGAACTGGGTGTGGTGGGGTTGTGTGTCTTTGTGCTGTCTCCGTTCAGGAGAGTGTCTCTGACATGCCCGCCATCCGATGCTTGTTCTAAAAGGGTAACGTTGACCTCGGGCTTATGTCCATGTCCACTTGATTTGAAGTGAAGCATTTGACCCAAATACTCTCTTTTCTGTACAACTGTATTGTAGGCATGACGGCATCTCATGTTTTTCCCCCCCAGTTACGATAAATAACAATAAACACAATATGAAGATAGAATAATTACTTCAATACTTTAAATGAAGAGTGAACGAATGAATGATTTTATTTGACATAATAAATACAATACGCCGATGCATGCAGTATTAAAATACATCAGGGTAGCGCAAGAATAGTCCTGAGACTTATTTCCATTGCGGTCCCAAGAGAAATTGAACAATAAATCATTTCAACAATAACAATAAAGTCAAACAATATATATCAATAATCAATAAATTAATGAACTAGAAATACACTAAATCAGGAATGTCTCACACAGATTATGTCTGTCTGTCTGTCTGTCTGTCTGCCTGTCTGTCTGGCTGTCTGTCTGGCTGTCTGTCTGACTGCCTGTCTGTCTGTCTGTCTGCCTGTCTGTCTGTCTGTCTGTCTGTCTGTCTGCCTGCCTGTCTGCCTGCCTGCCTGCCTGCCTGCCTGTCTGTCTGTCTGTCTGTCTGTCTGTCTGTATGTCTGTCTGTCTGTCTGTCTGTCTGTCTGTCTGTCTGTCTGGCTGAGCCCTGCAGTTAACTGACTATGTGTTAGCCCTGCAGTTGACTGTCAGCTTGTCCGAGGTGTCTCCCTGCCTTCTGTCTGGTGTCTGCTGGGTTTGGCTCCGGCTCCCCGTGACCCTGAAAAGGATTAAGCGGGCACACAAAGTGATTGATTGAATATGCTGGTAGGTGGTGGGTTGCCATAAAACCTTTCTCAGCTAATGTTGGTACAGTTCTCTTTCTGAACTGCTAAGCCAGCTGTTGGAAAACAGCAGGTCAGCCGTCCCCTCAGTCTGTGATTGTAGCCCATTTAGTTTGTGAACTGCTGAGCGTATTGTTGAGCAAAAGCACATTTAAAATTGACAGGACTACGTGAACTAGGTGTAAGCTTAATATAAGAGATACAGGGGTAGTGTAGGTCAGAGGTTCTCAAATGTTTTTCAGCCAAGGACCCCTTACAAGATGGAAAATATATCGGGGACCCCCTCATTCTGATTTGTGATTTTGGGCTAAGCTTAATTGTTTCCACGGTAACGTGCTTGACTTTTAAATTGATAGGTTTGTTAGATTAGAATGTAATCCATGAACCATTTTAGATTTAAAGCATACAATATTTACGTTGAACTATGAAGCTTTCCCCCCCCAAAAATAAAGTTTTTATTTTTATTTTCCTGAAAACTTTTCGTGGACCCCCTTGCAAAGTGCCATGGACCTCCAGGGGTCCACAGACCCCCATTTGAGAATCACTGGTGTAGGTGACTACAGTTATGTTTGGCATTGACAGCAGGTGAAGAGAGGGCGCTCCTCTCCCAAACTACCACAAAGGACAGTTGCATGATATTATCTATATTTGAATATGATTTAACTGACAATTTAACTGACGAGTGTTTAAATTGATGGCTGGTACCCACAGGGTTTAAAAAACAATATTTGTTGAAGTGAATCATCTGCTCGCTAATGAGACTGATTGCTTTCTCAGACCAGGAGACTGTTAACTCTATGCAGTTCAGTCTGTCACTCTAAAACAGCCTATCATCTCATATGGTAACTGGTTTAACCCTATACTGTCCCACAGATGAAATCGACAGGGGGTGCGAGATTCGGCAGGGTGTTTTATCGCCGAATACTGCATCCCCTTGCTTTCTCAGACCAGGAGACTGTTAACTCTATGCAGTTCAGTCTGTCACTCTAAAACAGCCTATCATCTCATATGGTAACTGGTTTAACCCTATACTGTCCCACAGATGAAATCGACAGGGGGTGCAAAATTCGGCAGGGTGTTTTTTGCCGAATAATGCATCCCCTTGCTTTCTCAGACCAGGAGACTGTTAACTCTATGCAGTTCAGTCTGTCACTCTAAAACAGCCTATCATCTCATATGGTAACTGGTTTAACCCTATACTGTCCCACAGATGAAATCGACAGGGGGTGCAAAATTCGGCAGGGTGTTTTTTGCCGAATAATGCATCCCCTTGCTTTCTCAGACCAGGAGACTGTTAACTTTATGCAGTTCAGTCTGTCACTCTAAAACAGCCTATCATCTCATATGGTAACTGGTTTAACCCTATACTGTCCCACAGATAAAATCTACAGGGGGTGCGAGATTCGGCAGGGTGTTTTTTGCCGAATACTGCATCCCCTTGCTTTCTCAGACCAGGAGACTGTTAACTCTATGCAGTTCAGTCTGTCACTCTAAAACAGCCTATCATCTCATATGGTAACTGGTTTAACCCTATACTGTCCCACAGATGAAATCGACAGGGGGTGCAAAATTCGGCAGGGTGTTTTTTGCCGAATAATGCATCCCCTTGCTTTCTCAGACCAGGAGACTGTTAACTCTATGCAGTTCAGTCTGTCACTCTAAAACAGCCTATCATCTCATATGGTAACTGGTTTAACCCTATACTGTCCCACAGATGAAATCGACAGGGGGTGCAAAATTCGGCAGGGTGTTTTTTGCCGAATAATGCATCCCCTTGCTTTCTCAGACCAGGAGACTGTTAACTCTATGCAGTTCAGTCTGTCACTCTAAAACAGCCTATCATCTCATATGGTAACTGGTTTAACCATATACTGTCCCACAGATGAAATCGACAGGGGGTGCAAAATTCGGCAGGGTGTTTTTTGCCGAATAATGCATCCCCTTGCTTTCTCAGACCAGGAGACTGTTAACTTTATGCAGTTCAGTCTGTCACTCTAAAACAGCCTATCATCTCATATGGTAACTGGTTTAACCCTATACTGTCCCACAGATGAAATCTACAGGGGGTGTGAGATGCGGCAGGGTGTTTTATCGCCGAATACTGCATCCCCTTGCTTTCTCAGACCAGGAGACTGTTAACTCTATGCAATTCAGTCTGTCACTCTAAAACAGCCTATCATCTCATATGGTAACTGGGTTTAACCCTATACTGTCCCACAGATAAAATCTACAGGGGGTGCGAGATTCGGCAGGGTGTTTTTTGCCGAATACTGCATCCCCTTGCTTTCTCAGACCAGGAGACTGTTAACTTTATGCAGTTCAGTCTGTCACTCTAAAACAGCCTATCATCTCATATGGTAACTGGTTTAACCCTATACTGTCCCACAGATAAAATCTACAGGGGGTGCTTCGCTATCCCAGTGGGGGCCACCAGGCGGTGTTCCAGCAAATTGACAAATTGGTAAACTTCAGCATTATTTATTTTATTTACAAGAAGTTAACACAGATCGTAGATGAATGACTGTTTTGATGAGATTTTCTATGTTATCTCTCTATACAGAGAGTCATGGGAGTTCTGGTCAAATTAATATCTGACGATAAAACATATTCTCAGCTTTTAAAATACCATAGCAGTGTCTCTAATCTCTATCAGGGACAGGCTCATGCCACACGTGGGCTTGACAGACAGGAGACTAGTAATGCTGTTTTGCTGCGCTGCCCCTCTCAGGACAGGAGTAGGAAATGAAATGTGTCAGTCACAGCTGTCCAGAACATGCCCATGCCATCACACTGGTCACTCTCCGGTCACTGAGGTCAGAGAGAGCCAGGGCACAGACCGCTGCTCCATTACTTCTGCTCAATCTGTTCCTGTTGTGTGTTGTTGTGTGAAAATAATAATAATAATATAATAATTAGGGGTGTCACAATACACTCAGTTCACGATACGATACGATACACGATATTGGGTTCACGATAACGATACGATATTTTAACAAAAAAAATTTGCGAATGATTTGTAAGTTGAGGGGGCGTTCTCTACGCTAATTTGAGTCATTTCACCATTTTCATCCTCCGTGTCTGTAACGTCCCTCGTCTGTTCAAACAAAGCAATGAAAAGGAGAGCGAGCGTGCAATCAGATGCAGATCAGTGCCACCATGTTCAGCTTCTTTTTCTCGCCATATGAATTTTCATCTCAACGATACATATTGGCACGTTTTGATATCGCGATATATTGTGGGACGATATATTGTGACATCCCTAATAATAATAATAATAATAGTAATAATAATAATGATTGTGTGTCCTGGTGGCTCACCTGGTAGCACGTGTACGACGGAGGCTCGGTCCTTCGCGCGGCCGACGCGGGTTCGAATCCGACCCGAGTTCCTTTGCCGCATATCCCCTCTCTCTCCCCGCACCTTTCCTGTCTGCCTACTGTCCTATCTAATAAAGGCAAAAATGCCCCCCCACCCCCCAAAATAAATAAATAAAAATAAAAGAATAATTGTTTCCAGCTTTCCCTCTCCCTTGTAGGCTGGTATTGTGCAGCCAAGCATAGCCAAACTGCACCCCTCTCAACCATCAAATTGTATGTGGGGTGCATGCAGTATGTGTTTGTATGTACAGTACTCTGCAAAATCTTAGGCGCCATAAATAAATATATATATACACATTTTGACTTAAATATATTTGTTTTCTGAATTATTGTGTCATTAGACTGCTCTATCTAGTATTTCTAGAATATTTAGAAACTTTTAATTTTGTGATTTTTGAAAGCATCTCTTCGCTTTGTAGGCATCATAGTCTTTTGTCTGACATTGCTGAGACTTTTAAGTTGGTTGCGTAACTTGCGTACGTGTGTGCGTGTGGGTGTGTGTTTGTGTGTGTGTGTGTGTGTGTGTTTGTGTGTGTGTGCGCGTGTGTGCGCGTGTGTGTGCGCTTGTGTGTGTGTGTATGTCAAACTATTCAGTTTCCCTGCATTCGCCTGCATTGTTTTGTGGCCTCCTGTGGGAAGTAGACAGCTCACAGATTCACTCTGCTTTCCCTCGTTTATCTTGTCCGGTTTCCCCCGTTACGCATGCATGAGCTCCACATACCTGTTTGTTACATATCCAAACCACTGGTGGTTGCTTGTGTCTGGTTGCTCCACTGACCTATATAAATATGGACACCGTGTCTCCACCTCCTACCGGTTTGTAATAGTGAGGCCCAAATACCACAGATTCTGTGCCATTTTGGGACCAGAGTCTGCGCAGTAGGAACCCAGAGTCTATTTCGGCATGCTTCCGCACAGTGCCGCTCTGTCGTTGTACCGGCGAATATAAGAGTTCTGGTCCCGAACGCTAGTGAATATATAAGAATTTTGACATTCAGCCTTCAAAATAAAAGCGACGCAATGTATGTTTTTAAAAGGCAGTGTGATGGAGAGGACCAATTTACATTCTTCTTAGACACCTTCTGTCTAACTACCCATTCAGCCCTTCTACGTCGCGTTATAACTGCTTATTTAGCTATATATACTTCATAAGATGTCTGCAGAATGTCCTGATGTGTTTGCTCTGTCTGATGCATGTAGACTCCAGCACCTGTCTGCAGACGCGTTTCACCTAGCTCAGTTTATGTTAAAAAAAACTCTCTCGTAACGGACAAGCCCGTCTTTTATTGTCACACGAACACCACAACACATGCATGCGGCCACAACACACTCATGCTGACGGTGGCCGGTGAAAAGTGTCCTCTGCATTTAACCCATCCAGGCATGTCCTTTCCTCCGGGGGGCAGGCCAGGAGCAGTGGTCGCTTTCTCGTACAGCGCCCGGGGACCAACTTCGGATGTTGTCGTCACTGGTCGGATGACGATGACGATCTGATCTTCTGCATGTTTTTAGTGGGGGGGGTTATATACGGAGGAACCCCCTGGGGGAGCACGGGGAGAACATGCAAACTCCACACAGAGAGAAAGGCCCTTACGACGAGATAACCCACCTGGGCAGTAGGCACTGAGGATATGGGGGGGAACACAACCACAGCGCCCACAGTGTCCCAGGCGAGAATCGAACTCAGGAGTCAGGACCTTCTAACTGTGAGGCGACAGCGCTACCGACTGCGCCACCGTAGCCGTAAATGCCTACTAACAGCGTAGGAGGGTGCTTTACGTCTGAGGAGCAGGCCTGTGTTATTATTTTGGTTTGACATTGTTTGACATGTATGGAGGTGTATTGTATTTGTTGGCTCTCGCTATGTTAGCGCTCGTGTTTGTTATGTTTGCAGTGTCTCATAAGCCCATGCGGGACTGGGCAGCTTTGGGTCCAGGACACTTTGAAAAATAAACGACTTAACCAATGTTTCTGTTAGCTACCACACAAAATGAAATGTGACTTCCACTATTGCAGTGTCCAATAGTTTTATTGACCACACATTGATCAAACGGCATTATTATGTATTAGTATTATTATTATTATTATCATAAAACACTTATCCAGGTACAGGGAGATCTGACAGCTCAGACTCAGAACGTGCTCATTCAATGGTCGCCAACAAGTGTGGCCCATGAGAAAAGCGTTAGAAGCATGGCGGTCTATCATCCATCCAGTCATCGTTCTCACAGCATCTCAAAAATGTACCTTTGACAGTTGACTCCTAAAGCGCCCGGCATGGTTTTGCGCAGCCACGACTTGGAGCCTTGCCGCCGCCGAGCGGCGACAGCGAGACTGTGCATACTCGAACGTAACTCGTCCAAAACGTTATCGTGTCGTTTACCAAGAACTTGCAAACATGTCGGTGGGGGAACATTTTATTGTCCCTCCATTTCAAAACTCATTCCGGTGAGCCTGCAGAAGGCTTTGCTAGATGAGGGACAAGCACTGTTAAATGAGGAAATGGCATTTCCTCATTCCTCACAACAATGAGTTGACGGCGCAGAGTCACATTTTCGACGTGCTGCACGCCCCCTCCGCCGAGCTGCGCCGAGAGGACGCCCAGCTGCGCCGACCCCCTCGGCGCAGTCAGCGCCGCCGATTTCGCTCGAGCATAATTTGCGCTTAGGCCCCGTGATAGACGGTGCCTGCAGTCCTAACAGTTTAAACAAGGAGTTCCTCACACTTGATGTGATCTTAAGGGACTGTGAAACAGTGAAGTGGAGGCCGTGTTTTTCTCCTCCCCTTTTGGCTTTTCCACTTTCTCCATCTCCAAACACTTTGTCCAACCACTTTCTCCAAACACGTTCTCCAAACACATTCTCCAAACACGTTCTCCAAACACGTTCTCCAAACACTTTGTCCAACCACTTTGTCCAAGTGTTTATTTGTTTGTGGGTGAAAGGAGGCGAAAACCGTTGACTGAGTGTCAAGTGAGCGAGCGTTGCGGTGAGAGACTAGGGCAGAGTCAAGGACTTTTTAATGTTCTGGCAGATCTGTAGCGGGCCTGGACCGGCTGACTCAACTGGGGAACACTGCCAGCACTTTTGGATTCTGCCTTTTCAATTCTTTATAGTCTGCTTCTTTATAGTTCTTCTTTAATCTCCTCTCCCGTCCTCCTACCGTCTTCTTCTCTGTCCATGTGTCTGCCTTGTGTATACTTTTCCCACTGCCCACTCCCTCTGTCCATCTCCCTTTCTCTTCTCTCTCTTCTCTCTCTCTCTCCCCACTTTCATGTCACTCACGCTGGCTCTATCTCTGTGCCAGCTGCTCCGCGTCTCCCCCCCCCTCATACCCAGTGTGATTAATGTCTCACCCAGACAAAAGGCTCCTGTCCTGGGCTTGAAGCCAGCCAGGTTAGCCCCTCTCTTTCTCTGGATCCCCGGCGATCTCGGATTCACAAGTGTGCGGGAATCCTTTTTTTGAGCCTTCGGGGTTACCATGGCTACCACAACTATGGGATGGGGGGGGGGGGGTGTCCTTTCTCTTGGGTTATACACACGGACTGCGTCCGATAGTTTGTAAGTTTGTTACTGTATGTGGATGGCACAAATGCCTCTGTATACCAGAGGCATTTGTGTATATGAAACTGTAAGGGTCTGTGTACGTCGTGGTGTAATGTAATTATATGGTAACTCTTCACAAGGTCAACAGAAGGTTTGTTATCTGGTCTCTTACTCTCAGATCATGCGGCGGACGTTAGGATCGACGAGTTAAGAGAATAGCGTGATGGATGGAGGAAGGTAGAGTGATTTCTCTCTCTTAAGAGGAGGGTGAGTGAGGAATACGGATGTATGTAACAATAACCGTGATACCGCAATTAAATCAAGCAACCACACGGGTTATGGTCCCGTAAACTTTTCCTCCAATAGGACGACTCGGCGTGACGTCACTTACCACTCAGAAATGCGGAACCCGGCGGCAGTTATTCGTTCGGGTTGTGCCAAACAAACGTCGATATCTCAAAAACTATACATCACATCGCTTATATTTTGACATTCTGAGCGAGCGCAGAAGTAGCTCAAGAGTTTGATGTATAATAAAATACGCATGTCGTGTTAAAGTTGTGTGAACTGTCACAGTTTTTAAAATGTAAACAGAGTCAAGCCGGCTAGAGTCAGACACTCAAGAGCCTCCCAAAGCTCACGCTCCATAGGGTTCCATTGCCGTTGCCACCCAGTGACGCGGTTTCTTGTTTACAAAAATGCTGCTCGGCTGATCCCTCGTACAGTATATGGTGCCCATTTTGGATGTATGGCGCCGCACGCCAAATAAGTTCACAATGGAGGACCCGTGTGTAAACATTCTCATATTAGTTCCATAATGCAATATGTATTTTCTTCAAAGCAAATTAGACCCCGCCCCCTCTCCCTCTGCCCAATGGGGCCATAGGACGTTTAATTACAAGGACAGAAAAAAGTAAATACCGTGAAATACAGTATAATACCGCCGTGATTTTGGTAGATACCGTACTGTATCACTGTACTGTATCATTATATCCCTAGTGAGGACTAGAGACAAACGGAGGGCGTAAGAGAGGGTGGAGTAGGGTGGGACTCTGAAGTTTGGAAAGAGAGAGAGAAAGGGATAGATGGAGAGATGGAGGAGAGGGAGAGACGGATGATCATCAGAGAGAAACATGCATGTGTTTCACTGGATGAGGGGAGAGAGAGGTAGACGGAAATAATAGAGAGAGAAACAGGGAGAGAGAGAGAGAAAGCGAGGGAGATGGAGAGAGAGAGAGAAAGCGAGGGAGATGGAGAGGGAGAGAGAAAGCGAGGGAGATGGAGAGAGAGAGAGAAAGCGAGGGAGATGGAGAGAGAGAGAGAGAGATCGGGGCATTGTGGGCCCACAGCTGAATGCCGCCTTTATGAGCAATAGTTAAAAGGACTCTGAGGCAGGGGTGAGTCCCCGTAACCATAGTGACTTCACAGGAGCCCTGAGACGGACGGATAATAGAGTGAGAGAGGAGTTCCTTTTCTCTTCTCTACCCCTCTCTCTCTCTCTCTCTCTCTCTCTCTCCCTCCCTCCCTCTCTCTCTCTCTCTCTCTCTCTCTCCCTCCCTCCCTCCCTCCCTCTCTCTCTCTCTCTCTCCCTCACTTGTTCTCTCACTTCCACACTCCTCTCTTGGGCTAGTTTTGCCTGGAGCCTTGCATCTTACGGGAGTTTCCCCGATTTGGTTGTCCTGCTTTTCGCCCTCACAGTGTGTGCTCTCTGCTTTTGAAAACCCTTCTTCTTCTCTCCACTCCGGACAACTTTTTCTTGCCCACAATTGCTGCCGTCCGTTATCATTTCCCGGCCACTTTTATGGACTCCGAGAGCTGTCGGAGGACTTTTGTTTTGGGCTGTTTTTTTTTCTGTGCTGCCACAGAGACAGAGAGATGTGCTCCAAAGGCACTGTCTCCGCCCGTGACTCCTTTGTCTATATTTCAGAGGCTGTGCTGTCAAACCATGGTGCTACCCCCGAGGCCAACAACCGCCCTGAGAATATGCAATGCTTAACAGTGAGTACCGTTCCAACACCTTCTTTACTTCCTGTGTGTGTGTGTGTGTGTGTGTGTGTGTGTGTGTGTGTGTGTGTGTGTGTGTGTGTGTGTGCACGTGTGCTTATTTTGCTTCTATAACTTGTCCTTCTTTCCTCTACTATAATTGTTTTGTGGTCATTCATCCACACAAGTGCGTAGACAGTTTATTTCTTATTAGGGGTGTCAAAATGAATCGCATAATCGATGCATCGAGATGCGGACGTGTGAATCGTTGAATCGTTGACAGATGAATCGTTGAATCGTTTACGTTTAAATTTCTGTTGACATTCGGATTTGAAAGCACTTTCTAAGTAAAAAAAGGGAGTTGATATTGATCTGATTGCTTGTATTAATTGATGAAAAAGTAGCCATGTGCAGTAATAATATAGAAAATTGAGGATTTGATACTTGGAGCTGCGATACTTTGAACTGTATCGAGATGCATCGCGATGCATCGTGGAATCGAATCGAATCGAATCGTTGACACATGAATCGAAATCGAATCGTGAGCCCAGTGAAGATTCACAGCCCTATTTCTTATGCGTTTTTTGTGGGTTCTTGTTTATTTTGTGTGTGTTTGTTGTGTGTCTCTGAATCTTGTCTTTTTTGAGCGCTCGTTGCAGGTTGCGTGTGCTTCGTCTGTACGCATGCCACTCTGAATGCATAGGCCCATACATCACATACGTCAAGTAGTTGACCCACGCCATTTACACCATGTCCAACTTGACTCCATCATGCATATTAACATGCCTCTAACGAGACTTTTATGCATTCCATGTTGCACATTCCTAGTCGCCGTGGCAACTAATTGAATTATGCATCTGAGCTCGTGAGCAGTGAATGGAACAGTATGCCATCTCTTGAAAGGAAATATTTGTGGAAAAAGGCTGGCTCGCTTGTGTGTGTGTGTGTGTGTGTGTGAGTCACATTTAGAAGAGAACGATGGTTTGTCGTGAGATATGGAGAACACGTTCTATTGTCTTCTTGACGCTAATCCGTTTGCTGTATCTTTCGACGAGAACAAAAATTCCTCCCTCTCTCCATCTCTCTTGTGATTTGTTTCTCATGCCATCTCTTTTCCTGGACGAGCTTCACATTGTCATTGTCCACGTTGTGGGTGGACTGTATGCTCACTCACTCTGCCATGAATGAATAAACACGTGAGGAGGACTGCTTAAAACCCTTCTGGGAGCAGTGTTGGGGGTAACTCATTACAAAAGTAACATATTACATGTAATGTATTACTTTTAGCAGTAACTTAGTAATATAACGTATTACTTATAGGATTTCAGTCATATTATACCAGTTACTTTGTCAAGTAACTCAAGATACATTTTATTAAATCAAAGCACATATTTAAAAAAGATACAATCATTTCCTAATCAAACTGTGTGTTTGTATGCAAATAACCACTATAGATGACAATAACAAAGGAAAATAATAACATTTAGAATTTTGGATTGTTTACACTGACTTCAAGGCGGTTGAAATTATTTTTCGGGATGGTTCAGGGGCGGCGATGTCATTCTGCTGCTGCTGTTGTTTTGGTAAAAGTAATGCAAAAGTAGTGTAATAAGTAACGAGTTACTCTACACAGAAAGTAATATTGTAAAGTAACTTATTACTTTCAAATTAAAGTAACTAGTAATATGTAATATATTACATTTTGAAAGTAACTTGCCCAACACTGTCTGGGAGACACAGACTGATTTGACTTTGAGCCATTTCACAGCAGGGACCTGGGCAGGGTGATGAAGTCAGTATGTGCTAGACTCAGACACCAACATCAGAGCCTGGTGAGAGAGACTGGATTTCTCATTGGAATCCTTGTCAACAAAAAGAAGTGAAGGAAACCCTGGCTGGTAGACATTGGTATCTTCTCCCTATTCCTGGCCCATCAAAACCATTGTTGGGCAAGTTACTTTCAAAATGTAATATACTACATATTACTAGTTACTTTCATTTGAAAGTAATACGTTACTTTACAATATTACTGTCTGTGTAGAGTAACTCATTACTTATTACACTACTTTTGCATTACTTTGACCAAAACAACAGCAGCAGCAGAATGACATTGCCGCCCCGGAACCATCGCAAAAAATGATGTCAACCGCCTTGAAGTCAGTGTAAACAATCCAAAATTCTAAATGTTATTCTTTTCCTTTATTATTGTCATCTATAGTGGTTATTTGCATAAAAACACACAGTTTGATTAGAAAATTATTGTATATTTTTTAAATATGTGCTTTGATAAAAATAAAAAAAAACTCAATTTGTAACTTACGGTAAGTTACTTGACAAAGTAACTGGTATAATATTACTGAAATCCTATAAGCAATAAGTTATATTACTGAGTTACTGCTAAAAGTAATATATTACATGTAATATGTTACTTTTGTAATGGGTTACCCCTAGGGGTGTCACAATATATCGTCCCACGAAATTTCGCGATAGTAAAACGTTACGATATGTATCGTTGAGATGAAATCTCATATCGCAAAAAAAAAAAAAAAATTTTTTTTTTTTTTTTTTTCTTCAAAAAAATAGACTAAGAAACGTCTTTGTTTGTTGAAGTTCAATGTGTGGAAAGTAGTTCAGTTGAACAAGTCTCTGAAGAGACACATGAGAAGTTAT
>NC_139638.1:24992197-24999697 GCF_964638095.1 Poromitra crassiceps | reverse complement strand
GCGATCGATATTAGACGATCTGCGTTGATTCATATCCGAGAGGGGACCGAATATCATCATCTCCCTCTTTTTCTTGCGTGCTTGCCATGGCGCTCGGATTGTTTGTATACAGAAAGAGGTGCACTTGGACAGAAATGGTGATGGAGACGTGGCGTGGAATTTCAAAATAAAATAATAGAAATAAATGTTTATTTCTTATGGCGATTCATATCTATGTTTTCACTGTGCATCGATCCTATTGGATTGTTAATCGTTGAATCGATGCAGATCGATATATCGTCCCACCCCTAATTGATATAGGTGTTCCATAGTATGTATGGCACCTCTGTAGCGTATTGGAAAGGGGTTAGTAGTAGTGTATCACCATTATGTTGACAGAGAAAGAAAACATGTTGTCATGTACTCTCCTCATTGGCGGGAAGCAGTGAGCTCATGAATATTAACGATGATTGCGGTCCTGACAACTTGTCCTTGCATCACCGTGCTTGTTGTCAGCTAGCATTAGCTTGTCAGCTAGCATTAGCTTGTCAGCTAGCATTAGCTTGTCAGCTAGCATTAGCTCGCAAACTTTCACTGTTAAAATGGGTCTGACACCTCTGTCAGGCGGAAAGATGGAAAGGGAGGGTGAGGGGGCTGAGAAGAGGACAGAGGGGTTGGATTTTCCGGTTAGTTGTTAGCCCCATCCTGTGTAGAGATGGGAAGTAACTAAGTACAAATACTTGGTATCTGTACTTTACTGGGTATTTATTTTTCAGACAACTTTTTACTTTTACTCCCCACATTTTAACACTGTACTTTCTACTCGTTACATACAACAGGCTAGTTACTTTAGTTTTAATGCACGACAGACAAAAATGATGCAACGTTGTTTATCTCTCTCGTCTCACACTCACACAGCTTTTATTGTGCACCTTTTTTTCTGGAAAAAACATATCACACAAATTATTAATCAAAGTATAGTCTTTATAGTCTTTTATAGTCTTTTCTTCAAATAATGTTAATTATTCACAGAAACAGCCGGTAGAAATACCCTACATTTCAGAGCCTGTACTTTTTTTTTTTTTTTTTTACTTGTATTTGAGTAAACAAGTTGAATCAGTATTCTTTTTCTTTTTTTTACACAATTACACACAAGTACTTCTACTTAAGTAAAGAATGTGTGTACTTTTCCCCATCTCTGATCCTGTGTGTTCACAGACTTGGAAGATGCTTCGTTCTTTGATAGTTGTGTTTACTCAGGCCAGAGAGAGAGAGAGGTAGATAGAGAGAGAGAGAGAGAGAGAGAGAGAGAGAGAGAGAGAGAGAGAGAGAGAGAGAGAGAGAGAGAGAGAGAGAGAGAGATGTGTGTTTGATCCCACACTCCTAAACAGCAGATTTGCCTTGTCTGGCTCAGAGACGAGCTTTTCAAACTCTCCTTTCACTCCTCTCCCTGAGACATGCGCTTTTCCTCCTCTTTTCTCCTCCAGCCTCTAATCCGTCCCTCTGCCTCTCTGGAGGTGAACGGACGGCGCAGCGAGACAGAGACAGAAGGGCCTCTCATGTGCCTTTGTGCGCTTTGACGGGTAACCTTCCCCCCTTTGAAAAGGCCAACAGGGAAAAGCTGCCATTAGCACTGGCACGGAGGGATGCTAAGACAACGGCCCTTTTCTTACCCTACTGTGTTAGCATTGTAGAGACTTTAGTGCAATATAGTTCCTCTCTCTCTCCCGTCTCTCTCTCTCTCCATCACCGGTCTGTCCGCGGGACATTCCGTCAGCCACACATCCAAAAGGATAAATGGGAAAGACTGAGTGAGGCATGCTGGGAGTTAATGAGGTTGCTAGGGGTTACATTAGCTACTTTCTCTAGCCTCAATTTAATTGGCTTTTTCCTGCGCCGCTGCCGAGGTGTTGGTTGTTATTGTCTTTATAGATGGCCACCTCTTTGCCAGCCATAGGGATATTATTATTATATTTATTATAAATAATATTATAGATGACCACCTCTTTCCCAGCCATAGGGATATTACTATTATATTTATTATAAATAATATTATAGATTACCACCTATTTCCCAGCCATAGGGATATTGCTGCTGAAGTGTTGGTTGTTATTGTCTTTATAGATGACAACCTCTTTCCCAGCCATAGGGATATTATTATTATATTTATTATAAATAATATTATATATTACCACCTCTTTGCCAGCCATAGGGATATTATTATTATATTTATTATAATTAATATTATATATTACCACCTCTTTCCCAGCCATGGGGATATTGCTGCTGAGGTGTTGGTTGTTATTGTCTTTATAGATGACCACCTCTTTCCCAGCCATAGGGATATTGCTGCTGAGGTGTTGGTTGTTATTGTCTTTATAGATGACCACCTCTTTCCCAGCCATATAGATATTGCTGCTGAGGTGTTGGTTGTTATTGTCTTTATAGATGACCACCTCTTTCCCAGCCATAGGGATATTGCTGCTGAGGTGTTGGTTGTTATTGTCTTTATAGATGACCACCTCTTTCCCAGCCATAGGGATATTGAAAACAAAAATAAAAGTGTTGTTTGGATAACTGCAAGTGGAGGGGAGGTTGTCAAAGTTCACAGACCTGTGAGTTTCCGTCCCGTGGGCTACGGGGGGGGCGGGGTGTGTGTGTGTGTGTGTGCGTGTGTGTGTGTGTGCGTGCATGCGTGTGTGTGTGTGTGTGTGTGTGTGTGGGGGGGGGGGGGGTTGCCTGAAAGGAAAAGCAGAGGAAATATGGAAGTTGAAAACATAACAAACAAGCATAATGTCTGGACGGAGATTGGGGAGTATGGGAGCGAAGTTGGAAAGAGGCTGATGAGGTGTGAAGCCTGATCGAGTGTGTGTGTGCGTGTGTGTGTGTGTGTGCGTGCGTGTGTGTGTGTGTGTGTGTGCGTGTGTGTGTGTGTGTGTGTGTGTGTGTGTGTGCGCGTGCGTGTGTGTGTGTGTGTGTGTGTGTGTGTGCGTGCGTGCGTGTGTGTGAGTGAGAGAGAGAGAGAGTTTAGTGTGTGGCCACAAAATACTGCTGAAGTATAGAAAAAGAAAGCTAGGTCCATTAAGTAGATCCAGAAATTCACAGGCGAGTAGAAACAGTTCTACAGTGTATTCAGCTTATCATTTGCCCATATCAGGACGCTTCTGCATAACGTCATTTTGTAATTGTTATTCCGTTTTAGACCCGGAAGTAGATTACTCCTACCTTTATCATTTTTAGACTTGCCAAAAAGCTGTTTTCAAGCAAAAGAAAACAAACTTAATAAAGTTTTAATATTTTTTCGGATGAGATCGTAATATTCCAAATATGTGACCAGTTTATCAGAATATCGCCTATTTGGACATTTTTTACGAGCAGCGAGGAGCGCGCTGGCTGTGTGACCGGTCGGACTAGCTAGTATCTGTCAACCCTCTACTGTAGCGTTAGGCTATTGGCAGTGAGAAAACACTGTCGATGTGCTTTTGTAACTAACGTTAAATGCCGACCGGGTAACAGCCATCGACTCCTCGCAGCAGTAACGCTATGAACATGTAACTGAAGTTGGCCGCAGTGTAGCTGCTGAATGTTGCCAAACTTCATTCATAGTTTACAGTTTATCGATGTTTACCGGTCGGCTAACGCTGAACCCCGAAGAACAAATACAATTGCGTCTTACACGGAAGACCCACTTCTAAGTTTGCATACACTACTATCCTGCACACTTATCCATACATGTCTTACTCCTTCCACCTCTCTACACACCTACTTCGTCAGCCTACACACGCAGATTTGCAAAAAGACCGAGCTATAGCACCTCTCTCAGCCTCACAGCGTGGACTCAGGAAGCAAACTGGCCTTATCAAGTGCACACACACACACCGCTGTCCTGGCTATGGGCTGGCGAGGTGTGCATAAGTGCATGTGTATCTGTGCATGTGTGTGTGTATCTGTGTGTGTGATCGCGCGTGCGCGTGTGTGTGTGTGTATGTGTGTGTGTGGAGGGGGTGGGTGGTGGTGGTGGTGGGAGGCACTTCCTCCTATTCTTCTGCTGTTTAGCAGTTCCCATGAGCGCCCCTGCCAGGACCCGACAGTACGGCCTTAGTAGGCCGAGCCAGCGCCAGTCTCGCCTACATGACGCCAGCACACTTTCTTCTTCTCACGCAGCTCATCTCAGTGCTGCTGTTCTGGTCCACAAAGCTGCGCCGATATCTGCTGGGATAACACACACACACACACACACACATGCAGGAGAAGCAGGAGGAAGACGCCGCGGGCGAAGGAAAAATAGAAACGGACAGATAATTCATCAAACTTTGAGAAAGAAGCAAAGCAGATCAGAGGGACACGTCAAGCTGTGGATGCCATGCTGGTGACGGGCTCATATAAACTTGCAGACAGGAGTGTGCGTAGATGATTGGAATAATCACTGAGGATCATTAGTGGACAAAGGTCCAGCTGGAGGTCAGTGGTGGACCGACGCCAGGTTTTGCAATTTTGCAGGAAGTTCACACATCAAAGAACTTTGACTCAGAAGATTGAATGTGGACTCATCTGTAAGAGGTAACGGTTGATTTTGATGCCATTATTCCCTTGTGCTGGTTCCTTGGAGAGCTTTTCTTTGAAGCGACCCAGGGGTGGAGATACAATTATTGTCGTATAGAACCTCTGAACAGAGCACACATTTTGGACCTTTCCAAGCTCAAGCCAACCACCGGGCTGTTTGGACAGCTAGCTGTCAACCATTTTTCTTCATTGAGATGATCCACAACACGCTGAAGTCCACGCCGCCGCCGGAGCACAGCCCGAGGAGCGCACACTCAGCGGCGGCCAGGAGGCTGTGGAGATACTCCGGCTGCAGAGGGTCCGGCCAGGCCGAAGGTCCGCGCCGGCCGCGGAGCGTGTGTGTGCTGTCTGCCCAACTGGACGGAGGAGGTGGAGGAGGAGGAGGAGGAGGAGGAGGAGGTGTAATGCACACCATCCACGGGCTCTGTCGCCTCTGCATCGGATGTCGGCTGCCTCAGGTCTGTCTTTGATATCGAGGTAGAGAGAGAGAGGGAGAGAGAGGGGTGGATATGTGAACTAAGAATGGAGGAAAACAGGGCGCTGCATCAGGTGTGTCAACCTGTGATTTGTGAGTGAGAGACTGCAGAGAACGAGTGAAAAGTTTGGAATTGGGATTGGAATTTCCCGACGAGTGTTTTCCTAACAAAGACGAAGGGTCGCACTCTTCTGCGAAAAGATCCGTTAAATCCCTTAATTTAGGAAGCTGCTAAAAACTAAACTGACACTCCCAGATGATTTGTTTTCACATAACCATCTGGGAACAAAGTCGCTATGGAAACCATTTCAAAGGGCAGGCACTTTCAAAAATCACCTGGCAGGTGATTGGATAAACCATCTGTCTATCACGTCGTCTACCATGGGGCTCGCTCTCGCTGGCGTCACGCCTAAAGCTCCCTCTGGATGCTGATTGGTGCGAACCACTGACTGGTGGTTCAGATTCAAACCAATCGATTGGAGCGTGGCAAAGATGGATTTTGTCGTGTCATCGTGATCTCATGATCTCACGTGAATCCAGCTGCCTCGCAAGGTTAGCAAAAATCTAGTTGGTTGTAAAACTGTAGAGAGCGCTGGCAGCATCGATGGAAATCGTAAACGGTAACAGAAGACCAGGGTAGAAAGTGTATGTGTGCTCGCATTTTCATGCATGCTTGTCTCTGTGTCTCTCTGTCCATGTCCATGTCCATGTCCATGTCCACTGCGAGCTACCAGTCTTAAAGGGTTTATTCGTATGTGTGGAGTGGACGAAAATGCAAAAATCTGTTGAGAATGCAACGACGTGTTCAACACATCAGGAAAGAAATGATTGACTACAATCGAGTGTAGGAGATCAAGGGATGTGAGTGTGAGTGCAAAAGTATGTCTGCTAAGTCAGTAAGTCTGCCACCTACAGGACATTATTCATCCTATACAGTAGTGAGAGAAGGATCTGATGGAGGGAGCAGGGGTGAGAGAGAGGAGGCAAATATCTGCCAGATACAAAGCCAATTTCCACTGTACTTAAAGTCGAGCTGAACCCAAAAATGACTTTTCTTTTCTTTTAGTTCAAATACCTGGGTATGCAGTGCACCTATTAATCATGTATGCCAAAAGAATCACAAAAATCGAATTTCTATCGAATTTCTTTCGTTTTTCACACTTTTTCACATCAAAAGTTCATTTTCCAAGATTTCATTCATAACAGTAATCTACAGTTTGCTGACGTCACCTAGTACTATCAAATTTCTACCCCATTTCAACCAATCATATCACGACATGGCAGCTGTCAATCAAATCTTCATTTCAGGATAATTTTCTCCAAATGAAGGAGAAAATGGCGCTTAGTGCCTGTCATCTGGCAGAATTCCTACCCCATAAACTAACTACGGACTTGGTCAATTGTATGTTGATCTACACAATAAAGAAAACGGTAATTTCTAAGAATGCAAAGAAATGTAACTGGCTCGTTAAATCTCGAAATTCCAGGAATATTGTATTTACGGCAATAGCGATAATGGTGCATGCCTGAGAGCCTGGTTGTCAGGGGTCGCCCCTCGGAGATTCCATGCGGGCAGGCAGCACTCATGCATCGGATTGTCCGCTCGCTCCACACAGAAGCAGCTGGCTGCCTGGCACTCGGCGGATCCCACTCGCGTAGCACGACAACACGCTGAATCCCACTCGATTTGGGGGTGGAACACGCCAGGATTGGCCAATGCCAAAGCCAGTCCCCAGAATTGTCAAATCAAATCATCGACACCGTATATGGTCCGCCTCTCAATTTGTTTTCAGTCTCCGACACTCGCGCTGGTGCATTCCGTTCCGGTTCACTTCGACTTTTAAGTAGCCGCTTGGAGCATGTTGTTGTTTTTAGAGTTCACAAAACCTCAATCTAAAATGGCTCTATGGATTATCAATAGAGCATTGAATAGAACGAATTAGAACAGAATTGATTTTTTTTCAAGCTAAAATATAAAATAATAATCATTAGAATGATAGAAGAAAACATAACATTGGAGCATACGATGACTAGGTGATATTAGGAAGACTGGGCCTACTTGACAACAATACGATGTGATGCTTGAGTCGTGTGTGCGTGTGTGAGAGAGAGAGTGTGTGTGTGTGTGTGTGTGTGTGTGTGTGTGTGTGTGTGTGAGAGAGAGAGTGTGTGTGGGTTTGTGTGTCGCCCCAGTCACTGAACATACTGACCCAGATAACATTGTCTTACTGAGGAAGAGGAAAATGAGTGGTTGGTTGAGAGGACTCTCTCTCTTTCTCTCTCTCTCTCTCTCTCTCTCTCTCTCTCTCTCTCTCTCTCTCTCTCTCTCTCTCTCTCTCTCTCTTTCTCTCTCTCTCTCTCTCTCTCTCTCTCTCTCTGTGTGTGTTCATGCATTATGTGTGCGTCTTTGCAGATAGGCTACACACACGCAAATAACGCAATTACATGCAAATGCAGTTTGTGTGCACCTGTCTGCCTTTAAT
>NC_139638.1:24964697-24984697 GCF_964638095.1 Poromitra crassiceps | reverse complement strand
AAAGCAATGAAAAGGGGAGCGAGCATCCAATCAGATGCAGATCAGTGCCACCATGTTCAGCTTCTTTTTCTCGCGATATGAGATGTCATCTCAACGATACATATCGTCACGTTTTGATATCGCGATATATCGTGGGACGCTATATTGTGACATCCCTACCCTAGAGGATTACTGGGACAATTTACACCAGATTTATCCATCCTGACAATCACCTCAATGGTGAGGACCAATGATCAGATGATCAAATTAACTGGTAGTGTGGTGAGAGGTGTTACCCATTCAATCTGGTCACAGTGATTGACTCACAGACTGATCTGAGCCACCAAGGTATTTACTATTTACCATTCAGCGTCTCGACACCAGTCCTGAGCAAGTCCTGTGGTGCAGTGTGTGTGGGGACCGATAATAGCCAATAAGATGTGAGTTTACAGTCAGGTGATCTTGGGATTTGAGTGAGATTTCAGGTTGCGATTTTAGTGACGTGTCAGGAGTCAGCAGGAAAATCTTAAGTTATAGTGTTACAGGCAATGTACACCAGATGCGTTACGGCTGCGTTGCGGATCCGGTAAAACTGCCGGATCAGACTCTCGTCCATGTTAATTGATGGGCGATACATGAAAAATGACGCACCTGTTCTCGTTTTGTCGGATCCCGCATGCGTCTGATAGATGACACGAGTGTGGGTCTGTTTGCAGCCGTACGGGAGCCGTACCACATCTGTTCCGGAGGCAGTGTAGATTAGCCCTGAAGTGTGTGATAGCCTGTTTTTGCCTCATCGTCCAAACTGGGAATATTTACAAATGGGAAACACTCTTTGAAATCCATTCTTGTGTTTGATGCAGTGCGTTTTCAAAATGTCTAAGCATGACCTTGATCTCTGTAATGTTGATATGGACCTCTTAAAGGTACACACACAATCATTGAGTTTGTGTGTGTGCTGCTGTTTTAATATGGGATGCATCATTTCAGGGATGCTATGCAGCTCAACGCCTGGGGGCCATGGCAACATCTTCTATAGAGAGGCAAAGTGACCGCCTACTTCCTGCTTCAGCACTGTACCAGATATTTTCATCCGCCATTTATTTTCCCATAGACATTTCGTAAAATGCTTATAAAAATTGTTTTACTTCGTCAAACCAAACGGTTCAGCTATATTTAGAATCGGGAGAGACCATAGAACATTTCACTCTGACCAAAACCAAAAAACAACACAGAAAAAAGCATTTTCTATAAATCCGCGATTTCTTTACGTTTTAGTCCGAGTGAAATGTTACGTGGTCTCTCCTGTTTCTAAATATATCTGAACCGTTTGGTTTGAACCAGTAAAACTCTTTTTATACGCATTTTACGAAATGTCTATGGGAAAATAAATGGTGGATGGAAATCTCTGGTACAGTGCTGAAGCAGGAAGTGACGTTCCACTTTGGCTCTCTATTTCTCCTCCGTGTCTAAATGCTTTGCAAGGCATTTAAAGATAACAATTCATGCACATGATCTTTAGTCATACAGTTGCAGAGTATAATATGCTTTAGATTTCACACACACACAACGTGTCTCTGTTCCCGTTGTAGAAACAGCGCCAATGAGATCACGGTGGTGGTGTGGCGCACGGGCCCTTCAGCCAAGCCGAGCTTCGAGGGCCTCATCCACCGGCCCTCCTACAAGCCCTGCGCCTCCAACTACGACGACGCCCCCTCGCCCCCCACCCGCCGGCGGGGCCCGGACGCCGGCGGCTGCAGCAGCAGCAGCGGCAAGACCCCCCCGGCCGTGCCGCCCCTACCAGCCCATCACCGCAGCACCGCCACCCGCAGGCTGCTGCTCAACGGCTCGGAGGCCGGAGGGGGTGTGGGCGGTGTAGGCGTAGGGGGCCTGGGGTGGGGGGCCCGGCTGGGCTCGGCCGAGGAGGAGCTGGAGGACGGGACGCCCCGGGGACACCTCCACCACCACCACCCCCACACCGCCACGCTGAAGGGCACCCGGGTGAAGGCGTCCAACGGGGACAACTACATCATCCTGTCCCCGATCAACCCCGGAAGCCAGGTACCGCAGACTGGTGGTGGGCTGCATCTTCATCACCTCCTTCACCCTCCTCATCCTCACCACGGGCATATGGTGGCCCATCCCAGATATGTCTCCTTACCTTACATCCCTGGTGCTGATAGATAGAAGGACTGGATATTATGTCTGGCTATACTGCTGTCTCATGGATGTGTGTTGTATGAGCCATTTTCTTTTTTTAAACACAGTACATATAGTTCATTCAGATATGGGCCGTTACACCAGAAACCCATAGGAGACAATCAAATATAAGATATAGCTGTTAATACTACAGTATATGCCTGTGCTATTGGAAGCTTTGGCTGTATTTTTGCATTGCATTCTCTGCCATCGAGGCACCGCTGAAATGAGCAATACAGTGCATGCTGCATAGAGAGGTGTCATTTATTGCTCTTAAAGATAACGCCAAATACGTGCCAAATGTGAATTAAAAATAATATCCCTCGTCAAAGTGAAGAGTTTAAACGTTTTCGAAGGTGTGCAACAACTATGCATAATGTATGCAACAAAATGATTAGATTCCTATATAGGAAAAGCCATGAAGTGCAAGAGAGTGGTATATTATATAATAATATAATATACACAATAACATGTACAGGTGTCTTGTATAGGGGTTGACGTCATGTATATGGGGTAAAAGCCTTCATAATAAAAAGCACAATAAAGCAAAGTCATTGAATCAAAAAGCCTGAACTGAATTTTCCTTAGCTAACACCAGTATAACCACACAATACTAACCCCAACAACTAACTCAGTGTTGGGTCAGAAAAAGACCCAGTAACCCCAACAACTAACTCAGTGTTGGGTCAGAAAAGACCCAGTATTTATTTGTTCCTCCTTGCAGCAGTGTCCTTCTTGCACACTGAGTTCACTTCTAGTTTCAGCCAGGGAAATACAACTGCATCAATTGATGCTCGAGGCTTCCAAAACTCAATAACTCTGACCTATTCACCTTATGTAGCCCCGCCCACTCCACCCAGTTGTGTTATAACTTCCTGTTCAAAACACCCTCAGTTTTATCTGGTCACTAGTACTGTGCTGCCACAGGAAGTGTAAACACAATAGGTAAATTCCTGGCTGACCTCTGTGTTGGAACATAAGGTGAATAGGCCTCATTATGTAGAGTTGATTGATGAAATAGTTATTATTTTCCACTATCAGTCTGTGTGTGTGTGTGTGTGTGTGTGTGTGTGTGTGCGTGCGTGCGTGCGTGCGTGCGTGCGTGCGTGCGTGCGTGCGTGCGTGCGTGCGTGCGTGCGTGCGTGCGTGTGCGCGTACATGATATCAGTCTGGACTACCCAGCCGCTCACATTGATTTCAGTGGGCGGGAGTGCGTGCCTTGACGGACAACTCCTTCAGCCAATCAGCATCGCCAAATCCAATCCAAAGAAGAATGGCAAAAACGTCTTTTCCAAAGAGAAACTCCACTGGTGCATACTCTTGTTCTTGTGTAATTGTTCTCATCGAGTATGTTTCTCCAATAACGGTACTCCTACTAACGTTAACGTTACCGCTCGTTGCTTTGGGAGCCGCCGTTACGGTTTTGCCAGCGGTGTCCCTGATTGGCCGGTTACGTTGTCAACTACGAGGTAGGTCCCTGATTGGCCTGTCGAATTTGTAATTTTTTGGAATTGGCTGCGGGTGATAGGGAGTCCAGACTGATCCATAGAATGACACAGAATGTGAGATCACGTGATCAGGATGGTTCTACCAGGCTAGATCTTCACGATATTTCAGGCGACAGTAGAGTCTACTGGACGGAGTGTAGTGAGCTGTCCCAAACATAAGATGGCAAAGATCTTTTCCAGGGAGGCCAGGAACACATTCAATAATGAAAAACAACCCATGAAAGATTATATATTTGAAGAAAGGATCTAGTCACCTCTGAAAAGAGTCTAGAGGCATATGGGAACATAGGAAACATTCATTCCCCATCAACCAGACACTGAGGGTGCTTTCTCACTCTCTCACTGGAAACGATTGCTTTCGTTCCGTTCCGTCCCCCGAGTAGGATTTCTCCCCCGCTGGTCAGCTTTCACATTACAACATTTCACCCATGCTCGGGAACGGAACACTTGCAGAGTACACTGACGTCATCAACTATGCCTGGAGTGTATCCTCGCCCGTGTGTTGTCTATGTGGTTCGGTACGGTTGGCGCTCACATTCGCAAGTGTTCCGTCCCCCGGGCACGCCAAAGCGTTCCCCAGACCAGCTTTTCAAGTGGACCCTGTCACGGTATACACGGTACACGCAACATCGGGGTCAATTTGTGGACAAGTGTGCTCGGGACGGGTTCCACTCCCGGGTCCCCAGTGAGAAAGCACCCTAGGTCTGTCCCAGATGAAAACAGAAGCAGTGTTTTGGTGGATTTTGTGGCTATCGCAGCTGATTCTGCTGAAGGCCCTGTGGAAACAGCTCAGGCTGGGGACATAATTACACTGACACATGACTCTGATCTCTAAATCAAGAGATTTAAAAGTTCACACTGGAGATAATATCCATCACAACAAGCTGGCACAGAAGCACGCTAATCAAATATGTGCCTTTCCAACTTCCAGCTAGCGCACTCATCTGACCGGCAGCCTAAGTGGTAGCAGCTCTCTCTGTCTCTTCTCTCTCAGTTGATTATAATCTGTTATGACGGATCGTAACCGCCAGGGTCTTACCGAGTACAGCAGAGGTCAAACTGGCCAAGACAAGTCGTAGAAACCAATGGAATGCCATGCAAGAAACCACAGATGATAATGGCCAACTTGATGCAAACACAGAAACACACGCTCGCACACACGCACACACACACGCACGCACACACACACACACACACGCACACACACACACACACACACACACACACACACACACCGCAGAAACACACAGTGAGAGAAAGTGTAAGACACAAACATGATTGACAAAAGCACTTATATTTCAATTGACTGAAAAAATATATATATATAATATATATATATATAAATATATATTACAAATATATATCATGTGACAACCCTTTCCTATCCATATACCGTAGAGATCATGTGTAACATTACATCATAGAAATCAGCGATAGTGTGCAATTAAGCCCATCAGAGATATAAATCAATACATTGATACCTCTTACTGTATATACCATTGCTTTAATATGGAATGTGTCATTTGGGTTGTTTGTATTCTAACAGGGATTATTATGGGATTTCTCACTTTGCAACAACAAGCCTATTTACATTGATATTATATATTATTCTGCTTCCAGATCTTGACGCCCGTCTACCAAGATAACCAGGGCACGCTCGGTAAGATGTGTCTTTTGTGTTCACACTCAGAAAAGGCTTTGTTAAAGGGATAGTTCAGATTTTTTCATGTGCGGTTGTATGAGGTACTTCAGTGTACTACATGCAGTAGAATGCAGCCGGGGCGGTCCCAGTCTGGAGAAATGCAGACAGTACATAAACAAAATCACTTCACATGCAGCCTCAAATTAAAGCGGACAGTCTGCACTTCATTGTCACTAGGTATCTCGCGTGCGACGCTCGCTCGATTCCTAGGCTCGCCCCGCTGCGTGGGCTCGCTCGCTCGGCTGCTGCGCGGCCTCGCCCGCCCTGCTGCTCGCGTATGCATTTCGAGAATCAGCAGGCTAGCAGCAGCCCATTCTTAGAACGCTGAACTGCCCAAACGTACACGGACCATGAGCGAGCAACTTCAGAATGACCACAGCTGCCATGATGGATTTATCAAGTGCATGGAGGTGTTAGACCAGATGGACAGGATGAAGCGGCAGCAGAAGCAGGAGGAAGACAATAAGGTTCCACTTGGAGGAGGAGATCCGCGACAGCACAGAGAAGCTGGGACGTGTCAAGGAGTCTCTGGGCCAAAGAAAGCCCGCCCTGCAAAGGCAAAATCACTGAGGCAGAGACAAAGAAGATGGCGGAGGATGTAGAAACCACTTTGAGGAACCTGGAGAAGAAGTGACATCCCTGTTAGGTTCTTATTGACCAGACTAAATAAATAGCTTAGGTGTGTGCCTCGTTAAAAAAAAAAAAAAAAAAAATCAGTGATGTCACAATGACATTATGACATCATTAGTGGGGGGGTGGGGGGGGATTGAAACAAACATTGCCCACTGGCTCCCTTTTATAATAAGATTGTGTTATTTTATTTCCAAAATAATTCGCTTCACTCGCCAAATAATTTCAGAGCTCATTGTAAAAAGCCCTGCCCTCCCCAAATTAATTACCACAAATGTGTAGTGCTTGAGTAATCCTTTGTGCCATCATTCAGGGTAAGCATCCATTCAGAAGCCCAATTCGGTCGTCAAAAGAACGAAGTACTAACTCATACTGTAAATGGTTGGCTACACAGTAGTGAGAGAAGACATTCCCCTTTTCTGTCCTCCCATTCGATGTGTTGTCTCCAGCTGGCACTGTCCTCAGATGTGTTGTCTCCAGCTGGCACTGTCCTCAGAATTGTCCCCTGTTTTACCCCTCTCTGTACGGCATTCCACCATCCACCATCTCTGTTATTACCAGGGATAATTACACTGCTCTGGTGATTGTCTTCTTTAACTCAAAAACCACAGGCATTTTGATCCTGTCTGCAAACTGTACCTGCCAACACTCCCCATTCTTAACCCTTTCTCCCACTCCTGATTGGTAATCCCTCCCGCTATTAAATCTCCCAATTTGTAGGATATGTGTACCTGGCAACCCAACCCAGACGAGTGACGTCACTGCACTCGCTCAAGCTCAAGCTCTCGGTGGAGGACCGCAGTCAAACACGTCCCGAGAAGAGACAAGCTGGCAAATTTCAGTTCTTCCCGTTTCTAACCGCTAGCCACATTAGCAAATACCATGCGTTTTGCAAGCTCTGTTTTGCAAGCTATGCGTTTTGCAAGCTATGTCGGGCTATGTCGTTTTGCAAGCTACAGTATGTATGTTCCGGTGGGGGAAATTACATTAGCAAACATGCTAAACATTGATGCCAAACACAAACAAACAAGCCGTGGAAGCACAGAGGGGAACTTCTACCGTATTCCAT
The DNA here is from genome assembly GCF_964638095.1 of Poromitra crassiceps. Taxonomy (NCBI): domain Eukaryota; kingdom Metazoa; phylum Chordata; class Actinopteri; order Beryciformes; family Melamphaidae; genus Poromitra; species Poromitra crassiceps. Next base: position 24,977,610 of record NC_139638.1, on the reverse strand, counting down.
ATTCACTGACACTCAATTTTTGCACTTGATCATTTTTGTGATGTCAATTTTAGATGCTCACTTCTGATCACATCTTTTGTACATGTTGTATATGTTTATTTTATCTTATCATATCATTACCTGCATTTATTTAATGTGAGTTATTAATTTAAGACTAAAAAAGTAATTGTATTTATTCTATTAATTTGTGGTGTAGGGTTATATGGGGAAGGGTGGGGGGGTACATTGAATGTAAGCCATTCACCGATACCCCAGGAAATCTCCCTCTTTTTCACAGCCCAATGTTGCCAGGTATGTGCCTGGCTGTCTTGATGTGATTAGTATTGCAGGACAATGTTGATATTAATAGTAATCTGATTCCAGAATACACTCAACAGTGCAAAAATATTTGTGAATTCTGAATTTCAGTACATGGCATCAATTCATGTCGGAGTGGTGTTTGGCACAATTATCGACTTGTGCGACATGCGGCTATTGCAAAGACCACAAGCATATTTTGGGTCTTAGAAAAGCTCTATACAAGTCTAATGCATTATTACCGGTATTTATATTACCAGTGGCAGGTAGAGAGGGGCATCACTTTAGATTCAACCACACATGTCCCTGGAATTGGTCCCCAAAATGGGGTCACCTTGCTACCGAGAACAGGCCACCCTACTGCAGTCTCAATGCCACGTGGTTGAGCCATAGTAACCCTACTTTTACCAAACAACAAGAGCTAAGAAGCCAACATAACCAAGAAATCAATATACCAGTAAACATGGCACTAACAAAAGGCACCAGTAACAGTTCAGATCTTACTCAGTTGCAGCTTTGTACCCCCAGTCAGTGGCATTCTTAATGATAAGAGTGGGGAAAAAGAAACCCTAAAATTATATTTCTTCTGTTTCTGCACACCCTGTTCCTGTCCAGCGGCCAGGTTATACCCCACAACATGCCCCACCAGTGTTCCACAGCCCCAGGGCGGGGCCGGGGGTGTGGGTGCCTTTTCTGGAGGTGGAGTTGGAGGTGGAGGTGGAGGTGGAGGTGGAGGTGGTGGTGGTCCCTCCAGTCGTACTGCCTTCCTGCGCCGGTCTGCCAACACCAAGACCACGAAGACCGCCTCCGCCACCGCTAAGACCAGCCTGCCCAACTACCAGCCGCAGAACGCCAACATCGCCAACTACCAGAACTGCACCATCGTCCGCTCACACACGCCCCACGGCAACTATGGCTACGTCAAAGTGGCACCCAAGATCCTTATCTTCCCCATCTTTGTCCAGGTAGGCAGGTCGGTGTGTGTGTAGTCTCTCCCCAGACTCAAATATCACGTTGAATCGCTGCGCTCCGCATTCTACATAAGTGAGTCTGTGCCACTTCACAGCCACTGCTGGTTTTTGAAGGCGGGTTGAAATTGAATGAGTGACAGGTCGTAGCACCGATGAGAGAGCGGTTCGAAAAAATGGGCCTGCGCCTCCCCGTGTTGTCTGATCGCAAAGTCGTTACTGATTGGAGAGGACTGAATCCATCACTGGCATATGACTGGCCAAGTGAACGGTTCCCTCCCATAACCAGCCGGCTGAGGGAAAGTGTCCCAGACCCAGAGAGAGCTCTGCAGCATGCTGTAACGTAGTGTATCAGACCCAGAGAGAGATCTGCAGCATGCAGTAACGTAGTGTATCAGACCCAGAGAGAGCTCTGCAGCATGCAGTAACATAGTGTATCAGACCCAGAGAGAGCTCTGCAGCATGCAGTAACGTAGTGTATCAGACCCAGAGAGAGATCTGCAGCATGCAGTAACGTAGTGTATCAGACCCAGAGAGAGCTCTGCAGCATGCAGTAACGTAGTGTATCAGCGTAAGAACTCTCATGGGTCTGGCGTTGAGACTAGTCTGTGTGTGACTACAGTATTTTTTATATTATAAATTCTTTCTCTTCCTCAATTTGCAATATTTTGTGTGTGTGATGTTTTTCCTTTGAGAGGCCATTGCTAACTGTAGTATTTATATTCCCTTTGTACCCAGTAATAGGAAATACAGTGATTATGCATTATGCTCTTATATCTCTCTCTCAAGCTGATTGAGTGATTGTGGGAGGCATAAGCACAGAGAGTCAGAAATCCTCTGATCATTGCAGTGAGAAAAATGGTTTCACTGTGACCTAACTTGCTATCGGTTATGCAATGTGGGAGTTCTGTGTGAACCTCTACTGTCTGTAGGCCTAATATGTTGTGAGGTTATGGTTATGTGTGCCCAACTGCACACATAACCTGTCTGTTTAACTGGGACTGTAAATTCATGTAAATTCCCTGCACATTTAATGCCTATTTTAACTCAGTCTGTAAATCTCATGTAAATCCAACGTAAATTCATATTTATTATCCACAGAACACTTCACCACTCATGTACATATTGTATATATTTACTCGATTTGATTGCACTTGCAACTTTGTGATTGTCTTTAGTTATCTTCCTACTTCTTATCTCTGTATATTGACGTGACCGCTACGCTGCATACAGACACTAAGACAAATTCCTCGTATGTAACTTGCATACTGTGGCAATAAAAATGATTCTGATTCTGAAAAGTGATTCTGATGTGGGGAACCACATTACACTAACTGCATTGAATTGGTTATTTTGGCTGTAATTAACTTACAGTACTGTGCGATCTACTCTGCTTGTATTTCCAAAACAGATCAAATCATCGAAGTCTAAGGCCATTATTCAGTCACAGCTAGTTTTACTCATAAACCCATCCACTCGTGTGCAGAATATAAATGCATAAAATACTCCTCCTTTTAAAGGGCACATGGCCAAAAATAGACTTTTGCACTGTTGGGACAGCAACAAATGATGTTAGTTATGCAAAATTAATGTTCTCATTTTTGTATGTACTCGTACACTTAAAATCATTGATGTGTAGAAAATGTGATTAAATAACCAAGAACCATACTGAGATGAGAGTACTTATGTAGTATTTGGACCTACTGCGATATTTAAAACAAGTGTCTTATGGTAACACTTATATTCTTACAGTGTCAGTATGCAACAATTGTCTGTACAGGGTATTTCCTGTTAATTCATATCGAAACTCACACCATGCCACAGACACACACACACACACACACGCGCGTGCACGCACACACACACACACACACACACACACACACACACACACACACACACACACACGGAGAGAGAGAGAGAAATGGCCCTATGTCACACACCCTGGTCCATGAGAGGAAGTGGCTTCCTCCCCCAGCTCTCTGCTCGCACTGTTTTCTTCGTGTCTTATACTGAGACCCCCCGTTCAGCCTGACACTCACACAGTCGCAGCTCACTGACTATCTTCATAGAATCATCTCGAGCCGTGAATCTTCTCCAGACCTTTCTGTTCTTTAAGCAGATCGTATGGATTTAGGAACCAAAATGGAGTCGGTACGGCAACTTTTTTTTTACCACCTTTTACCAAATCAATACCAAAACTGGCAAGCTTCTTCCTTTCGGGATTTTCTCTGTTGAATGCGCTTCATATCGTCATGACGACCACTTTTGACATTCAAATCATAGATTTCAAGATGAAATATCAGTCGATGAGCTTACCGAGCGTTTCGCCTCAATTCCTTTTTCCAGAAAGTGTGATGTCTCCATTTCCTGTCATTGATCGTTGTGGAGGCATAATCCATCTGTAATAATATCATGTGCTTTTTGTTTTGTGTGTCCAGCCGCTCGACCTGTGCAGCCGAGCCCTGATCGTATCTGAGGAGATGATACTGCATGAGAGCAAGCACCACTCCCTCAAGGTAACTGCCATCATTATTGCACTATGACTATGTTTGTGATACATTTTTATATTTTTCATCATTTCGAAATATCAATTGGGCTTTAAGCAATACGAGGGATCAGCGTGACGTCGCTTGACACCCAGAAATGCGGAACCCCCCCCCGCGGCAGTTAATAGTATGAGTTGTGTCAAACAAACGTTAATATCTCAAAAACTTATATTTTGACATTCTGAGTGAGAGCAGAAGTAGCTCAAGAGTGTGATGTATAATATGTGCATGTCGTGTTAAAGTTGTGTGAATCGTCACAGTTTTTAAAATGTAAACAGAGTTAGCCGGCTAGAGTCAGACACTCAAGCCTCGCGCCACTTGGGCTTCATAGGGTTCCATTGCCGTTGCCACCCAGTGACGCGGTTTGTTTACCAAAATGCTGCTCGGCTCATCCCTCGTATATGTAAATCGCTGTTTTTCTAGCTTTGATCATTTTTCAGCATCATTTTGCATAGGTGTTTGGGTTGTTGGTTCCGAAGGCACTAGGTAAGATGGCACCTAGGCTAAGATCTTGTCGGTACATCTTTCGGATTTTGCTTCGTATTTCTCCGTTTTGTGATCGAAGCAAATAAAAGCCTGGGCTATTAATTGAAGTTTTTTAACGGTAATCCCTTTCAAGCCTCCGCATCCTTCCCACAGGACGATGTGGATGAAGGCCTACTCTACTTGTAAGCTCTTCCTAGCTTCTAGCTGAGCTCGTCACCTTGGCATTCATAGGAAGTCATTGGGGGTGCGCCCATTGGTGGCTCGGTTCATGCAAGTGCACAGCATTTAAGAAGAGACCATTCATCACCCACCATTTATAAACGTTGTTCTCTCTTGGTACCTGTCCTTATTGGTGCTGTATGCATTACGCACGGTGCCGTTTCAGCCCCGGGGCTCGGCGGGCCTAGATTTCTGTCGTTGATAATTTGTCACTGATATGTTTTCATCACTGGGCAGCATCTTTTTCAACGGTTTATTTGGGTATAGGGCTGCTTCCCCTTTAGCCCCGATTAGCCTGGCCCAGTGGCCACGGACATGTTCTGAATAACGGACTTGCTCCACTACAGCAACCGGGCGTCAGGCATCGCCATCAGCCCGTCAGCCATGATTCCTTTTTACCAGCACTGAAAGATGCTCGCATTGCGTTGCGTCCGATGGCTGCGTCCAAGCGGAAAAATGGCAAGAGGTTCAATTCTCGATGGCTGACGCACGCGTTATCCCGCTTTGGAATCAGTTGGAACAAATTGTTTTGTAGTGAATCCATTCAAAAGTCAACGCGCTCTGTGGAGCAGGGAGAACGCCAATGGCAACGCAACGGTAGTAGTGGCGCTCTAACATAAGTAGCTAACATCATCCATGCGTTAGCTACTGATGCAGCTCACCTGAGTGTGGAGGAGCACAGCTGAGCGGAGGTGGAATGAGCCAGGGAAGTGGGCTATGAAAACCGTCTGGGGAGAGAGAGGAGAGGCTGCATGCCAACTCTGTGAGTGAGGCTGACTAAATGGCCAGTGATTGTGTGCTCCAACGGGTGTCAGAATCAGAACTATAATATGAATGCAAAGTGTGAGTGAGTGAGTGAGTCAGTGAGTCAGTGAGTCAGTGAGTCACTGAGCGAGTGAGTGAGCGAGCGAGCTAACAATGGCTGCACAGCTGATACACTGCACGGGTATATCTGTTAGTGTGTGTGTGCTAATGACACAAGTGGGTTGGAAACATGCATGTTTTCTAAGTTTTATGCCTTGGGAATTACTGTATGGAATGAGGGAAGTCAGTCTGGCAACTCATTGTGGCCATGTTGTTCAAAGGAAGCATGTGATTGAAGTGTGCGTGTGTGTGTGTGTGTGTGTGTGTGTGTGTGTGTGTGTGTGTGTGTGTGTGCGTGTGCGTGCGTTCGTGTGTGTACATGGGCGAGGTGCCATTTGAGTGGGAGTTGGGAATGTCACCTGGCATACTGTCACGTACGCATGCATATGTTGCTGTATTGAAAAAAGCTCGACTAGTATCCTGACTGTCATTTACACCGTCAGTTTGCTGTGCTACTCTAAGCACACCGCCTGTTGTTGCATGTATGTTGTCATTCTGCCCTCTACTGTCTGTATCTGTTGTCAGTGGTGGTAGAACATGTCTGTAGATTGACATGACATGTAGGGAGTTTCTCCTCACTGTGACGCCTTGTTTTCAATCATCACTGTGTTTTGTTCCAGCTCTCATTGTTAGCTTACTGGGGCTGTGTGCGTCTGCCGGGGGCGCAAACACACATGCACGCACGCACACACACACGCACACACACACACACACACGCACACACACACACACACACACACACACACACGCACGCACGCACATGAAAAATGACTCACAATATTATGCATTCATTGCAGTTGCAAAGTTTCATTGCAAAGTTTGTGCTTTGCAGTTATAGCCGACTCTACCTCATGAATAAAAAGGGATTCTTTCATTTGATAAAATACCGTATTTTGTAGGTTTTGTCTAAGAAATAATTTAAGGAATCTTTTTCAGTCTTCCAGTAATTTGTTTGCAATCTCATTTTGTAAAAAAAAAAGGAAAAAGAAAAAAATTCAGTATCTCAGTATCGTGATGTGCGTGAGTTGAGTGTATTGTTACAACCATAACACACACACACACACGCACACACACACACACACGCACACACACACACACACACACACACACACGCACACACGCGCGCGCACACACGCGCACACACACACACACACGGCAGAAACACAGAAAGTGCAATTTGAATTATTTCCTTATGCATGAATGCTATAAGATACAATAACTTATTCATAGACTTCTCTTCCTTATTCGTCCTACGTGATGTGACCCAGTGAAAAACTACTGTCTGCAGTAGCAGTTATAGCAATGCTTATATAGGTCAGTTACAAAGCATTCAGTGACCACTGAACAATATTTAATTTAATTGTTGAGTGTTCATGTTCATACAGTCCATCTCTACAATTATTGTGTGGGACAAAGTCTTTTTCAGTCACTAATCATAGAAAGGTTTATAATACACTTGTTAGCTCCGTGAACTGAATTTGTTTGCAGGCAAGAAGGCACAACTATTATGCTTTCTGGCTAGAAATTTGAGAGGGTTCAATTTCAATATTATATTCAATTTGCATTCTAAATAGGTAATATCTCAAATTGGAAGGCGTTGGAACCTGGCTGCTATTTTTGGCAAAGATCTTTTAAATGGAATACTTTGCCTCATTCAGTCTCAGGTTCCCAGACCAAACACTGTCAGAGTGAGAAGGGCACGGCCTTCACAAACTCTGTGTGTGTGTGTGTGTGTGTGTGTGTGTGTGTGTGTGTGTGTGTGTGTGTGTGTGTGTGTGTGTGTGTGTGTGTGTGTGTGTGTGTGTGTGTGTGTGTGTGTGTGAGAGAGAGAGAGGTTTGCTTCCCAAATGTAATTCAAATTTGGGTTTTAATGCATAAAGATAAAAAGTGCACGACTGCGCGTGAGTGTGCCTTGCTTTTCCTAACTCTCTTGCTCTCTTCCCTCCATCCCTCTTTACCTCCCCTTTTCACTCTCTTACATCCCTTCTTCCTCTCTCTCCCCCCTCCCCCTCCTCCTCCTCCTCTCCATGCTCTGCCCCTCCCGTCCCCTAGGTGACAGTGTTTGTCTACACCGACTTGATGCTGGTGACCAGAGAGGACGAGCCGGGCAGGTGCAACGTGCTGCAGAGCCCCCTGTACCTCCGGCAGCTGCGACTCCAGGATGGTAAGCAGCAGCCATGAGCAGCACACCTGTCCCCAAACACCACTGTATGTCATCATGAATGTATCAAAGTGCACGTGTCACTTTGTGACATGTAAACAGGTATTAGGACTCACCTGCTGAACAGGTAGGGTCCCCAACGTTTGCTCTCCAGTGAGATCACAGCTACAGGAAATGTGTATCCTGTTGAGGGTCTGGAGTCGTGGTTGGGGCAGGGACAGGGAGAGGGTCTGGAGTCATGGTTGGGGCGGGCCAGGGAGAGGGTCTGGAGGGACAGGGAGAGGGTCTGGAGTCGTGGTTGGGGCGGGGCCAGGGAGAGGGTCTGGAGTCGTGGTTGGGGCGGGGCCAGGGAGAGGGTCTGGAGTCGTGGTTGGGGCGGGGCCAGGGAGAGGGTCTGGAGTCGTGGTTGGGGCGGGGCCAGGGAGAGGGTCTGGAGTCGTGGTTGGGGCGGGCCAGGGAGAGGGTCTGGAGGGACAGGGAGAGGGTCTGGAGTCGTGGTTGGGGCAGGGAGAGGGTCTGGAGTCATGGTTGGGGCGGGGCCAGTGAGAGGGTCTGGAGTCGTGGTTGGGGCGGGGCCAGGGAGAGGGTCTGGAGTCGTGGTTGGGGCGGGGCCAGGGAGAGGGTCTGGAGTCATGGTTGGGGCGGGGCCAGGGAGAGGGTCTGGAGTCATGGTTGGGGCGGGGCCAGGGAGAGGGTCTGGAGTCATGGTTGGGGCGGGGCCAGGGAGAGGGTCTGAAGTCATGGTTGGGTCGGGGCCAGGAGAGGGTCAGGAGTCGTGGTTGGGGCGGGGCCAGGGAGAGGCTCTGGAGTCGTGGTTGGGGCGGGGCCAGGGAGAGGGTCTGGAGTCATGGTTGGGGCGGGGGCAGCTAGGGAGAGGGTCTGGAGTCGTGGTTGGGGCGGGGCCAGGGAGAGGGTCTGGAGTCATGGTTGGGTCGGGGCCAGGGAGAGGGTCTGGAGTCATGGTTGGGGCGGGGCCAGGGAGAGGGTCTGGAGTCGTGGTTGGAGCGGAGACAGGGAGAGGGTCTGGAGTCATGGTTGGGGCGGGGCCAGGAGAGATGGGATACGCACTGATGAGAGAGAAAATCCCCGTTCTGCTGCGGCCATTAGGAGAACAGACTATGAATAATTGATTGAATTATAGCACTTTTCAAGGCATGCAAAGCACTTCATATACTGTATCTGAGGGGGTGTGTGTGTGTGTGTGGGTGTGTGTGTGTGTGTGTGTGTGTGTGTGTGTGTGTGTGTGTGTGTGTGTGTGTGTGCACGTGTGTGTGTGTGTGTGTGTGTGTGTGTGTGCACGCGTGTGCATTCGTGTGTGCGTGTGTGTGTGTGTGTACGGTGTGTGTGTGTGTGAGAGAGAGAGAGAGAGACCTGTGTAAGTATTTGCAGTTCATAAACGATGTACAGTAATGATGCTACACTGGATGGACTGAACAGTATTTACAGTAATAGAGGTGAGGTTACGGTTAGTTCCACAGGGGGAGCTACAGTACAGTAACCCTTTGGTTCACACCAGAGCTACCCTCCCCCCGCTCACAACTTGCATTGACTTCATGCCTGGCAGCTCGGGGGCAGTGCGCTGCCTGCTTGAAAAATGCGGAATCTTCAGCGTGGCGTAGCGTGGCGTAGCGTGGCGTGCGGCTGGTGTGACCGGTCTCGTCTATTAACAAGGACGCCAGAACGAAACTGCCATAGCGCTGCGCAGCTTTAGCGTGGCTTCAGCGTGGGCTGGTCTGAACGAGGACTAAGTGGGCATCCAGATGATTGGCTGCAGAGTTGTGAGTGGTAGCAGTGAGTGTGTAACAGCTGTTGGGAAGAAGCTGTTGAGGTGGTGGGTGGTGCTGCTGCTGCGTGAAGAGATGGACATCCAGTGACATCGCCCGTGTCGTCTCCCAGAGTAAAGATTGAAAGTGATGTGGGTGGTGAGGTGGGACAGAACTACGAGCTTTCGGCTAAATAACCTGCTCTGCAGCTGTTCAAATACAAATTGTCGAGAACCATTTTCTCCTAGAATTTAATTAAAATAACTTGTTTATCAAGTCTCCTACTCCTGTGGCTTTTTGCCTTATTGCAAGAACAGAGAAATGTGTCAAACTGAATGTGGAGAAATACTCTGTCTCCGACCAACCGTCCCTGAAGTTAAAATATAGTATCAACTTACAATCATCAGGACTCCAGTGCAGGGGGTGGCATGCACTGCTCTGTCCTCCCCACAGACAGGCAGGCGTCTCCTCTGGGTCTCCTCATACGACTGTCTGACCTCCACCCTTCACCTGGGTCTCCTCATATGAATGTCTGACCTCCACCCTTCACCTGGGTCTCCTCATACGACTGTCTGACCTCCACCCTTCACCTGGGTCTCCTCATATGAATGTCTGACCTCCACCCTTCACCTGGGTCTCCTCATGACTGTCTGACCTCCACCCTTCACCTGGGTCTCCTCATATGAATGTCTGACCTCCACCCTTCACCTGGGTCTCCTCATACGACTGTCTGACCTCCACCCTTCACCTGGGTCTCCTCATATGAATGTCTGACCTCCACCCTTCACCTGGGTCTCCTCATACGACTGTCTGACCTCCACCCTTGGTTCTCCTCATATGACTGTCTGACCTCCACCCTTCACCTGGGTCTCCTCCTACGACTGAACTCCACCCTTCACCTGGGTCTCCTCATACGACTGTCTGACCTCCACCCTTAACCTGGGTCTCCTCCTACGACTGACCTCCACCCTTCACCTGGGTCTCCTCATACAACTGTCTGACCTCCACCCTTCACCTGGGTCTCCTCATACAACTGAACTCCACCCTTCACCTGGGTCTCCTCATACGACTGAACTCCACCATTCACCTGGGTCTCCTCACACGACTGTCTGACCTCCACCCTTCACCTGGGTCTCCTCATACGACTGTCTGACCTCCACCCTTCACCTGGGTCTCCTCATACGACTGTCTGACCTCCACCCTTCACCTGGGTCTCCTCATACGACTGAACTCCACCCTTCACCTGGGTCTCCTCATACGACTGTCTGACCTCCACCCTTCACCTGGGTCTCCTCATACGACTGTCTGACCTCCACCCTTCACCTGGGTCTCCTCATACGACTGTCTGACCTCCACCCTTCACCTGGGTCTCCTCATACGACTGTCTGACCTCCACCCTTAACCTGGGTCTCCTCCTACGACTGAACTCCACCCTTCACCTGGGTCTCCTCATACGACTGTCTGACCTCCACCCTTCACCTGGGTCTCCTCATACGACTGAACTCCACCCTTAACCTGGGTCTCCTCATACGACTGTCTGACCTCCACCCTTCACCTGGGTCTCCCCATACGACTGTCTTACCTCCACCCTTCACCTGGGTCTCCTCATACGACTGTCTGACCTCCACCCTTCACCTGGGTCTCCTCATACGACTGTCTGACCTCCACCCTTCACCTGGGTCTCCCCATACGACTGTCTGACCTCCACCCTTCACCTGGGTCTCCTCATACGACTGTCTGACCTCCACCCTTCACCTGGGTCTCCTCATACGACTGTCTGACCTCCACCCTTAACCTGGGTCTCCTCCTACGACTGAACTCCACCCTTCACCTGGGTCTCCTCATACGACTGTCTGACCTCCACCCTTCACCTGGGTCTCCTCATACGACTGTCTGACCTCCACCCTTAACCTGGGTCTCCTCATACGACTGAACTCCACCCTTAACCTGGGTCTCCTCATACGACTGTCTGACCTCCACCCTTCACCTGGGTCTCCTCATACGACTGTCTGACCTCCACCCTTCACCTGGGTCTCCTCATACAACTGAACTCCACCATTCACCTGGGTCTCCTCATACAACTGAACTCCACCATTCACCTGGGTCTCCTCATACAACTGAACTCCACCCTTCACCTGGGTCTCCTCATACAACTGAACTCCACCCTTCACCTGGGTCTCCTCATACAACTGAACTCCACCCTTCACCTGGGTCTCCTCATACGACTGAACTCCACCCTTCACCTGGGTCTCCTCATACGACTGAACTCCACCCTTCACCTGGGTCTCCTCATACGACTGAACTCCACCCTTCACCTGGGTCTCCTCATACGACTGAACTCCACCCTTCACCTGGGTCTCCTCATACGACTGAACTCCACCCTTCACCTGGGTCTCCTCATACGACTGAACTCCACCCTTCACCTGGGTCTCCTCATAGGATTGTCTGACCTCCACGCTCCACCCTTCACCCAAACAATTGGAAGTGGTTGAGTGACGGGGAGGTAATGGGATGTGGGTAAGGAGGTGTGTGTTCTGTGTGTGTGTGTGTGTGTGTGTGTGTGTGTGTGTGTGTGTGTGTGTGTGTGTGTGTGTGTGTGTGTGTGTGTGTGTGTGTCACGAGAAGAGGGGCATCTCCGCCCTGTTGCCTGTCATTGTTATTTCGCTCCGGCAGCCTCTCTCAGGAAAGAGGTGCCGGGGGATTGTGTTTGTTTCAGCAAGGGTGTGTGTGTGTGTGTGTGTGTGTGTGTGTGTGTGTGTGTGTGTGTGTGTGTGTGTGTGTGTGTGTGCACGCGCATATAATGATACACTGCAAGTTCAATACAAGGGCCTTCCTGTGTCGCTGTCACCCCGAATAGATACCGGGGTGTGGAGCCTGGGAAAGAGTAGTGAGGATGGTAACACACGCACACGCACACTCACACACACATACACACACACACACACACACACACACACACACACACACACACACACACACACACACGCACACGCTCACGCACACACACACACACACACACACACACACACACACACACACACACACACACCTACCTTTGAATTCAAGCTAAAACATTAAAATCACCAAAAGTTACCAGATTTTGACCTGACTTCACCACTTTTCCTTTTACTGCTGTATGGCTTTTGGAAATCATAAAGATATGCAACAGTGACCTCTGCTGTTGGTTCTAGAAAGATGCACATTTTATGCAGTGAGTAACATCATACAGACTGGCACTGATCACGCACTAGCATTATGCACTTTTTTGGCAGGCAGGGGCCAGAGCCGTATAATAGAAGAGTTCCGACATCTCCATTCACTCCAATGGACCAGTTTTTTACTCTCAAGAGTTCCAGGAAGTAAGGTCCTGGATTAAGCAGTGCTGTCGAGTTGCAGCAAAATGGACAGTTTGTGTTGTACTCTGAAAGGGTTTTTCCCCCCTTGAATCAAATTGTACATTATCAGCTTTATTTTAGCATGCAAAAGTAGCGCGAGACCCATTCCTGGCTGTTCATTGGCTAATGAGTCTCGCATTTTGGTCCTCCGCTGACGCCACTCTCTGTCTAGAGGACACTAGCAGGGGCCAATCGGCAAAATAGACTCTCC
>NC_139638.1:24934697-24954697 GCF_964638095.1 Poromitra crassiceps | reverse complement strand
ACCCCCCACCGTTGCCACCGCTGTGCATCAGCGTGAAAGTGAAAGCGTTTTCGCCATCAATTTTACAGTATGAGAACGGCTTGCTCGCGCTTTTCCGTCCAGTTTTGGGTCGCCTCTTTCTACTGTGGAGAGACATGTCGACACTCAGTGGGTCGGTAAAATAGATTATACACATTCAATACCTCCAATTCTGGTGTAGGAGACGTAAAAGGGGTTGATCGATGTCCCACCGTCAAAAAAAAAAAATGTTTATGTAAGCCGAGATATCTCGTCCTTGGCACTCAACGGTTGGATTATGTAAGCCGAGATATCTCGTCCTTGGCACTCAACGTGTTAAGACCGCGAACCGCGTGACGCGGTTCACGGTCTTAAAGGGATACACACACAAATGAGGGATATACACGCAAATGCTGCATCAGGTACCAATGGGTTAAGAAAATAAGAGAAAAACAGACAAGCAGCAAATGTGTGTGTGTGCGTGTGTGTGTGTGTGTGTGTGTGTGTGTGTGTGTGCACGCGTGTGTGTGTGTGTGTGTGTGTGTGTGTGTGTGTGTGTGTGTGTGTGTGTGTGTGTGTGTGTGTGTGTGTGTGTGTGTGTGTGTGTGTGTGTGTGTGTCCAGTTACAGTAAGATTCACTTGTAATCTGCCCGGCCTGCTCTCTCTGCTCTCCATCAAACTCATGGGTCCACCTCGCCGCCTCCTGCCCGGCTGGCCCCACGCTGTCGGACAGCGCTGCACAAATCACCCCCTCATCCATTACACCTGTCAGCACTCATCTCCACGCCCTCTGAAGGTCACAGGTCACACGTCTATTAGGTGAAAGCTTCACTTCCCTTTCATGCTATATATAGTCTCAGAATATCCTCGTGAATTCTGAGAGGATTGATTTTGGCAGCCACAGTCTATAAGAGTAAAAGCCCATTGATCTCCCCCTCTTCTCTTCTCATATCTTCTCTCCTCTCCTCTTAACTTCTCTCCTCTCATCTTCTCCACTGTAAACCAAGTTGTCTCTAAGTGATGACAGGTTTTTTACAGAGAGGTTGGCTCTCTGGTCCTTCTGAGAGGACAGGTTCTTTACAGAGAGGTTGGTCCCCTGGTCCCTCTGATAGGACAGGTTCTTTACAGAGAGGTTGGCTCTCTGGTCCCTCTGATAGGACAGGTTCTTTACAGAGAGGTTGGCTCTCTGGTCCCTCTGATAGGACAGGTTTTTTACAGAGAGGCTGGCTCTCTGGTCCCTCTGATAGGACAGGTTTTTTACAGAGAGGCTGGCTCTCTGGTCCCTCTGATAGGACAGGTTTTTTACAGAGAGGCTGGCTCTCTGGTCCCTCTGATAGGACAGGTTTTTTACAGAGAGGCTGGCTCTCTGGTCCCTCTGAGAGGACAGGTTTTTTACAGAGAGGCTGGCTCTCTGGTCCCTCTGATAGGACAGGTTTTTTACAGAGAGGCTGGCTCTCTGGTCCCTCTGATAGGACAGGTTTTTTACAGAGAGGCTGGCTCTCTGGTCCCTCTGAGAGGACAGGTTCTTTACAGAGAGGTTGGTCCTCTCGTCCCTCTGGCAGGACAGGTTCTTTACAGAGAGGTTGGCTCTCTGGTCCCTCTGGCAGGACAGGTTCTTTACAGAGAGGTTGGCTCTCTGGTCCCTCTGGCAGGACAGGTTCTTTACAGAGAGGTTGATCCTCTGGTCCCTCTGGCAGGACAGGTTCTTTACAGAGAGCTTGGTCCTCTGGTCCCTCTGATAGGACAGGTTCTTTACAGAGAGGTTGGTCCTCTGGTCCCTCTGGCAGGACAGGTTCTTTACAGAGAGGTTGGTCCTCTCGTCCCTCTGGCAGGACAGGTTCTTTACAGAGAGGTTGGTCCTCTGGTCCCTCTGGCAGGACAGGTTCTTTACAGAGAGGTTGGCTTTCTAGTCCCTCTGGTAGGATAGGTTCTTTACAGAGAGGTTGACTTTCTGGTCCCTCTGGCAGGACAGGTTCTTTACAGAGAGGTTGACTTTCTGGTCCCTCTGGCAGGACAGGTTCTTTACAGAGAGGTTGGCTCTCTGGTCCCTCTGGCAGGACAGGTTCTTTACAGAGAGGTTGATCCTCTGGTCCCTCTGGCAGGACAGGTTCTTTACAGAGAGGTTGGCTTTCTGGTCCCTCTGGTAGGATAGGTTCTTTACAGAGAGGTTGACTTTCTGGTCCCTCTGGCAGGACAGGTTCTTTACAGAGAGGTTGACTTTCTGGTCCCTCTGGCAGGACAGGTTCTTTACAGAGAGGTTGATCCTCTGGTCCCTCTGGCAGGACAAAGGAAATAGGCATGTTATGGACTAGTGAAGAACAAATTAAATTTCTGTATTACGTATTAAGTAATACACAAAAATGACAAAAATAAAGGAACCTTCAATCTTTGAATTAGAAATGAGCACTGATTCACAGGGGACCATGCAGCAACACATGTTGCTCCAACTCCCACGTAACACCATATAGGCTGCACACCTTTTCCCATCTGACTCAGCCAGCATGCTACAGTACAGACATCCCATAATAATAGCAGCTCTCTCGATCACAGGCTAACACTGTCCCAATGCACATCACCAAATCACCTTCACCATCATACGCCCAGAGTCCAGGTAAGCTAGTCTTCTCATTTAGTCCATGTCATCTCTTCTCCACGTCCGGGGTCGACTGTCTGCTGAGTTCCTTTCATTATGAGGGAAACGCTGATCTGTTGAATGAAACTGTCTCTTTGAACAGTAAACATAACATGGACCACTTAAAAGACAAGTGTATTTCACTGGAGAAATGTTCAATCTGTGCTTTTTATGTGATATATAGGGTGAGATTGGTTTGGACAGCCTCCGCTCTCCTTCTCTGCTATTGTGAATTGCGTTTGAAAGTGAATATGTTTGATTACTTCACTGAAACCTAAGAATGTAGTAGCTCCTCTCTGTTCCTCTGCTACCTTTCTCCTCCTTTTAGCTGCCCATCTGTGACACTGGCACAGCCTGCAGCTGCAGTCCTCCTCCTTTGTCTACTCCTGTCCTTCTCTCCCATAACCGGAGGTCATCCTATTTTAGCGGTTGCTCAAAAAAGGAACTGATCTAACCCAGATATACGCGTGAATGGACTGGAGAGTGTGGGGGTTGGGGGTGCGTGCGTGCGTCTGGAAAGTCGAGTAAGTGTGCGTAGCGTTGGTGGAAGTGTGTCAGTGAAGGAGAGAGGGAGGCGAAGCAAGAAAGCGCCCCTATAGAAGGAGGAGAGGCTTTGCGTGCTAAATGCCATTATAAAGAATCTCTTCGCGTTGACGCAGCGGAGTGTGTGCGGAGGTTGTCACCAGTCATCATGGGCAACGTAGCGGACCGGGCCGGGCCTAAGAGGAGGTTCAGCAGGGACCCGGCGGGCTCTCTTCAGCACCACCTGCTCTCGGACTCTGCAGATGTGAGTGCCACTCCGCGTAACGCTTCCACTCAGGCGCCACTGAGTTTGAGATCGGTTTATTATGTATAGCTTGATTGCTTGTAGTAGAAATAATCATAGTAATGTATATTAAAGTATATATACCGGTGTGTGTGTGTGTGTGTGTGTGTGTGTGTGTGTGTGTGTGTGTGTGTGTGTGTGTGTGTGTGTGTGTGTGTGTGTGTGTGTGTGTGTAATCGGTTTTTACAGTACCATTCTGGTTTTGAAAACAGTGCAACTCACCTTTTTTGGGGGGGTTATATTTATATTGATCTAACTCTTCACAATCAGGTCAGGCCAGAGTCTCATCCTATTTTGCGAGAGATAAAATAGAGACAGTTCTTTACTGTGCTCATGAATTTGGAGAACAAAGAGCTTTTTGTACGTCGGGACTTCAGAAACTCAAACGTACAAAAAATAATGATTAAGAACCTTTTGTGCAGGATTCCATTGAATTCTATCAAATGGGCTATGAAGATAAATAAGCTAGTGAGCCTATGAATTTAAATAAATTTGCTTTTTTTTCCCCGGGTCAATTTATGTGGATGCCTGTGAGGTTCCCGTAAGTGAAGGCTGACAATTCCATTACGTGATCTGTCCCTGTGCGTTGCAGCTCGTTTCCCTCTCTCTCCACTGAGCAATCTGCTCAGCGCTGGCCATTAGTGGCTAATTGGCACAACTGCAATCGTCACGGATGACAAAAGAATCCTGAATAATAACCACTTACCAAAGCACAGCTGAAACAATGACTGGTGCTGCTTTCGCCGATCTCGACGCCATCTTTATGTAAGGGATAATGTATATTGAGGCGGTGATTACGGGGGAAATAATGACCGACAGGTGGATTGAGCCCGACGCGCCAGCGGAGGGCTTAATCGTTCACCTGAAGGTCATTATTTCCCAGTAATCACCGCCTCAATATACATTATCCCGCTTAGAACACGGCCTACAACTAAATCATTCAATAATCTGACAAAAATAATTATTCAAATAGATTTTTTAATAGCGTTTTCAGCGACAAAGCGGTTTCATTCGTAATTGGCACACAAGACACCACAGCTGCAACTGGTTGGCCTAATTAGTAGTGTCTTGCTGACAAAAAGCTCTTATCAACTGATTAATCCAGGTGTGGCAGAGCAGCGGTCGGTTGTCGAGAAATAATGACCGGTGAATATTGTTGATTGACCAATCAGAATCGAGTATTCAAGAGAGCCGTGTTCTAAGCACTTCTATTACTCATCGGATGAATCTCTTCTCCTCTTGACGTCTGCATGAGCTTCTGGGCATTTTAAGCACCGTGGGAAATATTGAGGTGAAGAATGAGATAGGAGTATAGCCAGATTACGGAGGAACACTGCCAACTATAGGTGAATTGTCAGTGTGGGGGCGTGTGTTGTAAGCTGCTGGAACAGATAAGGCAGTTCTGTACTCCGGCTCACACAGCGCTGCTCTGTGCATACAAATAGTCTTGTTCTGCATAATGTCTGTCGAGGTCAAAGGTCAGATTCTTCTTCGTCATGGTTTATGTTTGGGTGCAGC
The DNA here is from genome assembly GCF_964638095.1 of Poromitra crassiceps. NCBI lineage: Eukaryota > Metazoa > Chordata > Actinopteri > Beryciformes > Melamphaidae > Poromitra > Poromitra crassiceps. The sequence continues at coordinate 24,949,724 of NC_139638.1, read as the reverse complement.
AGGGTGACGTTCATGTGATGTTTGTGGACTCGGTGAATGAGCGAGTGAAGACTTACTCTTTTGATGGTTTCTCTCAGTTTAGGACCATTAAGTCAAGTCAAGTCAAGTCAAGTTTATTTATATAGCCCTAATAGACTACTTGCACAACTCCACTACTTCCTGAAATGAGTAGGGCATCTTGGTTTCCTGTCCTACCCTATTGGATGAACTGATTAATCAGGTGTGCCTGATCACTGTTGTTGTGACTGCTGCAGTCAGGCACACCTGACATTAATCAGTTCATCCAATAGTGTAGGACAGGAAACGAGGCCCCGTTCCAATACCCATACTTGTACTTCTTTCTTGTAGTATGTACTGCCGCTGCCCTCACAAAGTATGGATTGTAGTGTGCAGCATGCATGAAAAATGCATACTATTGGGACACACTACATCTGTCGTCACGTGAGCTTCCTGAACTCCGACCTCTTGCTCACTTCCGCCGACGTCCACAGCGCCACATTTGAGTTTTTTTTATTTTTATTTTTTTTATTCAATAAACAAAGTCTGGCAGTAACAAACAGTACATTATACAAAAAATTCAGACTAAACATTTACAAAATTGGAACAGACAATCAAATAAACAAAATAAAATAAATAAAGCAAAAACATTAAGTCAGAGATCTAAACAGGAATCAAGGTATGCATGTTTTGGTACACACCATGCTTGTTTGGTTTTAACATATTTCAAGGCTTTCTTAAAGTTAATTATCTCATTCATGAACACGCAGCTCAGTCAGTGCGACGTAACTCCAGTAGGTGGCGGTAATGCACAAAAAGTTGTTTGCCAACCGCCATAAAACATTAGAAGAAGAAGAAGAAGACATAACTTCCTGCTGCGCAAAGGATTGTGGGGAAGTTTGGCTGAAGCAGCATGCATCGATGCATACTCCGAAATAGGAGCTGATGTAGTACAACATCCTGGTACTCTTGGCATACTGCATCTGACATACTATGTATTGGGACATACTAAATCTTTTTTTGCCTACTAAATAGTATGGAAGTATGGGTATTGGAACGGGGCCCAAGATGCCCTACTCATTTCAGGAAGTAGTGGAGTTGTGCAAGTAGTCTATTCACAAGCATGTCCCAGAGGGCTTCACAGCAAATATGTCTAGCTAATTCTAGCTGACACAACAGTAGCAAATTACAGAATAATGATAACGCATTGAACAATTGATATTATGTACAGTATATGTGTAGGCCAGGGGTGACCAAACTATGGCCCACGGGCCAACTGTGGCCCGCTGCCCGTTTTTAAGTGGCCTGCCATGAATTTAGAAAAAAAGTATATATATATATATATATATTTTTTTTTTTGCTAAAAACTTTTTCTGTTTTTCTGTTTGGCTAATGTGTGTGTTTATGAATGGGTTATCAGTGGTTCTCAAATGGGGGTCCACAAAAAGTTTTCAGGAAAATAAAAATAAAAACTTTTTCTTTTGCAAAAGCTTCATAGTTCAACGAAAATATTGTATTCTTTCAACCTAAAATGGTTCATGGATTATATTGTAATCTAACAAACCTATCAATGTAAAAGTCAAGCACGTTACCGTGGAAACAATTAAGCTTAGCCCAAACAAATCAGAATGAGGGGGTCCCCGGTATTATTCTCTATCTTGTAATGGGTCCTTGGCTGAGAAACATTTGAGAACCTCTGCTCTATATATGCCCGTCCCTACACTTTCAGTGTCTCTGTGCTTGCAGGCACAATACAGCGTTGACTGCGTGAAATATCGCCTGTCACTTCCAGCTGAGGGCAGGTTGTGAGTGATACACACCCAGGGGGGCTTTGTCAGCGGCGGAACTACACCTACTTTATGGTAGCCATCCATAACGTGGTCAATCTCTCCGCGCTTTGATTGAACCCAGATCTACCCTCTTCCTTCTGATTAAGCCAGAACTTCAAGTCTACTTTGCATTATCGCTGATTTAACGCGCCATCGACAGAGAGATAGGCAGGGCTGCACAGGCGGCAGCCATACATCTACGACAGTAAATATAATCAGTTAAATACCTGCCTCTCAACGGCTTTGATTGCTTTGAGATCTACAGCGGCCGACAGCTTTTACCGCAGCATCAGTGATGGAGGTGTTCTCATGAGTCACACTAATCGCTGGTTTAATGCCCCCTGTTCCATCAGATGGCAGGTGGTAAATAATCATCATCTGTGAGTTATTTACTCGTTTGCCATGGGGAAAGTGGGAACCGGGAGTTTATTGTTTGAGTGTGAAGATCTTAAATGTTTTTTGTTTTTACCATTGTGATTCTATGCAATGAACATTTGTCTATTTGCTGTACAAATCCCCACCCTTGCATCACTGTCAAACACATAATTTGGATGGATTCTTATTGGTCTCGTTTGAAAGCGTAAGACGTCATTACAGAGACATTACTGGAGAGGAAATCACTACTGGATGTTGTGATGTGTAATTGGGAAATCATTTTCTATGAGTGGGGGTGAAATGCTTTGAGCCGCAGCATCCAGGCCCACTAACTCTGACATGTACAGTGAGTGACTCACTAAAACAGCCTACTTTACTGTACAAAAGTGCAGTGCTACAAGAGAAAGCTTAATGCGTATCGGTTTTAAAACAGGCAGTATAAAACAGAGAAATCTCCTAATTCCGAGCCTAATTGGGTTTAGATTAGTTTTACAGGGTGAGGTGGAATAATGTAATCATTACCAGAGGACGCCCCTTTTTTTCATCCCGTCTGAATCGGTCGTGTTAGTTAACTTTACCTGAGTGTCCTCTAGAAGAGAGAGTGGCGTCAGCGGAGGACCAAAATGCGTGACTCATTAGCCAATGAACAGCCAGGAAGGGGTCTCGTGCTACTTTTGCATGCTAAAATAAAGCTGATAATGTACAATTTGATTCTTAAAAAAAAAAAAAAAAAATCAAAGTACAACACAAACTGTCCATTTTGCTGCAACTCGACAGTGCTGCTTAATCCAGAACCTTACTTCCTGGAACTCTTCAGAGTAAAAAAACTGGTCCATTGGAGTGAATGGAGATGTCGCGACTCTTCTATATACACGGCTCTGACTTTACCGACTGTGCACCTGTGTCAGTAGATTACAGCCTTTTTTACTTCCTGTGAATTTAACCTCAGGTAAAACTAGTGTCGTCTGAACTGACATCCCTGAAATTACTGGAAAACCTCTGCATAATGTTGCTTCCCAAAGCGTTTGGTTGTGGACCATCTGCTCAAATTTGCACTTGACAGCCATGCTCATTCTAAATTGAGATCAGAGGGAAAGTCTCAACTCTGGGCAGATTAAACTTTTCTTTGTTTACTGCCATGCTGTATTGTTACTGATGGAGCACGTCACCGTCATTTGTGGAAGTTACCTATGAGCAGTGTTGAGCAAGTTACTGAAATGTGGTTATTAGTTACAGTTACTAGTTACTTCTCTCAAAAAGTAATTTAATTGCTTTAAAGTTACTAGTTACTTCAAAGTAATTAGTTACTAGGGACAGTAACTTTGGCGTTACTTTTAAAAGTCTGCTTCGATTGTTATTAATGCACACATTATGTTAGTGTTGCTGTGCCACAGTGTGGCATTGAACATTCACTTATTGGGGAGGCTTATAGCCTATCAAGGTCATTAGCCTCTGGGGCTCTGGCTGCAGCTGCAGCTCTCTCCCTGGACTAGGTCTGAGGATCAGAAACCGGATAGTCCTCTGAAGTTGTCCGTTATTTTCATGTCCTAAAGTAACTAGTAACTAGCCCAGTTACTATTTTAGGAACTGTAACTGAGTTACTAAATTTTGAAAAGTAATTAGTTGGATTACTAGTTACTGCAAGAAGTAGTTAAGTTACGGTAACTAGTTACTTAGTAACTAGTTACTCCCAACACTGCCTATGAGACACATGGTTCATGTTTTGGTGCGATAATGACAACGCGTCAATAGAGTAGACACTTTGTAATTTTTGGAGAATGATTAGACAGATCTCGTATCTCTCTCTTATCTCTTGGTCGGGCGGTCGAAAAAAAAGTGACATTGATGAGCAGCGCTTCTTCTCCAAAAGTTGACATGTTTTCTACTTGAGGCGCTCCCAGAGTGCTCCGCCCAAAAAAAATGCTAGCAGCCGAGAGTGCTGGAATACCTGGCACGGAGCTCGGAAGAGGAGTGCTCCTATCCACCTTATTCTTGAATGCCCCACTGTAAAAATAATTATGGGTACAAGATCCGGTTTAACGTGAGTTATTGTTGCAGCTTGCCATTTCCTTTGTTATACTCTTTGGCTGCAGACCCGAATTATAAACCGGAAACCGGAGTACGTTATAAAAGTTATATAGTCACGTGTTACTCTAAATGGTTTAAATTTAAATCAATTTGGTCATTCAGTGGCATTTTACTGCCATGTAAAGTAACTAACGCTAGCCGCTAGCATTAGCCACACTAGCCGACTACCCATAATGCATTACGTTATCCCATTTAATGCATAAAATAAAACTGAAAACGAAAACCAGATTTCTAAATAGCCGTTATTTTGATAAACTGAGCACACAAGAGTAATCTAAATGGTTACTTTGACCGTCTACATTTCTTTCTAACCTTATAAAAGTGACATATTAACCCTTACGGCTGTAGAGCAGAATGGCTCTGCTGTAAGTTAAAACCGTCTATTACACCGGAAGAAGCACCCATAGGCATCACGGCAGCTAGAAATAAGGTGGATAGCGTGCATGTCTTTAGTATAGAAAATGAATTGCTCAATAAATGCTAAATGCTCAATAAATTCACTCGACACATTAACGACCATGAAGGAAAGAAAAAAACCCACCAGAGAGTCAAATTGCTCCAGTGTAGTTCAGAAGACTTCCTGCAGGGCTTGTCATGTGCTCCTCATGCTCCCCAGTGCCTCTTCAATGGCCCTTAGGTGAAGAACTGGGCTCATACATGCCTCTTCTCTTCAGGCCGGCCTTGTATAGGAAAGCCACAGAACAGCTTTGGGCTGAGAACCAGACAAACAGACCAGAAATAGATCAAAGAGTGTGGGAAAGACATCGAGTTGAAAGGGAATGACTGTCTGTCTGCATGCACAGTCTTCGTCTGTGTAGAATATAAAACAAGCAATGGTTTTGTTTTGTACGATGCAGTTTGTTGACAGATTGTATACTGGAGTGGTGGTTCTTGCTGCTGCATCGTCAGATGTTAAAAATGGCATTGTGTTGTGCCAAAGGGGGGTTTGAAAAATTCAGATGAGTCTGACCTTGATTCCTTTGAATTCTGTAGGTTTGAATTCTCCAGATGTGGGTGCACTCTACTCTAGAGCAGGGCTATTCAACTATATTGTTCAGGGGGGCCACATTGTCAGAAAGCTAAGGGCCCAGGGGCCGGACATTTCCATGAGCTATTATTATCATCAGCGCCAGCTCATTTTAGATTTTACTACATTGCAAAAGTCACCTAATCATAGACTCATGATCCATGTTTTCTTTTCTTTTTTGTAATTATATAATTAACTATTTTCTTTTCAGAAACATAAATAAAAAAATAGTTGCACATCAAAATCAATCCACGGATGCAAAACGGAAACACGACTTGATTTTTATCTGCTGATGAAGCCTCTGTCATTGAGAGAGGGGGAGAGAGAGGGGGTGCAGAGACAGATAGAGAGAGAGGGGGCAGAGAGACAGATATAGAGGGAGAGAGAGAGGGAGTCCGCGGGCCGGTGTGACTTGATCGGCAGGCCGGTTTTGGCCCCCGGGCTACCAGTTGAATAGGCCTGTTCTAGACTAGTAAGTCATTATTAATTGACTAATTATTAAAATGAGTAATTTTTCTGCACTCGCATCATACTCTAAATAAATCACACTGAGCATGTGTTTTGAAGCAGAAGCCTTACCTTTGACCACAGCAGGGCCCTTGGGAAAAATGATCCATAGATCCAAGAAAATGAAAACCGCATGGGTTTTCCATCATGGATCTACTCTTATTATGGAACTTTTGCATTGCTCTTGCATATTTAATACAGTAGGTGTCATTCACATTACATAACATGATATCTACACTTCTTGTATATTTTGTACTGTGAATACAGTGCTGGCCCCAGGTTGAGGCATGACTCAAGGTCCTTACACGTCGGGAGCGTTTTTTTCGTGCGATTAATTCGCACGTCAATAATATTTTCCGAACCTATATCAGTCAATGCAACCGTGCACACCGACGGCGAAGTTTCGCCGAGCGTTATTGCGGCGTTAATTTTTTCGAGCCACGGCCGATTTTTCAGAAATTCGCTTCCGACGTGTACACATCTGTGGCTGCGATTGACACGTGGGTCAAAACTCCCATCGCAATTTCGTGCCGTATATTCGCATCGCTCTTGGGGCCGGTTGCACCAAGTGATCTTAACTATGCCTGGTCGTAACTCCTACGTCGGTCTTAGTTAAGACCAGTCTTTAGAGTGGATTTATGCCTCAAAAAGGTCTCCGCTCTTAAGACACGGAGATCTCTGTTACAGGCAGGCGCTATGCCTCCTCCTGACCAGGCGCAAGAGTTACGCCTGGTCGTAGTGAAAATAAGGCTTAAGCCGTCTTGGTGCAACCGGCATAGCTGTTAGGTCGTAAAGTTACGACCAACTTAGCTTGTAAGACCAGTTGGTGCAACTGGCCCTTGATGTGTAAGGACCTTTACTGACAACAGTAAAGTCAAGACATACATACAGTAGTGCATGCTGGGAACCAGTCCTCCTCACAGACAGACGTCTCTTTCATGTCACCGTCTGATCCTTGGCCCCCCATGACCTCATCCTGACCTCAGCAGAGATTATGATATACAAAAGAAAGAAAGAAAGAAAGAAAGAAAGAAAGAAAGAAAGAAAGAAAGAAAGAAAGAAAGAAAGAAAAAGAAAGAAATGGAGGTATGGTGTAGTGAAAGACTGAGTGAGAAGAGGGCACTGGAGTTCAAAAACAGCATGAGAGGAGAATGGAGAGATGGTTGGAGAAAACATTAGGATAAAACACACCGAAAACGGCGTCCGCTTCTCCTGACCTCAGCGTGGAGTCAGCGAGCAGCTTAGACATCATTAGCTCTTGTTTACACGTCACCTATTTGCATGGCGTAGTAAGACCATTAAATGCTTAATCCAACGCCTCAGTGCTTAGGCGTGTTAGCCTATACCGAAGAGGTGTGGCAGAGTAGATGAGACGATGTCGACCGCGTTACTGTAGCTTGCTCTCCCATCGCAGAGTGCAGGAGCATGCGTTGAAAAGATGTTTTGTATAACTGGACTGAGGAAGTACAGTGACAGAATGAAGGCGTGTTTAACACCAGGGAATGGGCTGTGACGGATGATGGTACGACAGTGCTTAGTGTGACAATGTATGGGACTCACTGGACATGGCCAGAGCCGTGTAGATAGAAGAGTCGCGACATCTCCATTCACTCCAATGGACCGGTTTTTTACTCTCAAGAGTTCCAGGAAGTAAGGTTCTGGATTAAGCAGCGCTGTCGAGTTGCAGCAAAATTGACAGTTTGAACTTTGAATTTTTTTTCTTTTCTTGAATCAAATTCTACATTATCAGCTTTATTTTAGCATGCAAAAGTAGCGCGAGACCCCTTTCTTGGCTGTTCATTGGCTGATGAGTGACACTAGAGGACACTGGACATGGCCATTGAATCATGACTCTGGTTGATGCTAGCAATGGATATGCTGTAAGTGTTGCCCCAACCCCACCTGATATAACAGCACTTTGTTTTGATATTGGTCACTGCAATCACTTGTACTTATCTCATCAGACATCTCATCAGACATCTTATCTCATCAGACATCTTATCAGACATCTTATCTCATCAGACATCTTACATTTCTGTTGACATTCAGATTTTAAAGCACTTTCTAAGTAAAAAAGGGACTTGATATTTATCTGACTGCTTGTTGATGGAAAAAGTAGCCATGTGCAGTAATAATACAGAAAATTGAGGATTTGATACTTGGAGCTGCGATACTTTGAGCTGTATCGAGATGCATCGTGGAATCGAATCGAATCGTTGGCAGATGAATCGTAATCGAATCGAATCGTGAGGCCAGTGAAGATTCACAGCCCTACTGTGTACCTATGGTGTCCTCATTGTGAATAAGCCTTTGATGTTTTCACTATTTAGTATTGCATACATCTCAGTCATCTGTAGCATTTGCATGCTAACGTTCTTCTCACAGCTAGCGGTCAATGCCAGCATGAGTCTCTCTCACTAGCGCTACAGTACGTACTCTGCGTTAGCTGTCACTGTCTGTGGGCATGCTAAAAGTCACGCTAAAGCAGCTAAAGGTGAGCACATGTGTTGACAGCAGCAGTGACACACTGAAAAGCCCCTCTCCCTCTCTGCCAGATGGCTCGGAGAGGGAGGGCTTCAAGCAGGGAGCACTTTAATCAATCTGATTACGGGGGGAAACGCTGTCTGTATTTTTAGCCGCGCGCGGCATCATGGCAGACCAGTGACCATTCATTGGATTGGGTCTCGTTAGCTAGCGTGTTTATCTCCCTGGCTGGGTGGATTTGGTAAACAGAGAGGTGAGCTCCAGGCAGAATGTAGCTGTAGTAATAGTAGGAGCTAGAGTAAAGGGTTCCATTATTATCCACATGTGCATGCAAATATGCAAATGTCACAAATATGCAAATACACTGCATGTGCGATCAAGGCGATACTGTCAGGCCGAGTCCTGCAAAGACGCATAGTAATCTGTTCAGCGTTTCCCCTAGAAACATTTTCAGGCCTGGAGGGATTTTTAAACGTACCCCAACCGCAACGGTGGGGGGCCCTCGCTGGCGACGCTAAACTTTTAGCTAAACCTGTTCGCATCTATGTTGGCGATGCCATCCCAAGTATCATCATACTATTATGGGATGTGATGCGAACAGTTGTATTATGGGATGTGCGTTTCCCAGGCAACGACACACGTTGACACGTTTTGGAACAGCGCTGCACGCTGGCACAATGCTCCTAAAAGCAAAATGCTTCTTGTTTTGAACGATTTGGCATCTTCTCTTACTGTTCACTGTCAACACCAGTATTGTTGTATTGTAATAATATGCCATAAAGGTTTATTGAAATTTTGGGGAGAGCAGAAAAAAAAAAAAAAATCTGGCCTGGCGGGGGCGCTGTTGGCCTGGCGGGCCCGCCAGGCCTGTAGAATGGTAGGGGAAACACTGCTGTTACGTCACCACACAACCATCTCATGATTGTAATAAATGAACAGGTGACATGGTGACAACACATGACAGCCTCAGTCAATGAGTTATGTACAGTAGGCTATATTATGGTATGTGACATGGAGATACTATGAATACTGTGTGTGTGTGTGTGTGTGTGTGTGTGTGTGTGTGTGTGTGTGTGTGTGTGTGCGTGTGCGTGTGCGTGTGCGTGTGCGTGTGCGTGCGTGCGTGTGTGTGTTGTGTGTGTGTGAGAGAGAGAGAGAGAGAGAGAGGGGGAGAGAAAGAGAGAGATTCGAATTGCATTATTATACTTTTGTCACATTTCTTGAACTGCTCTTGAACCAAGTTGTGCACGTGCTCACCGTGTTATGTGAAGATAAACAGGAAGGCCACTGTTAGTCCAGTCTGTTAGTCCAGTCTGTTAGTCCAGTCTGTTAGTCCAGTCTGTTAGTCCAGTCTGCAACTAGATTCTCGCCAATATCTGTCATCCAACTGCTTGACTTGATTAAATCTCTGCTGCTCTCTGAGGGGTGGCAAGATACGTACTGTATGTCGGTTCCATCTGCAGCATATCATTTGAAGGGTGAGGTTTTCAAAGCGCTGGTCAATTACACACATTTCGTCCAATCCGATTGGCTGAGCATTCCGCACCAGTTTCCAAGTTTCTACAGTGCAAATGTTCACAACAGGAGCACAGATGGTGACATCCTGGGGGGAGGCGTTGGACACAGACAGTAGATCACACAGGCCACATTCTGAAATTGCCTCTTCCACTCTCTCCATCACTGAACTCCTTCAGGACCACGCAACCCTCACTCTGTATCCTCATCCAACCCTCACTCTGTATCCTCATTCAACCCTCACTCTGTATCCTCATTCAACCCTCACTCTGTATCCTCATTCAACCCTCACTCTGTATCCTCATCCAAAAACAAGTTGTCTCTTTTTCCCCCCGACGGGTTTTCCTCAAACTTAGCCTAGTGTCTGAAGGCACGACATTTTCCAATTGCAACAAAGAACAATAATGTCTATAAATGTTTTGGTTGTTATTGTTTTTTTGTTTTACAGATTTTACAATACAGATTATTGGCACAATCCTCTCTGCATAATCAAAATAAGTACTTCAGTCATGTAAACAGGATCGGTATGGGGAGATGTCAGTTTATGCAATCATCTAAACAGCTTCATTGGATTATTGCCTTACTCGCGGTATTGATGACAATAGCTACATTATTGTGTGCATGTTCAGTAGATGATTTGTCTTATTAGTAACAACAATTAGCACAATGCTAAAGTAAATTTGCGTGGATAAATTAAAAATGGAGAACAATAACATGCTAAAGCCCTAGAGGTCATTCTGGCTTGCAGGAGGATTTCTGTACAGGTAAGGAACACATGTTCACCATGAATTGTTTGCTTATTGACATGCATATTAGTACATAAATACAGGTCATCACTTTAGAGCAGACCATGTGCTATGATGCATTTGACTGTATATGGGTGAAAAGACAGCAACTTTAGAATAAGGAACCTTATGTGATAATAACAGTCAAACTGTGCATAGCAATAGAGACAGTCGGCATGTGTGGTGGGAACGCCCACAAAATGTTAAACGGCTGGTGCGCGAGTGGGGTAAAACCGCCAATATATCTCAATGGGCTGACTCACCAAAGGAAGGTGCTGCGGCTCTAAACTACAGGTTTGGGGATTCTAGAGCAGAACACAAGACGTCTGCTCAGATGTGCGTTTACTGCGGTGGTTAAATCCCCGATCCTGTCTGCCTGGGCTGGGCTAGCAGCTAAATTCTAACTTTGCTGAATGGATAGAACGGGGGATTTACCCCACCCTGACCACGCCCCCAGCCAGGCTGAGCCAGCTAAACCAGGGTCTATGACGAGACATCGCCTCAACCTATGAGCAAGACTTAATCTGAAAATGTAATCTGAGGTACAACACGTTTATTTGGAGTTATTGGGGCTTTATACTAAGACCTTAAAAGTGATCTAGAAAGCCTAATTGAGGGAGAGCTCTTGTGATACTAGCACCATATAAGCCCCATATTGTACACAGCATACCCAAGCCTAATTACTGACTGTAACGAGCACTAATTAGGGGGCTATTGAGGGAAACCCCTATAGATAGCCAACTATATATGTGTAGAACATGACTTTCACAAGGATGTGCTAACAAGTGGGTTGTAAAGACTAATAAGGAACCAATACGCTCCTTGCTGTTATTAATGCATAGCAAACATAGCAATGATAATATTAGCATTATGGTCCTCCTGGTGTCTGACAGACTGAAGGTCTCAGGGGCTGCTGACCAGATGCTGTTTAACATCAAGGAGCAACATGACTTAATGAGATCTTTACTTCCATGGAGTCGCTTTCAAATCAAAACATTCCAAGTATTATGATGAGTGGGATTTGGTTCAAATGTCGTGATGATGTGTTATTTGATTCAGTCTACTTTTAACATGAGTGGGTTAAGGCTCTTGTGTTAAGCCTGAATAAAAGGCAACGCTACAGTAAGTGTCATGAAAGCGAAGCCACCTAGCTTGGAGATCTGTGATGGCAACCATTTTTTTTTTTTTTTTTTTTTTTTAATCTCTGTTGTCTCCACATCATGACTTTATATTACATTGCTAACTTGAGATATCAAATTCTGTTTTCTCATGATCACAATTTAATTATGGCGCATCAACAAAAAGGTTTTTCCTCAAGATCACAACTAAATTAGATAACGATCGGGATGCTTGCAGTCTTGAAAGTGTGGTTTCAGTTGGCAAGTGTGCTGCTCATATTCTTTTTCTAATGGTGTGTGTGTGTGTGTGTGTGTCTGTGTGCGTGTGCGTGTGCGTGTGTGTCAATCTTAATTAGCTTGCCCGTTAGCAAAACACATGGTCATTTTTTTCTCCTGTGACATCAGGGGCTCTATGGCATTTCTGGTCGGTGTGGTCACCACTTTATGGGAGCTATTTATTGATGCTAGATCAATAAGATCGACCATAGATCTACCGGGCGATCACGATCTACAGCACCCTGCTGTATTTACATGGAGAGTGCACGTAGTGTGTGAACACATTTAAGGTTGATTGTGTGCATGTGCGTGTGTGTGTGTGTGTGTGTGTGCGCACGCGCGTGTGTGTGTGTGCGTGTGCACGTGCGAGTGTGTGTGTGTGTGTGTGTGTGTGTGTGTGTGTGTGTGTGTGAAGCATGCGGGTGAAGGCGCATATGCCTCTGGGACTATGTAGTGCTCTATCACAGATGTGTTTTCTATAACGGGAGATAGGGCGTTGTTTGAAATGTCTTGTCCATATGAGGGAACGTTTTGTGAAAAACCTCCGGCCCGCAGACAGAGCGCCCTAACATTAATGATGCACTCTTACTTCAGATCCATCCTGAACCATTCCAAATAACTAATACTCACTGAGGCTTACGGGATTTATATATATAGAGAGAGGGAGAGAGAGCACAAGAGAGAGATAGAGAGAGAGAGATAGATCCTCTCTTAGCCAGCCGGAGTCTATCACATGTCAAATGTGGAGGTTAAAAATCTTGTGTTACTGCCAAATGTGTGTGTGTGCGTGTGTGTATGCGTGTGTGTATGTGTGTGTGTGTGTGTGTGTGTGCGTGCATGCGTGCGTGCGTGTGAGTGACTGTACTGGACATAAGTGCATGTGTGTTACAGTTAAAGGGGAATGCCACCCATTTTGAGTCATAAAATATGTATTTCTCCACTTCAAGGAGTTATAGTAAGCAAAAGCATTTGAATGGATTCCAGATGCAGAATCACCTGCAGGCCCGTCTGGGTCATGTGACCAGGCCCGGCTGGGTCATGTGACCAGGCCCGGCTGGGTCATGTGACCAGGCCCGGCTGGGTCATGTGACCAGGCCCGGCTGCGTCATGTGACCAGGCCCGGCTGGGTCATGTGACGTGAGCAGCTTCATTTAAACTGAAAGATCACTTTAGTGTCTCCATCTGGATGCTGCTATTTGTTTTGCAAAATAAATAGGCAATTGACTGTGTTGTGAAGATCCAGCAATTCTCTCTCTTTATGCAACTGTCACTCGCTGTGGATAGTGTGCTCTTGCTGTCACCAAGGTCATTATTTAGTTGTATTTATTTTGAAGTCATGATAACTGCTTTATTGATTGTTATTATAGTTTCACTCCGTTATTGGTCATCTTGTGAAATCAGGATAACCTCAGTAATATGAACGTGTGTCTTTCCTACAGACAAGACAAGGGTTCACTTTCACTTATATTTCAAGGTTGAACTTAGAAGGCAAAAACCTGCACCACACACTTATAAGGCTTTGTTATTATTTATTTGTTTACTTTGAACTCTGCGTGTGTGCGTGTGTGTGTGTGTGTGTGTGTGTGTGTGTGTGTGCATGTGTGTGTATGTGTGTGCGTGCGTGTGTGTGTGTGTGTGTGTGTGTGTGTGTGTGTGTGCGTGCGTGCGTGCGTGCGTGCGTGCGTGTGTGTGTGTGTGTGTGCGTGCGTGCGTGTTGCGAGTATTAAGCCCTCTGCTGCCTCTGTATAGACTTTCATTCAGTCTAAGTGATGGATATTGGAGCCGGTGGATGGATACGAGAACATCACCATTGATTTCTGTCGGCTCTCCAAAACTCCCCGTTTGATCATCTTGTTGAGTGGCTGCAAACGGTTCAGCTCAATTTCATAAATGCTGTTAAATCTCCATCCTGCTCCAGCTTGCTTGTTTGTCTCTGTCTCTTTTTATAGTTCTGCTCGACAAGTTCCTTTTTCTTTTATCTCGTTGTCTTTCTCCCGTGCTCTCTGGCTTCTTTCCTTTAGGATGGTGTCAACGATGTCGTTGTATAATATGTCCCCTTCTCCTTAAGCTGTGTTCACACCGAGATATTTATTTTTATCTCTGTCGCTTGATTCAACCCTTTGGAATCGCTCTGTCGCTGTGTTTAAATCGCTCGTCAACAGGCACAATAATTGACGGACATCTGGGGGCTATAACGTTACGCAATGTCATGATGTTTGTCCACTACGAGCCACCGTAGTTGTTTACAAGCTAAGCCTATCAGCGTGCTCCTAACGCGAGCTCCATACCGGTAGTACAGACTTCACTTCATGTCAGCTGTCAGCCTGTCAATCATCTGTCAATGCGGTTTGTTGCCACACAAAATAAACCAGCGGTTTGTTCCAAGCCAGTGTGATCCTTGACTCACTCTCACACGGCAGCCAATCAGCGTTGAACAGCGAGCGACTGATGCCAGCGTAATTTCGCTCGAGTTGGGATATTTCATCTCGGGCGACAAGCGTATTTTCTCCCTATCGCTCTGTCTCTGTCGCTCGGACGCCCAGCGATTTTTCTCCCGGGCGAATATACGCTCAATCGCTCGTTTGCATTGACTTTGTATGTAAACTCGATGCCAGCGAAAAACTTTAATAGGTCGGTGTGAACGCAGCTTTAGTATGAAACATTTTACATCAGCACGCACCACATTGTTTCCAAGCGTCAAGGGAACACAGCCTTGACGCATCAACGCAGGCCTCTCACGCCCTTTTACCCTGCATTACAGTACCATCACAGATGACAATAGACCCTTTTCACGGGGGCCATTTTGTGTCGAAAAGGCAGGGACAGGGTAGACACAAAACACTAATGAGGGTTGCCAACTTCCATGATTTGGAATTGGGAACCCTCATTACTGTTTTGCTCGCACCTGTGTCTACCCTGCCTTTTCGACACAAAATGGCCCCCGTGAAAAGGGTCTATGACGAGGCATAGCCCACCAAAACACGTTGCCCCACTAGAGACTAGAGAGAGAAAAAAAAAAAAATCTT
>NC_139638.1:24927197-24929697 GCF_964638095.1 Poromitra crassiceps | reverse complement strand
TTGAGCAGGTAGGGTTCTCTCTCTCTCTCTACACACTTTGAGCAGGTAGGGTTCTCTCTCTCCACACTTTGAGCAGGTAGGGCTCTCTCTCTCTCCACACTTTGAGCAGGTAGGGCTCTCTCTCTCTCTCTCTCTCTCTCCACACTTTGAGCAGATAGGGCTCTCTCTCTCTCCACACTTTGAGCAGGTAGGGCTCTCTCTCTCTCCACACTTTGAGCAGGTAGGGCTCTCTCTCTCTCCACACTTTGAGCAGGTAGGGCTCTCTCTCTCTCTCCACACTTTGAGCAGGTAGGGCTCTCTCTCTCTCCACACTTTGAGCAGGTAGGGCTCTCTCTCTCTCTCCACACTTTGAGCAGGTAGGGCTCTCTCTCTCTCCACACTTTGAGCAGGTAGGGTTCTCTCTCTCTCTCCACACTTTGAGCAGGTAGGGTTCTCTCTCTCTCTCCACACTTTGAGCAGGTAGGGCTCTCTCTCTCTCCACACTTTGAGCAGGTAGGGCTCTCTCTCTCTCTCCACACTTTGAGCAGGTAGGGCTCTCTCTCCACACTTTGAGCAGGTAGGCCTCTCTCTCTCTCCACACTTTGAGCAGGTAGGCTTCTCTCTCTTTCTCTACACACTTTGAGCAGGTAGGCTTCTCTCTCTCTCTCTACACACTTTGAGCAGGTAGGGTTCTCTCTCTCTCTCCACACTTTGAGCAGGTATGGCTCTCTCTCTCTCTCCACACTTTGAGCAGGTAGGCTTCTCTCTCTCTCTCCACACTTTGAGCAGGTAGGCTTCTCTCTCTCTCTCTCCACACTTTGAGCAGGTAGGGTTCTCTCTCTCTCTCCACACTTTGAGCAGGTAGGCTTCTCTCTCTCTCTCTCCACACTTTGAGCAGGTAGGGTTCTCTCTCTCTCTCCACACTTTGAGCAGGTAGGGCTCTCTCTCTCTCCACACTTTGAGCAGGTAGGGCTCTCTCTCTCTCTCCACACTTTGAGCAGGTAGGGCTCTCTCTCCACACTTTGAGCAGGTAGGCCTCTCTCTCTCTCCACACTTTGAGCAGGTAGGGTTCTCTCTCTCTCTCCACACTTTGAGCAGGTAGGCTTCTCTCTCTCTCTCTACACACTTTGAGCAGGTAGGCCTCTCGCTCTCTCCACACTTTGAGCAGGTAGGGCTCTCTCTCTCTCCACACTTTGAGCAGGTAGGCCTCTCTCTCTCTCCACACTTTGAGCAGGTAGGGCTCTCTCTCTCCACACTTTGAGCAGGTAGGCCTCTCTCTCTCTCCACACTTTGAGCAGGTAGGGTTCTCTCTCCACACTTTGAGCAGGTAGGCCTCTCTCTCTCCACACTTTGAGCAGGTAGGGTTCTCTCTCTCTCCACACATTGAGCAGGTAGGGCTCTCTCTCTCTCTCCACACTTTGAGCAGGTAGGGTTCTCTCTCTCCACACTTTGAGCAGGTAGGGCTCTCTCTCTCTCCACACTTTGAGCAGGTAGGGTTCTCTCTCTCCACACTTTGAGCAGGTAGGGCTCTCTCTCTCTCCACACTTTGAGCAGGTAGGGTTCTCTCTCTCTCTCCACACTTTGAGCAGGTAGGTCTCTCTCTCCACACTTTGAGCAGGTAGGACTCTCTCCACACTTTGAGCAGGTAGGGCTCTCTCTCTCTCTCCACACTTTGAGCAGGTAGGGCCGGAGCACCCCTGCGTACATGAATCAGTAAACACGTCAACACATGGGAGAGCTTACGTGTGTGCGTACCCACATCATAGGTGCCCTCCCCTTCCCCCCCGCCCGGACCACCACAACCTCCCATGGACACACACTTCCATCATGAGTTTCTATCTGCTTTCACATTTCCTGACGCATAAAGAGGCAAAGTGAACGTCACTTCCTGCTTCAGCACTGGTTCAGTTATATTTAGAATTGGGAGAGACCATACAACATTTCACTCAGACCAAAACTTTAAAAAAAAAACTTTGAAAAAATATGTTTTTTAAACTCACGTTTTTTTTAACTGCCAGCGAGAAAGAAAAGACAAGCTGCAATTTTCCCATCATCAACTCAAACTTTCTGCAGCTCCGCAGACGACGGTGCGGTCAGCAATTGACTGATAACATTAGTATTGATATTGATGTTATTTAACTATTTGTTTTTTAATTTCTCGATTCTTTATTTTCTCAGTTTTCATTTCTAGAATCGGTTGACAATGTAATGTATTATGCTTTAATAAAGTTATTTGTTGAAGAAAGCAACCTTCTGAGTACCGTAATATCGGTGCACAACGACATAGAAAGAGTCTATTTTCATTCCAGCTCAAACATTCATTATATCGGACGCCATATCGGTAATCGGTGAATGAACCCCGCTCTAAAATCATATCGATGTCGTCGCTCTCAAATATCAATGTTGTTGGTCTCAAAGAACCCCACATCGGTCAGCTCTACTACCCCATCTCTGAGCCAGGAACACCCCTGTCTGTATCGACAGCTGTGCTTCATCTCTTCATCTGTGGCCATGATTCTGG
>NC_139638.1:24919697-24922197 GCF_964638095.1 Poromitra crassiceps | reverse complement strand
TCTTGTAATGGAGCCCCCCCCAGCACAATAATTTCACACGTGCATAATTGTACAACGGAGTGACAATATCTTGAATCTTGAAAGAGAGAGACCGCTAAAGCTACGTTCTATGACCAAATAATAAGAGTTCCGGTTTGGACGTTTAGCCTTCAAAACAAAAGGCCGATATGCAACCACATACTATTTTTAGCCATTTCGGCTAAAATAAGCCCGTACAGTACGAGTGAATTGACATTCACCTCGTTTTTGTAAAATATTGCCGCTATGCAACCACACAACGTTACTATTTTTAGCCATTTCGCCTGGTCAGTTTGCCTCATCATCAGCAATCCAAAATATTGTTCAAATACCAGTGAGATCTTTGCTTCTCAATTACGACATAGATGTAACCTTTCTATTATATATGTTCATCAGAACCTTTCACTACAGTCTCGTGGTTAAATGGAACACAAAACAGTGTCCTGGAGGCGAGTGAATGCATGCTTAATCATAAGAGCATTATTCTACATCAAATTAGTTCAATTTTGATTGCATTTTTGAACTGTGCCTTAGAGGCAATGAGTTTGTATTCAGCCAGCTCAAATGATCTTTAATTACTGTATGTGAAAGTCAATAGATAAGTACACGGGATGTGGGGAATGCCTTAACTGCTGCCCTTGTACTCTGTTGCATGGAGGCCTTTCAAAATATAGTGTTTGTCTGGTGCAGTTTTATTTATTTATTTATATATTTATATATCTTGTGTACATTATACTCTACATGTCAGGGCTGAAAGAAACCTTTGGGGAGTTGGTTTTTCTGTTGTGGAAAGGACAAGAGAGACACAAGTGGGATGCTGGAAAACAAGTAGAAAGCTAGAACCTTCAAATCTGACTTGCATCAGACACGACCAAAACGCTTCGCACAAGGTTCCTAAATGGAAGTAAATGAAAACGGGTGCTCCTCGAGTTTAGTACAAACCCTACGCAAAAAACGAACTGCTCTTGGTTCAATCTCTTTCCATTATTATTCTTTGTTTTTTCAATGGCTCACATGCACTGGTCCAACATTGTCAAGTCAAGTCAAGTTTATTTGTATAGCACATTTCATACACAGATGCAGTTCAAAGTGCTTCACATAAAAGCCCTTTGAACTAGACAACACAAATAGACATTTCACAACAGCTTTGTCTTTATACTGTAGTTTGGACGCCAAGCATACCCTCTACTGGTACCTTGCATCTTCTATTGCCCGTACATGCCCCGTACATGCCACAGCATTGGGTTGTGGATAATTTTGCATTGCCTTCACACAAAAATGCATTCAATAACCACAGCTTCAGGTTGTCTACGGCAGTGTGTTCCAAATATTCTGATATGACATGGGAAAACGTTATTTTGCATGTGCTTAACTACTCTATTTCAACCTCAATGGAACCCAGAGACAGTCTATTGTTGCTGCTGACAGTGGCACTTACTCCGTAAACTGAATAGTGTCTTTGATATACTGTCTGTGTGTGTGTGTGTGTGTGTGTGTGTGTGTGCGCGCGCGCGCGTGTGTGTGTGTGTGTGTGTGTGTGTGTGTGTGTCTGTGTGTGTGTCTGTGTGTGTGTGTCTGTGTCTGTGTGTGTCTGTGTGTGTGTGTGTGTCTGTGTGTGTGTGTGCGTGTGTGTGTGTGTGTGTGCGCGCGCGTGTGTGTGTGTGTGTGTGTGTGTGTGTGTGTGTGTGTGTGTGTGTGTGTGTGTGTGTGTGTGAGAGAGAGAGAGAGAGAGGGAGGGAGAGGAAGCATTTCAGGGAAGTAGCAATGTCCTATTGAATTAGTGAGCTGTGTCTTGTGTCAGAAACAGCACTGTGTCTTCTTGTGAGGTTGGAGATGGATGAAACCACACTTAGCTGAAGCAGTTGGGACTATTTTTGGAGAAGAGTAATGTTCAAGTGCACGTTGTCGGTGAGGGAAGACATCAAGTTCTGCCCCAGTTCCTCTGCTCCCTGTGGCTTTGAACGCAGCTTTCTTTTGGACAAATTTGGACATGACCCCTTTTCACTTGTGGAGATTCTCTAATCTAATCCTCCAATGGGCCTTTTTCACAGCAGCCATTTTGTGTCGAAAAGGCAGGAAGCAACACAGGTGCATCCAAACATCAATTAGGGTTTCCCACCTTGCAATCCATTTAGGTGTTCCAGTGCTGGGGCTCTAATTAATTATTTGCTTGCACCTGTGTTTTTACCCTGCCTTTTAGACACAAAAAGGGCGGATGTGAAAAAGGCCCATTATACTACGCGGGTTACACTTGTTGGGCCTGGCGGGTAACTGGAAAGCAGATGTTTTACACATACAGTATATGCGTACAAATAGGCTACATACACTTCCTCTCTCTCTCTCTCTCTCTCTCTCTCTCTCTCACACACACACACACACACACACACACACACACACAGATAACAAAGACACATTACACACACATGAAGACGCTATTCCTGGCCCATGCACCTTTTCCCCAGGGCATCATGTCATGTAGGCT
>NC_139638.1:24904697-24909697 GCF_964638095.1 Poromitra crassiceps | reverse complement strand
CCTTAAATCTTGTCCTTATGTTTTCCTTCAAATGTTTAACCTTATGGAGAAGATTTAAGGGTGTTTTGTGCAGCTGATTCTATCTTATGGACACCTTAACTCTGACTCTAAGGGAAATCTTAACCTATAGGTGCTTTGTGCAACTGGGCCCTTGTCTTTAGCCTGTATGATTCTGATCCATCTGTGGACCAAGAGAGGAGAATCTCTGATCCATAGATCAGAGATGTATGGAAGTGGAGATCTGACGTGAAGTGAACATGTGACGTGAAGTGGTGATGAGCACCCCGCGACAGGACAGGAAGCCGGCGCCTCCCCCACTCGCTTCTCTTTGAAAAGGAATTACTCGGGCGTCTCAGTCACTGCCCGTCTGAATAGACCTTTAAGCACTATGGTGAAACGTGCTATACATCTGCACACGTGCAGACGTCACTACGACATGACATCCTCTCATGCGTTCAGCATGTACACAATGAATGCAGTGCTGCGTAGGTGTAGCGCAGGCGTACGCTACATGCTAAGATAAAGCAGTGTGGCGTGTGCGGTGCACTACACTTTCATGAAATACATTACGCTTTGCTGCACCTACACACAATATTTGCACGCACGCACACACACACACACATTCACACACTGCAAATGTGTTAAGTGTGACATCCATATTTAACACTGTTCAAAAGGAGCAGAAACGGAGAAGCTAGAGCTGAAACCTTGGCTATACAGTATACAGTAAAGTACATAGCCTACCACTCGCCTACAGTACCACCATGGAGACCCGCTTCAATTCCCGGTAGCGGTACTTCCGGCTTGGTCAGACGTTCCTACAGACATAATCGGCCGTGCGGGTGGGAACCCGGTGGGGTACGAGTCCAGATCGCTAGTGTCGACACTAGCGGGAGTGGAACTGGGGGGGGGAATAGCGCGATCCTCCCACGCGTTACTACTTCCTGCCGGTGAAACCTCCTCCTCGCTGTCAGGTGAAAAGAAGAAGCGGCTGGCGACTGCACATGCATCGGAGGATGTGCTAGTCTACAGCTCTCCCCAGATCGGCAGAGGGGGCGGAGCACCGACTGGGACAGGGGATTGGCCAAGTACAATTGGGGAGAAAATTCAGAAAAATATATATATATATTAAAAAAAAAAGTACATAGTATTATATTGTGCTGTGCAATGGTCATGCCCCCCCCCCCCACACACACACACACGCACACACACACACACTCTCACACAACACACGCACACACACACACACACACACACACACGCGCACACACACACACACACACATTTAGTCTACTCTTTTTTTAATCTCCATCTCCTCCCTCCCTCCCTCCCTCCCTCCCTCCTTCCCTCTCTCCTTCTCACTTGTTTGTGTGCTGCTTGCGAGTCTGCCTTCTTAGCCTCTTGGGCATTCTCTCTCTCTCTCTCTCTCCCTCTCTCTCTCTCCCTCTCTCTCTCTCCCCCCCCCCCCTCTCTCTCCCTCTCTCCCTCTCTCTCTCTCTCTCTCTCTCTCTCTCTCTGTCTGTGCACAGTTCAGTTGGCCTAGCCCACACTGACACTCAGAGTCACGCACACAGCAGCAAAGCCACAAACCCTCCACACACACACACAGGGCGTTTGGCAGAGGAAGTAGGCCACTTGAATGGAGGTGTGTGGAGTGGCTGTATCTTGTCTTTAGTGGATTGTAACCCGGGGACACCTCTCTTCCTCTCTCTCTCTCACCAGGTGAGCTTTTTACACACTATATCGCTCCATTTCTCATTCATTCATGCCTGTTTGTTTGTTTTTTGGTGTGTGTCACTGATCTGAAGAGAGGTTTCGGGGAGGGGAAGCGAGATTTGATTGGTCGGTGCTGTTCTTGGGTGTTCAATACACAGCTTGGAGGAAATTGCATTTTCTTGAGTATTCATAAGGTTATAGCCGGTGCTGTAGCTGATATAGTTTTACAGCTGGGAGGCGGGGAGGGGCCGGGCCGTGCCGAGGACGAGACAAGACGGGGAGATGAGAGGAAAGATAGCAGAAAGCAATAAAGTGGTGTTTATCATCAGGCATCTCACACTCTTTTTATGGTCATGCTTTTATGAAGAGATGGCTGCCTGCGTCGTGGTGGCGTTTATTTGCTTATTGTTTGTCTTTTATATGTCTTCCTTTTCCTCCTTTCTTTTCTTTCTTTTTCCTTTGTATCCCTCCATCATTTCTACCCTCCTCCAATCACTGCCCTCTTCAACTTTCTTGAGAAGCGACTCGGTCATATCACGTGCTTTCCACACAACAGATCTTCTGCCATGTGTGCTCCTTCTGCTCTTTTGGAGGTTTCTGTGTTGGAGGCGGTGATATCACCCTCCACATGGCCGGAGAGTGGGGGAGGCAGGGGGAGAGTGGGAGAGATAGGGGAGAGTGAGAGGCAGGGGGAGAGTGGGAGAGACAGGGGGAGAGTGGGAGAGACAGGGGGAGAGTGGGGGAGGCAGGGGAGAGTGGGAGAGACAGGGGGAGAGTGGGGGAGACAGGGGGAGAGACAGGGGACAGTGGGAGAGGCAGGGGAGAGTGGGGGAGGCAGGGGGAGAGTGGGGGAGGCAGGGGAAGGGGGAGAGTGGGGGAGGCAGGGGAAGGGGGAGAGTGGGGGAGGCAGGGGAGAGACAGGGGGAGAGTGGGGGAGACAGGGGAGAGACAGGGGGAGAGTGGGGGAGGCAGGGGAAGGGGGAGAGTGGGGGAGGCAGGGGAGAGACAGGGGGAGAGTGGGGGAGGCAGGGGAGAGACAGGGGGAGAGTGGGGGAGGCAGGGGAGAGTGGGGGGAGTGGGGGAGGCAGGGGGAGAGTGAGAGAGGTTGGGAGATGGCCATTAGGGGGGATACACTCTAAAGCCTGTTAAAGCCATGCTGAAACTGCATGGGCTTTCAGAGGGAGAGAGAGAGGAAGGGAGAACAGAGGAGAAAAACAACAGGAAGTACACTGGGGAGAATGGCTGTTCTCTGCTCCTCATTAGAGGAACTGTAGGATTGTATTCTCCTGCTAGAGAGAGAGAGAGAGAGAGAGAGAGGAGAGAGAGAGAGAGAGAGAGAGAGAGAGAGAGAGAGAGAGAGGAGAACAGAACAGTGTACATGTGGAGTGTTGGTACACAGAGGAGGCCATGATGATGAAGAGGGTACTGAGCAAATGGTAGCCGGTGTTTGAATGACTACAGTGGGGTCATGATGTGGAGCTAGAAGTTGGGTAACTGAGAGAGACAGAAAGAGACAGAGAGGGAGAGAGGGAGAGAGAGAGAGACAGAAAGAGACAGAGGGAGAGAGACAGAGAGGGAGAGAGAGAGAGAGAGAGAGAGAGAGAGAAATGCTTCCTCTGGTGCGGCAGTAGCTTAGGAGGCCGAGCTGCCGTCTGGGAATCGGAAGGTTCCCGGTTTGAGGCTCGCTCCCCCGCGGCTGCGTGTCGAAGTGTCCTTGAGCAAGACACTGAACCTGTTGGTCAAGACAAAAGCAGACGTTTGAGGACGTCATCTTTGGCTTTGGGGAAAAGTGATGGACATTCTTCACTAGGGGTGTCACAATATATCGTCCCACGAAATTTCGCGATAGTAAAACGTCACGATATGTATCGTTGAGATGAAATCTCATATCGTGGGGAAAAAAAAAAAAAAAAAAAAAAAGTTTTTTTTTTTCTTTTTTTTTTCTTTTCAAAAATAGACAAAGAAACGTCTTTGTTTGTTGAAGTTCAATGTGTGGAAAGTAGTTCAGTTGAACAAGTCTCTGAAGAGACACATGAGAAGTTATACAGGAGAGAAACCATTCAATTGAGTTTCTGGCAAAACTGTTTACTTGACAGGAAAAACTGAAGATGCATAAAAAATAGACTAAGAAAAGTCTTGTTGTTTGAGTTTGAAGAAAAACTGAAGATGCATAATGAGAATTTATACTGCTGAGAAACCTTTTAGTTCAAAGTAAATCTAAGTGACGGTGTAACTCATTCTATTTCAAGATAAGCCTTATCTCCAATCTCATGTTTTTTCTAGTTGTTATTGTAATAACAATTTCCCACAACAGCATGTTTTGTATTTGTGCATTTCAAATAAAATACTACTTTTCCAGTCATATATTCTCATTATTCAAGTTTAAAAAAATATTGTTAAAATCGTATCGTATCGTATCGTTATCGTGAACCCAGTATCGTGATACGTATCGTATCGTGAACTGAGTGTATCGTGACACCCCTATTCTTCACCCTTTTGTGACATTTTATAATATAGACCAAACGGCGAATCGATTAGTCGCGAAAATAAACGACAGATGAATCGATAGTGAAAGTAATTGTTGGTTGCAGCGTCTTGTGTGGCTGCAGACGCTGTCGGTGTGTGAATGTGAGCGTGAATGATTGTCTTTAGATTGTGTCCAACGGAACACCAACTGACGGAATAAGCGTGCATAAAATTTAGTCGTTTAAATTTCTATACATTGATTAACTATTTATCCAGCCGTGACCATATGGTGGCGCTGCCACAGTTTATGTTGGAGACAATGTCAATCTACTGGTTAAGTGTCCAGGTGGCCTGAAGGGGGAGCAGCTGTAAACGGGTTGGGAGGCAATGTGAGAGTGTCAATGGCCTATTATAGACCTTATTCGATTGACGTCACT
The DNA here is from genome assembly GCF_964638095.1 of Poromitra crassiceps. Classification (NCBI taxonomy): domain Eukaryota; kingdom Metazoa; phylum Chordata; class Actinopteri; order Beryciformes; family Melamphaidae; genus Poromitra; species Poromitra crassiceps. Next base: position 24,905,078 of record NC_139638.1, on the reverse strand, counting down.
CACGTACGGGCACGCCCACCGCCGCCATGTTCTCGACATAACGCAGCAGCTCTTAGTGACAGCCTATGTGGAGCAGCGTTTATAGGAAGCTAGCCGCCGTTAGCGTTACCTGTATCGTTCCTGTTGTGTTCAGATGGTGACCTGCGTTAGGCATGGCTGTAGTAATGACAGCAATAAAGTCCCCGTGGTTTGTTTCTATCTCTACCGTCCACAGACGTGAAGGGAGCGAGACGGAGGATACGTCAGCAGCACAGGAGATGTGTGGATAGTTGGGAGAGACAGGTGAAACTTTCTGACAGCTCCTCACAGCAAAGTCTGTTCACCTCGTTCTTTTGTTTATTTATTACAGGCATTAACGGCAGCATACAAACAACAACTCTG
>NC_139638.1:24857197-24879697 GCF_964638095.1 Poromitra crassiceps | reverse complement strand
GACAGTGGAAAGAGATGGATGCTCTGTGGTGCCTCCAAGTACAGTCAAGCCCTCCAGTATGTAAGCGTGGTGTTACCGTTTACGCATTCAGCTGCCATGATGCCGCTGATCTTTTTGGCTCGAGGTTTGCCAGCATCCCTTTAGACGTCACAGGTCCTTAGTTTGGACGTCCAATAACTTCACAAACACGGTTAAGACAGAGACACGCTGGGTGTCTTAGGCTAGACGGGTATGTCCTGGAGAGAGGAGAGAGGGATAGAGAGACGCTGGGTGTCTTTAGCTAGACGGGTATGTCCTGGAGAGAGGAGAGAGGGATAGAGAGACGCTGGGTGTCTTCAGCTAGACGGGTATGTCCTGGAGAGAGGAGAGAGGGATAGAGAGACGCTGGGTGTCTTCAGCTAGACGGGTATGTCCTGGAGAGAGGAGAGAGAGATAGAGACACGCTGGGTGTCTTAGGCTAGACGGGTATGTCCTGGAGAGAGGAGAGAGGGATAGAGAGACGCTGGGTGTCTTTAGCTAGACGGGTATGTCCTGGAGAGAGGAGAGAGGGATAGAGAGACGCTGGGTGTCTTCAGCTAGACGGGTATGTCCTGGAGAGAGGAGAGAGGGATAGAGAGACGCTGGGTGTCTTCAGCTAGACGGGTATGTCCTGGAGAGAGGAGAGAGAGATAGAGACACACTGGGTGTCTTAGGCTAGACGGGTATGTCCTGGAGAGAGGAGAGAGAGATAGAGACACGCTGGGTGTCTTAGGCTAGACGGGTATGTCCTGGAGAGAGGAGAGAGGGATAAAGACACGCTGGGTGTCTTAGGCTAGACGGGTATGTCCTGGAGAGAGGAGAGAGGGATAGAGACACACTGGGTGTCTTCAGCTAGACGGGTATGTCCTGAAGAGAGGAGAGAGAGATAGAGACACGCTGGGTGTCTTAGGCTAGACGGGTATGTCCTGGAGAGAGGAGAGAGGGATAGAGAGACGCTGGGTGTCTTAGGCTAGACGGGTATGTCCTGAAGAGAGGAGAGAGGGATAGAGACATGCTGGGTGTCTTCAGCTAGACGGGTATGTCCTGAAGAGAGGAGAGAGGGATAGAGACACACTGGGTGTCTTCAGCTAGACGGGTATGTCCTGGAGAGAGGAGAGAGGGATAGAGACACACTGGGTGTCTTAGGCTAGACGGGTATGTCCTGGAGAGAGGAGAGAGGGATAGAGACACACTGGGTGTCTTAGGCTAGACGGGTATGTCCTGAAGAGAGGAGAGAGAGATAGAGACACACTGGGTGTCTTCAGCTAGACGGGTATGTCCTGAAGAGAGGAGAGAGGGATAGAGACATGCTGGGTGTCTTCAGCTAGACGGGTATGTCCTGAAGAGAGGAGAGAGGGATAGAGACACACTGGGTGTCTTCAGCTAGACGGGTATGTCCTGAAGAGAGGAGAGAGGGATAGAGACGTGCTGGGTGTCTTCGGCTAGACGGGTATGTCCTGAAGAGAGGAGAGAGGGATAGAGACACGCTGGGTGTCTTAGGCTAGACGGGTATGTCCTGTCCTGGAGAGAGGAGAGAGGGATAGAGACGTGCTGGGTGTCTTCGGCTAGACGGGTATGTCCTGAAGAGAGGAGAGAGAGATAGAGACATGCTGGGTGTCTTAGGCTAGACGGGTATCTCCTGAAGAGAGGAGAGAGGGATAGAGAGACACTGGGAGTCTTCAGCTAGACGGGTATGTCCTGGAGAGAGGAGAGAGAGATAGAGACATGCTGGGTGTCTTAGGCTAGACGGGTATCTCCTGAAGAGAGGAGAGAGGGATAGAGACACACTGGGTGTCTTCAGCTAGACGGGTATGTCCTGAAGAGAGGAGAGAGAGATAGAGACACACTGGGTGTCTTCAGCTAGACGGGTATGTCCTGAAGAGAGGAGAGAGAGATAGAGACACACTGGGTGTCTTCAGCTAGACGGGTATGTCCTGAAGAGAGGAGAGAGAGATAGAGACACACTGGGTGTCTTCAGCTAGACGGGTATGTCCTGAAGAGAGGAGAGAGAGATAGAGACACACTGGGTGTCTTCAGCTAGACGGGTATGTCCTGAAGAGAGGAGAGAGAGATAGAGACACACTGGGTGTCTTCAGCTAGACGGGTATGTCCTGAAGAGAGGAGAGAGAGATAGAGACACACTGGGTGTCTTCAGCTAGACGGGTATGTCCTGGAGAGAGGAGAGAGGGTTAGAGCATTGGGGGGTAGATCAGTGGAGGGACATAGTGGAGAAAGTGAAGACAGTGGGAGAGAACAGAATGGAACAGAACAGTTAATCTCAGGGAGGAACATTGCTTCTATTTTATAACGTCAGGTCGTTCTCCCTCCTGTCTGTGATGCAGTCCAGTTTTGAAACAATCGAAAAAACCCTCTTAATGTCAAAAGAGAAAAATGAGATCCGATCAGAGGAGATGAGATGTTTGGCTTGACCTAGATTCTGTCGAGCAGGATTTTTGCTTGATGTGGTTTTCACCACGCAGATGTTAAGAGTTTCTTCTGTTTCTTGTAAGGTTTTTTAATACGGTTAGCATTTAGCCCACACAGTCTGGGCTGTCAGAAGTCCTTAAAAGTTATTCATAGTGTTATTACTGCTGACCTTTCTTCTCATGGTTTTAGGCCTCCGTGTGCATGTTCCTCGTGGTCCACACTGAAGCACAGCGAGAAGGCCATACGATCAGACAGATGTTAGCACTCGCGTCCATTATGTAGGCCAGTGTCATCGACTTACACAAGACAAAACAGTCAGAGCAATCGTTCAGCCAGGGAAATCATATCATGTCCAACTCAGAGCTAAGAATAGTTTGCTCTCACTGAGGGAGTTGAGCAAGAGGTTCACGCGTGTGCGCGTGTGTGCGCGCGCGCGTGTGTGTGTGTGTGTCTAACCCTCACAACCAAAAAGGTTCTGATATTGATTAATTGATTAATTGATTGATTAAGTAAGTAAGTAAGTTTTATTTGACAATTGAAAGCACACATAATACTGCTTCACAGAAGACAGACATTATGAAACAAGGATAAAAACACAACAAAGCCACAGGCTTATTTCCATTGTGGTCCTCTGGGGGAAAAGGAAGGGGGATGGCTGACAGGATTGTCAGGTGCAAATACAATACTTACGACTCACAATACATAAATACATACCTACATATAGCAATTAACATCAAATACAATATACATTCTCGCCCTGATACAGTGCTGATACAGTGCTAGGTACCTACCTATTCTAAAAGACTGGATGCCAACAATTTTTTAATTGCTGTCTTAAAACTGCTCTGTGCCTCAGATTGATTGATTGATTGATTGATTGATTGATTGATTGATTGATTGATTGATTTGATAAATGCTCATACATGTTTCACTATTCTTCAATTGGTCCTAATCCTACTTCCTGTTGCAGTGTGTGCTAACACAATAACTGACAGGAAATAAACTTGAGTCCAAACTGCTCCCTAGCAACAGAATTCTGTTAGAATTCTGATACAGTCTATATGTGTGTGTGTGTGTGTGTGTGTGTGTGTGTGTGTGTGTGTGTGTGTGTGTGTGTGTGTGTGTGTGTGTTTGACTGTATGTGTGCGCAGACCTTCATGCAGACAAAACACCTGGTATGAGATCATCTCTGCAATGCTTTGAGAATTGAGGGGGGGGGGGGGGGGGGTCGTTACGTAAGACCAGACCTCCATCATCTCATTTGGACAGGAACTCTTGTCACTGTTCAGGAGGAGAATGTGAGGCACCTCCCTCAGGCAGAGGGAGAGAGGGGTCTGTGGGTTCTGTTCAGTAGGTGAATGTGAGGCACCCTCCCTCAGGCAGAGGGAGAGAGGGGTCTGTGGGTTCTGTTCAGGAGGTGAATGTGAGGCACCTCCCTCAGGCAGAGGGAGAGAGGGGTCTGTGGGTTCTGTTCAGGAGGAGAAAGTGAGGCACCTCCCTCAGGCAGAGGGAGAGAGGGGTCTGTGGGTTCTGTTCAGGAGGTGAATGTGAGGCACCTCCCTCAGGCAGAGGGAGAGAGGGGTCTGTGGGTTCTGTTCAGGAGGAGAAAGTGAGGCACCTCCCTCAGGCAGAGGGAGAGAGGGGTCTGTGGGTTCTGTTCAGGAGGTGAATGTGAGGCACCTCCCTCAGGCAGAGGGAGAGAGGGGTCTGTGGGTTCTGTTCAGGAGGAGAATGTGAGGCACCTCCCTCAGGCAGAGGGAGAGAGGGGTCTGTGGGTTCTGTTCAGGAGGAGAATGTAAGGCACCTCCCTCAGGCAGAGGGAGAGAGGGGTCTGTGGGTTCTGTTCAGGAGGAGAATGTAAGGCACCCTCCCTCAGGCAGAGGGAGAGAGGGGTCTGTGGGTTCTGTTCAGGAGGAGAAGGTGAGGCACCCTCCCTCAGGCAGAGGGAGAGAGGGGTCTGTGGGTTCTGTTCAGGAGGAAAATGTGAGGCACCCTCCCTCAGGCAGAGGGAGAGAGGGGTCTGTGGGTTCTGTTCAGGAGGAGGATGTGATGCACCTCCCTCAGGCAGAGGCAGAGAGGGGTCTGTGGGTTCTGTTCAGGAGGATAATGTGAGGCACCTCCCTCAGGCAGAGGCAGAGAGGGGTCTGTGGGTTCTGTTCAGGAGGATAATGTGAGGCACCTCCCTCAGGCAGAGGGAGAGAGGGGTCTGTGGGTTCTGTTCAGTAGGATAATGTGAGGCACCTCCCTCAGGCAGAGGGAGAGAGGGGTCTGTGGGCTCTGTTCAGGAGGGGAATGTGAGGCACCTCCCTCAGGCAGAGGCAGAGAGGGGGTCTGTGGGTTCTGTTCAGTAGGAGAATGTGAGGCACCTCCCTCAGGCAGAGGGAGAGAGGGGTCTGTGGGTTCTGTTCAGGAGGAGAAAGTGAGGCACCTCCCTCAGGCAGAGGGAGAGAGGGGTCTGTGGGTTCTGTTCAGGAGGTGAATGTGAGGCACCTCCCTCAGGCAGAGGGAGAGAGGGGTCTGTGGGTTCTGTTCAGGAGGAGAAAGTGAGGCACCTCCCTCAGGCAGAGGGAGAGAGGGGTCTGTGGGTTCTGTTCAGGAGGTGAATGTGAGGCACCTCCCTCAGGCAGAGGGAGAGAGGGGTCTGTGGGTTCTGTTCAGGAGGAGAATGTGAGGCACCTCCCTCAGGCAGAGGGAGAGAGGGGTCTGTGGGTTCTGTTCAGGAGGAGAATGTAAGGCACCTCCCTCAGGCAGAGGGAGAGAGGGGTCTGTGGGTTCTGTTCAGGAGGAGAATGTAAGGCACCCTCCCTCAGGCAGAGGGAGAGAGGGGTCTGTGGGTTCTGTTCAGGAGGAGAACGTGAGGCACCCTCCCTCAGGCAGAGGGAGAGAGGGGTCTGTGGGTTCTGTTCAGGAGGAAAATGTGAGGCACCCTCCCTCAGGCAGAGGGAGAGAGGGGTCTGTGGGTTCTGTTCAGGAGGAGGATGTGATGCACCTCCCTCAGGCAGAGGCAGAGAGGGGTCTGTGGGTTCTGTTCAGGAGGATAATGTGAGGCACCTCCCTCAGGCAGAGGCAGAGAGGGGTCTGTGGGTTCTGTTCAGGAGGATAATGTGAGGCACCTCCCTCAGGCAGAGGGAGAGAGGGGTCTGTGGGTTCTGTTCAGTAGGATAATGTGAGGCACCTCCCTCAGGCAGAGGGAGAGAGGGGTCTGTGGGCTCTGTTCAGGAGGGGAATGTGAGGCACCTCCCTCAGGCAGAGGCAGAGAGGGGGTCTGTGGGTTCTGTTCAGTAGGATAATGTGAGGCACCTCCCTCAGGCAGAGGGAGAGAGGGGTCTGTGGGCTCTGTTCAGTAGGAGAATGTGAGGCACCTCCCTCAGGCAGAGGCAGAGAGGGGGTCTGTGGGTTCTGTTCAGTAGGAGAGTGTGAGGCACCTCCCTCAGGCAGAGGCAGAGAGGGGGTCTGTGGGTTCTGTTCAGTAGGATAATGTGAGGCACCTCCCTCAGGCAGAGGGAGAGAGGGGTCTGTGGGCTCTGTTCAGTAGGAGAGTGTGAGGCACCCTCCCTCAGGCAGAGGGAGAGAGGGGTCTGTGGGTTCTGTTCAGTAGGATAATGTGAGGCACCTCCCTCAGGCAGAGGGAGAGAGGGGTCTGTGGGTTCTGTTCAGTAGGAGAGTGTGAGGCACCCTCCCTCAGGCAGAGGGAGAGAGGGGTCTGTGGGTTCTGTTCAGGAGGAGAATGTGAGGCACCCTCCCTCAGGCAGAGGCAGAGAGGGGTCTGTGGGTTTGACTGATAACATGCTGTCCCAGAATAACGCTGTAATATCTCTACATTGTGCTTCTCAAATGGGGGTCCTGGGGGTCCTTGAGGGGGTTCCAGGGGGTCCGCAGCCAAAAGGGGGGGTCATTTATTTTCGCTTCATAAGTAACACAATGACTATTTTGGTCATGGGTTTTATACACTTTCTGTAATAAAACATCTAAAAGCATCAATCTTATTATCATAATATGGGGGGCCGTGGGACAAAATCCTATCAAATGGGGGTCCGTAGTCTAATTTTTTGACAGTTTAGGGGTCCCTCATGTGAACAAATTGGAGGACCACTGCTCTACAGTATAGTGAGAGTTTACTGCCAAAAGACATTAGATACTGTGCTTGTTTCTATCTGTCTGTCTGTCTGTCTGTCTGCCTGTCTGTCTGTCTGTCTGTCTGTCTGTCTGTCTGTCTGTCTGTCTGTCTGTCTGTCTGTCTATCTATCTATCTATCTTATCTGTCTGTCTGTCTGTCTGTCTGTCTGTCTGTCTGTCTGTCTGTCTGTCATACTCACATACATACGCACACTTACATTCGTGTGCATAGAAGAAAAACAAAGTAAAGTAAAAAAGTAGGCCTAACGAAGCATAAACAACCAAATAGGACTCCGGTTCTACAGAAATAGAGACACCTGGCTCCTCCTGGCATGTCTGTTCTGCTCTCAGACATAACAAAGACACGTGGCACCAGCGTCTACTGACAAATCCTTTTTAAGGAAGAAGACAACCAAGTGGTCTCCGTCCTCTCTGTTCTTATTTACGCCTTTGGCTTGAGCAGTCTTGACTATTATTATACGGTAATAAGCATACACACACACACACACACACACACACACACACACACACACACACACACACACACACACACACACACACAGTCCTTACTAGCATTTGGATTTGCATTAGCTCAGCCTATTGTAATAGTATGATGAGATGAGACAGAAAATCCATGACAGCTTATTCATATAGAGAGTCAAAGTGAAACGTCACTTCCTGCTTTTCTCCCTGTACGCGCTGCGAAAAATATGAATGGCGGTGGACGGAGAATAAGGTTACTTTTTTGATCCCGTTTGAATTGTGCCACGGGGTGCCAACGCTAATTCTGTCAATTTAAAACGTAACTTTGCATGTCAAGAAAGTCGCAGTTTGTCGCCAAACTGTTGCACTATAAGTTATAAATCAGAAAGACTACATACACTGTCGCCTAAGTGACGTCACTTTCTCTACCGGCAAAGCTGAAGACCGGCGACATGCCACGAGCTTCCACGAGCGGTGTCGTTTTTATACGAAACTAACCCCTACGTTTCAGTTTGACGACAAACTGCGACTTTCTTGACGTGCAAAGTTACGTTTTAAATTGACAAAATTAGCGTTGGCACCCCGTGGCACAATTCAAACGGGATCAAAAAAGTAACCTTATTCTCCGTTCACCGCCATTCATATTTTTCGCAGCGCTGGTACAGGGAGAAAAGCAGGAAGTGACGTTTCACTTTGGCTCTCTATTTACTTGATTTGCAATTGAAAAACATGAATATAGACGCCCAATTAAAAAGATCCACTGAACGGGCGCTTGCGGTATGGCAACTGGCAAGGGAATGAAATGCTGAGCTAGAAGAGCAGTATAGCAGTTATGTAACGGCACACTCGACACAGTCATAACGTGTGCGTGGCGATTTTTGTGCCTCTATCTATTTTTAGGTTACATGCTGCCACTCCGACGTGCTGCCACTCCGACGTTCTGCCACTCCGAAATATCGGCACTCCGAAAGGGGGTCTATATTCCCCGTTTTTCACTAACCTCTCCCAGCCCCCACGCCAAACCTAACCTCCCCCCATGCCTAAACCTAACCTCCCCCAGACCCTAACCCAAAACCTAACCTTTCCCACCCCCACGCCTAAACCTAAGGTCGGCATTGTGGCTTCTAAGGTGAACGACCGCCAGTCCGAATAATGGAAGTTAACGTTCGGAGTGGCAGCATGTCGGAAAGGCAGAGGAACCCCCTATTTTTATATGGGTGTTTCAGTACTGGTAAACAAACATGTCTGTCTGGGCTTGATGTTCTCTGACGGGCAGAGGAGACGAGTACATGAGACACTCTGGCCTCTGTAGATAGATAGGCCATCACACTGACATGGAGGGGAAAAGACCATTACCAGTCGGCCCACTGTGATAACAACAGGAAGTCAACACTTTTGCTTTCCATCCCCTGCGATGCTTTGAATATCCTGATAGAGACTTATGTAGCCTAATTTCTTCTTCTGCGCGTATGTAATTTCTTCTTCTTCTGCGACTTGACGTTCTTCACATCTGCTTCTTACATCTCCGTCTTTGTGTCTTCCCCTCCAGAAATCCAGGCTGCAGTGAAGTGTGAGAGCATGTCGTGTTCCTGTTTGCATAACGTGGCTTAGTTTTATGGACGGTTTCTGCAGCATTTGGAGGCTGCTGGAGCTTTGCACTAATAAAGCTGATTTAGCATCGCCTAGCCTTGAATAAATCTCACTGTTCAGGATGTGCCAGATATGTGTATGTGTATGTGAGTCCCACGGATGGATGGATGGATGGATGGAGAGAGAGAGAGAGAGACCAAAAGACCAAAAATAAATCTCTCTGGAGACTTGTAATCCTAATTTATGTTCATTGTGCTCAAAGTGAAACGAGTGAAATTCTAGAGAGGCCCAAACTGGAGAGCCAGAGCCAGAGATGATTGTGGCTTTACAAACTCAAGTCCTCCTGGCACAGAAGACACATGCAGGAGTGCCACTGACTTATGTAAGATAATTTAATGTTGTTCATTTTCCCCTTTTAATAAACCCAAAACAAATGTTCTCGGCCAACCTCCAAAGCTCCCATATAGACCTTATTCGATTGACGTCACTCACGTACGGGCACGCCCACCGCTGCCATATTGTTGACATTCCGCAGCTCGCTGTTTAAAACTATTAAAAGTGACGCTAGCCAGCGTTACTTACTAGCCTATTTAATGCCGTTTTTTACTGCGTCAGGAGCTATTTCACAACAGCGATAGTGTGCTGTGTAATAATACACGGCTGTAGTAATAGCAGCAATAAAAGCCCAGGTGTTAGCTACTAGCTACTGTCCACAAACGTGAAGGGAAAGAGACTAGAGGCTAACGTTAGTAGCAAACATTGGGCTCATGCAAGCAAGCGTCAGATCAAACAAACATTTAACGTTAAGGTTATTTACCTTTGCTGTCACGACAATGTTTGATGATGATGATGATGTCGTTGGTGGCACAAAAGTAAAAATGTCAGACCAATTGCCACAGATGAAATAGTTATAACGCTAGCACTCAAGCTTCTTGAAAGCCTTCTCCTATGCCAATGCTGTCTGTATTCACAATGTCCGGTACGTTATGCCTGGCAATATAATGAGTTCTATTTACTCTGTCAGTTTTTTATAGGGGTCCGCACCTCCGACCAAACTTATTTTTTCATCACTTCTCTTTGACGAAGCCATAACTGTTGCTATACGCTCGGCCAGACTACGTTACGGCTGCGGTTTGTCAACAATATGGCGCCGTCCAGGGTTATCGAATAAGGTCTATACTGTACAGTCCTCTCTCTCTCTCTCTCTCTCTCTCTCTCCCTCTCTCTCTCCCTCTCTCTCTCCCCCCTATCTCTCTCCCTCTCTCCCCCCCCTCTCTCTCTCTCCATTCCTCTCTCCCCCTCTCTCTCTCCGTTCCTCCCCCCTCTATCTCTCTGTTTCCCCCGTCTCTCTCTCTCTCTCTCCCTCTCACCCCCTCTCTCCCTCCCTCTCCCCCCCCCTCTCTCTCTCTCCCCCCTCTCTCCCTCTCCATCTCTCCCTCTCTCTCTCCCCCTCTCTCTCTCTGTTCCTCTGTCACTCTCCCACCCTCCCTCTCTCTCTCCGTTCCTCTCTCCCTCTCTCTCCCCTGTGGACTCATTCCACAGCAACTCTTTTGAGGTGGTAAAAGCAGGAAGTAAAGCAGCTGTTCACTAATACCATTAATTATGCTTGCATTCTGTTTAGGTGTTCCAGTGCCAGGTGCCCTCATTAATGCTAATGATTACACCTGCTTTATTTCCTGCTTTACCGCCTCAAAAGGTTGCTGTGAAATGAGTCTATACAGGATATGGATTTATAGCCGTTCACAAATCCCCACCACAAGGGCTGGCTAATCCAACGCTAATGAAGCTAGTGTTCATTAGCGTTGTTTGTTTGTTAGCGTGTTGTTGTTTAGCTGTTGGTGATTACCGAGGGGCTTTATAGATAGATACAGAGTAATGAGGCCGTGTGTCGACTGGGCATCTATTCCTGACAGTGAAACGCTGGGGAGCGCTGATCCCAGCGCACAATATGCAAGGAAGCAGACTGAAAACGACGTTCGCTCAGCAGCGGTAGCCAGCTCGACAGCTGACAGCTAACAACAAGCTAACAACACACGTACGGTGATTTAGCGCAACACCCAGCAGAAATATTGTCCAGCCAATCTGCTCCCACAATTGAGCCACATTTCTGTCTCTGTTGTGATAGTTTCTCCATATGATTAGTAGTTTAAGAGCTTAGGAATAGATATGGACACACAGCCTAACTGTGGAAAGGAGTGTGAGAACACACTGTTTCCCTCCATTAACTCGAGTATTGGCACAATGTGAGTGAGAGTTAAGAGTTGTTCCTTGAAAGGTTATTAAAAGGAATGTGTTCTCAGTTGTGTTACCTGATTAAATAGAATAACGCGATGAAGTAAGAACAGGTCTGCCAATGAATTTGGCCTCGCGTTCACTACTCCTAACTCTCTCAGCGATGTGACTCGTTGTTCCCACATTCATCACAAAAATAGACCCTTTTCACGGGCGCCATTTTGTGTCGAAAAGGCATGGTAAACACAGGTGCAAGCAAAACACTAATGAGTGTTTCCAACTTCCGTGATTGGAATTTGGAAACCCTCATTAGTGTTTTGTTTTGCGCCTGTGTTTATTCTGCCTTTTCGACACAAAATGGCGCCCGTGAAAAGGGTCTATTAGTGACTTCGAAAGAAAAGACGGCTGATGCTGAGCTGAACGAGACTGCGGGATCATCTCTCCACCCGTCACCGGGCCATAACGACGTCTCTGCTGCTATACTTAACCGCTTCAGAGAGCGGCGCTGCTAACATTGTAAGCTAACTTATGGACACCAGATGTTTGGATGGAGAAAATCCACGCACATGAGGTTCAGCTGGAATGTCTACCTGCGTAGCGCCAGAGAAAATCGCTAGCCGTGTCCAAAGAGCATTACATATTACCGCAGGAGGTTTGCTAATGTCGTTTTTACTGGAGCGATGATCACATTCAGGCTGTCAATTCCACAGAACATTCATATTTCAAAACCACAAGGGGGCAGAAAAACCTATTTGCCCGCCCCCTCATCTCTCTCTCTCGCTCTATTTAAATCCCATCGCCGATCAACTTTTGTGATTATTCCAGAGCATGCGTCCCCATGTGAGGAAAATAACCACTACTGTTTTTCAACAAAATCCTGAGATCAGACTCAATTATCAACTTGTTACACTCCATTTCCATCTTCTAGTGTAAGATTGCACTCCGTTTGTTATTTCTATGTGGGGAATCCCCCAGGGGAATTCCATTTCAACTAACCAATCATTCGAGACCAACGGATCGCCTGAATCGAGTGAATCCAGTCGGGAGAAAGAAAAAAAAGATTCTCTCCTTTGAATATATATCTTCAAAGCAAACCGCCGTTCGGATTTCAAAATAAGTGGTACTTTCAATCGATGTAAAACGGCCTCTCATCTATGGCAGCTGTCAGTGCACTTGACAACTGCTTGACAACGCCATAGTTAGTGTTTATTGACGCTGATTGGCTAATCGTTAGTCCCCCCTCGGCGCTCATTGGCTCGGCCTTAAGGGCGGGACATACCCCAGGCGCCCTCCCGAGCGCGAGGGGCGCCGTGGCAAATATGACATCATCGCGCTGGGGGCGAGGCCTCCGCAGCCGTCAGCGCGTGTCGTCAGATTTTTCTAGCAGCGCGCCGCTCCGCAGCGCCCCCAGGGGCTTTGCAGGGAGAGACAGGAAGAGAAATGACATGAAGAAGTAAGTACACTGACTGAGCCATGTTTTGACCACATTTCTTGACCACTGTGGTAAACTTTGATTTCTAACTGTTCATTTTTAGTCATTTCAAGTCATGTGCTGCGTTGAGAGAGAGAGATCAACACAAATAGGCCTATTTACATTCAATAAAAAACAAGTTTGGTGATTCTATTCATGTGCTGATACGATCGTTTGAGAGTGAAACTGCAGTACCTACTGAACATATAATGGCGTTTCATTTACTTTTTAATGGCCTTCCATTGACCTTTCATGGGCCGTTCGCTGTACGATGTTAACAGCGGTGCTCTGAGCAGCGTGAAAAAGCCTCGGTGCTAGCGCGCGGGGTGCTAGCGCGCGGGTTGCTAGCGCGCGGGGTGCTAGCGCGCGGGGTGCTAGCGCGTGGGGTGCTAGCGCGCGGGTTGCGCCGGCGCGCAGTCTGCCGAGCTCCGCCTCGCGCTGCCTCGCTGGAGTATGGCCAAGCCTTTAGTGTGTCAACCTGGAGGAAAGGCATTCTTTGCACATGACGATGCCAAGAGCAGCCAAACTCCACTCTGTGGAGAGTGGGCGGATTTGAAGGTCTGGACCCGGCTACATCCTGTCTGGATAATTCATTAAAAATCACCCAGGCAAAATGACATTACCAACACTCTCCTGCAATACTAATCCCATCCAGCAGGCTGATGTTTATTCCAGATGAGATCAAAGCCCTGTGGTCCTGAGGTCAAAATGACAATCAGCAGATCTCTCCTCGTATAGAGAGGCAAAGTGACCGCCTACTTCCTGCTTCAGCACTGTACCAGAGATTTTCATCCGCCATTTATTTTCCCATGGACATTTCGTAAAATGCCTATAAAAAATAGTTTTACTTCATCAAACCAAACGGTTCAGATATATTTAGAATCGGGAGAGACCATAGAAGATTTCACTCTGACCAAAACAAAAAACAACAACACCAAAAAAATTTTTTTGTTTAAATCCGTGATTTTTTTACGTTTTGGTCTGAGTGAAATGTTATGTGGTCTCTCCTGATTCTAAATATATCTGAACCGTTTGGTTTGAACAAGTAAAACTATAACTATAAGCATTTTACGAAATGTCTATGGGAAAATAAATGGCGAATGAAAATCTCTGGTACAGTGCTGAAGCAGGAAGTGACGTTTCACTTTGGCTCTCTATCAGTCCCATCCAGCAGGGGGACATGTCCATGTACAGCATTCTTGGTCGAATTAGCTGGTCAATTATTAACAATATGGCCCATCGACATTGCCTCGGTCACCCTATAGATTTGGACATTGTGCGGGGCATTTGAAATGATGCCTTGATGGTAAGACGTGATGGCTTGATGTCATGGCACTTGTAGCTTGACCTTCTCACGGTGTCTTGCCACCTGAATGCCTCCTCAGTGTTGGCAGTCTGGTCATCATGACCTGGCAGAGATGTACCTGAATGCCTCCTCAGTGTTGGCAGTCTGGTCATCCTGAGCTGGCAGAGATGTACCTGAATGCCTCCTCAGTGTTGGCAGTCTGGTCATCATAACCTGGCAGAGATGTACCTGAATGCCTCCTCAGTGTTGGCAGTCTGGTCATCATGACCTGGCAGAGATGTACCTGAAGGCCTCCTCAGTGTTGGCAGCCTGGTCATCCTGAGCTGACAGGGCTGTGTGTGGTGTCCACATAACAACTGGCACCACAAAGCCCTCTGCTGACGTTTGGCTAAGACAAGAGAGGATCCAGAAGCCTCCTGGTCTCATCTTCTGCCGTGCGTGTGTTCTGAATGGATTTGTTTATGGCACTGGTTGCCATAGCAATATTAATCACTGTTGTTCAGCACATGAATATGGATGGGCGGGGTCTACACACATGCGCGCGCACACACACGCACACGCACACACACACACACACACACACACACACACACACACACACACACGTCATAGGGATGTTTTAAGGCACTAAATATGATTGAGTGAAGAATAGATAGTCTGGTTTACTGACATGTAATGATATGAGCATAATGTCTTCAAATACAAAGTGCTACATTCACCTTTAGCTCCAGCATGGGTTCAGTTCCCAACTCACACCAAGAAATGTTCTACAATGAGGGACGTTTTTTACTTGACACTTTTCTGGGTGAAAGTGTTGATTTAATCGTTCATGACCAAACCTAAACTGTCTACTCTTAATTAAACCTCTCTTCCCAAGATGTGTGTCAGTCAGCAGCACACAGCAGCACTGCAGGTAGGGCCTCATTTCACAAGATCTTATCTTTATTTATTGCCCTATCTCACAGCTTGCAACTATTATGTAGTATATATATATATATATAATTTATTTTTAAAGAAAAGTAGAGGATAAACTGAGACCATCTTCTACAAAACCTTAGAAATCTCAAAAATTATAATGAACAATTGCACCTTTAAATGCTTATCCAAATACAGCATATCACACATATCACAGCTAACATTCACACTGTTACCTAATGTCCAATTTTAGGTGTTTTTTTCTCTCTCTCCTTTGGTCAGCGGTGTCATGGTTTGAAGGAAGCCGGACGGAAGAACTAAGTTCTCCCACTTCTTCTGGAGTGTTCTGTCTGTGGAACACAAATGGAACATCGAGCGAGATAACAAGAACGCCGTGTTCTTCATGTGTCTGCCAGCTACAACATCAGCACACGTCCTTGGCTAGATTTGGCTTTTGGGCACACGCAACTGTGTAGCCAGCAGCCACACACATTGGCTCAAACATGCACACACACACACGCACGCGCGCGCACGCACACGCACGCACACACACACACGCACGCACACATCACACACACACACTCTTCCCAGGTGGCAGGAGTCAGGGTGAACAATGAGGGGTGAGATGATGATTGGAGCGCATGCTGTCCTCCACAGGATGAGAACAGGGTCAGGGGAAGGCGGCCCCCCGGAGACGAGGAGGAGGAGGGGGGTGGAGGAAGAGACACAGACGAGAATGTCGGTGACTCCGCGTTGTTTAGTGCCCCCCCCCCCCCCCCTTCCCAACAGCAGCTGTGGAATCATCACTCCCCATGCCTAAACCCAACCTCTAAATCCAGCCAATCATCACGGCTCACGTCCCTCTGGCCGATCCATTCTTGCATCGACCAGGTTAAAACCCATTATGGGCTCTATAGCATCTGTGGCGAGAGCGTCTTTTAAGGCGTCGGGGAGGGAGGGAGGTTTACTCACTGCACATTGAGTATACCTCAGTTTAGTATAGTCTCACAATATATATATATATATATATATTAGGGATGTCACAATATATCGTCCCACGATATATCGCGATATCAAAACGTGACAATATGTATCGTTGAGATGAAATCTCATATCGCGAGAAAAAGAAGCTGAACATGGTGGCACTGATCTGCATCTGATTGCATGCTCGCTCTCCTTTTCATTGCTTTGTTTGAACAGACGAGGGACGTCGTTACAGACACGGAGGATGAAAATGGTGAAATTACTCAAATTAGCGTGGAGGATGGAGGATGCCCCCTCAACTTACAAATCTATCGCAAAAAAATATTGTTAAAATATCGTATCGTTATCGTGAACCCAATATCGTGTATCGTATCGTATCGTGAACTGAGTGTATCGTGACACCCCTAATATATATATATATAGGTTTACTCACTGCACATTGAGTAAACCTCAGTTTAGTATAGTCTCACTATATATATACTGTATATATATATATATATATATATATATATATATATACTGTATATATATATACACACACACACAATAGCCATCCTGTAAGCCCTGCAGACAGTGTCCCTATCTCCTCTGCGTTTTCATTTAACCTCTGTGGCATTTATTCTCACTACTCCCACGTCCAATTTCTGAAATAAATTACATTGTTCCAACGTCAGATCCAGCACAGCAGCACAAGAGCAGCCCAATCACTTTCACCTCTACGAACATCTCCACAATTAGCTGTGAGGATGACGGGGACACCGAACAGAAAGCTGTGTGAAGGGTACCAGAGCGCTGTCTGTGTAGGAGAGAGGGACGTCTTTTAGAGATACACTGTAAAACATAAAAGCGTTACATCGGGGGGGGGGCTTGTGGTGGTCGAGGTATTTAACACAACCACACCAGCGAACCTGGTAGAAAATGGCTGTGTTTAGTGAAGGTTTGTGTCTGGAGTTTCTCTTGACTTGGCCTTGACTAGGGAGTAGCGCTTCATAATTCACAGCTGTTAACGTGTCGCTACAGTTCGCATCCAACTTTCTTTTTACTTGCGTGCCACTTTGCTTTTTCACAAATCTATCTGGATATGGAAGTAAACGTCGCCATGGCAACGAAACGTAACTTTCAAAGTAACAAGGCGCACAGGCGGAAACTCGACTTTGCATTATATGCTATACTGGATTTGACTTGTGACTTGTGACTCCGACTCGACGGAGAAATCGCATAGAGGAACAGAGGTGTTCATCTTCTCTGTCAGTGAAGTCAGATCTTCCCGTGGCTGCTGTCTGTGTGTTGTTTACTCCCACTGGGATGACCTCTGCACGAGCGGGGGGTGTGTGTGTGTGTGTGTGTGTGTGTGTGTGTGTGTGTGTGTGACACACATCGCTCTCCGGCGATAACCGCGCTCGGAATCTCGTTAACAACATTCGCCCGCCCACCCCCTCCCCCCTCCACTGTGCCGATACCCTGACTTTCCCGGTAGAGCTTTTCCCATTCCACAAAACAGCCCTCCATTTTGCTTGGAGAGGAACTACACCTCACATATTCCCATCCCTACAAATAGCCTGGGGTCAGGCCCGGAGGTTCATAACACACACACACACACACCAGTGTTGGGCAAGTTACTTTCAAAATGTAATATACTACATATTACTAGTTACTTTCATTTGAAAGTAATAAGTTACTTTACAATATTGCCGTCTGTGTAGAGTAACTCGTTACTTATTACACTACTTTTGCATTACTTTCACAAAAACAACAGCAGCAGCAGAATGACATCGCTGGCCCGGAACCATCCCGAAAAATATTGTCAACCGCCTTGAAGTCAGTGTAAACAATCCAAAACTCTAAATGTTATTCTTTCCCTTTGTTATTGTCATCTAGAGTGGTTATTTGCATAAAAACAGACAGTTTGATTAGGAAATGATTGTATCTTTATTTAAATATGTGCTTTGATTTAAAAAAAAAATCTATTTTTTTAACTTGAGTAACTTGACAAAGTAACTGGTATAATATTACTGAAATCCTATAAGTAATAAGTTATATTACTGAGTTGTTAAAAGTAATATATTACATGTAATATGTTACTTTTGTAATGAGTTACCAACACTAACACACACACACACACACACACACACACACACACCCTCCGCCCATATCCTTCCATCGGCCCTATCTGTGAAAGACATTTCTCATCAAACGTTGGGGTAGGAGTTCCCGTAGCTAATAACACGCACACGCGTGTCACAAACAAACTTCGCACATCCCCGCCTCAAGAACACTTCACATGGCGAGGAATTCTGAGCCTGCGACTGCGGCCCCTGGCATTCCAAACGTACGGGCAGGCCATGTGTTGGTCAGAAAGGCCTGCAGCAATGTCAATAGTGTTTTAATGGACGCTGTCAATCCCAGACTGGAGAACCCGCGTGCTTCACAGAGCGCCTCAGAGAAGTGACGCTCTGCAAAGCATTGTTCAATAGCATCCTGTCACACAGGAAGTACTTAGGCAGGAAGCAGCCATCTCCTACGCGCTGCTGAATACCAGGAGGGTCAGATCAAATAGGAAACATACACTATATACACTCACACACACATAAACACACATACATGTACAGAGCCTTGCATACAAGCACACACACACACACACACACACACAGACACACACACACACACACACACACACACACACACACGCACACACACACACACACACACACAAACACACACACACACACCATTTAGACATGCACACAATGTACCTTCTATATCTGCTTGCATTATATGCTTTGAGTAAGGAATGAGTCAGTATCCTGTCTGTGAGTTTCTTATCAGATATTACTGAGTACTGTTGATGATGTGTGTGTGTGTGTGTGTGTGTGTGTGTGTGTGTGTGTGTGCGTGCGTGCGTGCGTGCGTGCGTGTGTGTGTGTGTGTGCGAGTGTGTGCATGTGTGTGTGTAAGTGTAACAGCTGGTATACAGACACACAGGCATGCGCATTCCTGCGTACGCACGCGCAGTCGCGCACACACACACACACACACACACACACACACACACACACACACACACACACACACAGGGTAATGAGACAATCTCTAACCACAACAATAATAATAGCCACATACAAATGTATTTCATTTTATTTGTGAAAAGAAGTTTGACACACAGCCGGTGAGGAATAAGAACAAAATAACACACATGACATTGAAAACAACTATGTAATTAAACAATGAGTGAACATCAAAGAAAGTCAGGGAGGCAGTACACTTCAGGAATGTCCTCCCAAGGCTGCTGATGTAAAACCACTGGTGAAACTGAAGAGACGAGGAGGAAAGAGATGTTTCACTTTGGTATCACATACTGTACATCGTTTTCAGCATCCTTAGTGGGCCTACTGTATATCAGTGGCCCTAAATGTCCGCTGTTAGCATTGTTGTCTCTGCCGCTTGCCGGGGTCAAAGTTCACTGACATTCATTTTCAGGTCCTCGCCTGAAATACTTTTTTACTGAGATATAAAAACCAGCGGCAAAACATTTCAGTGGAAAACACAATTCTGAATAAAAGGTATTCTGTTGATTTTGATATCTGATGGATATTTACTTTTTTTTTTTTATTATTAAATGCAAAAGAAAAAAAAAGGTTTGTTATTCATGTTATATGTATCCTTGCACACAAATCAGAAATTGGGTTCGAACAGTGGTTTGAGTCAATTTTATCTTGATGTAATTGTGCATAGAAAGCTACCGGTGACTCAGCGCTAAACCTTTAAGCCCATCTCACAGTGGTGTGGCCAGTCATCCTTATGGCACCACGCCCACGCCCACTCCCACCACCCACATCCCCCTAGCCACTCCCCCTACCCGCCCCTCCAATCCTGACTCTCTACCACCTTCCTGTCCCTGGCTATGGCCCCTATTCTCTAGCCCCAGTAAACATCCATCCATCCAGTGACGAGTGTCCTGACTTTGCCATCTTCTGACCCCAACGGGCCTGGTGGCCAGCGCCGTGGGAAAAAGAGTCGCAGATCAGCCTAAAAAGATGATTCGGTTTATATTTCATAACTATTATTTGAGGCAATGCCCGGAAAATAAACCGAAATAGAACTTTAACAACCAGGAGAAACAGCAATGCTGACAATGCAGAGTAGGCTAATTGTAACGGCGGGTTTACACATACGCCTAGAGCGACGCTTTAAGCAACGCTTTAAGCTACGCCTACGCATATAGGCATTGCTTCATGCACGCCTGGCGCCTATTTTCGTTCACACAGGAAGCCACACTGAAGCCCCGCTCTGCGCTACGCTGATCACATGAGCAGTGGTTTTTTATACTTTTCAGATCTGATTTATAGCATGGGTGAGTAACATATAAACCTCTTTTTTATTGTAATGTGCAAGTGACGATGTCTGTCTATTTCCTGGCCGGCTGTAATTGTTATTTTCCCTCGGGTAATCATGTGACTATGAGTCATCAACACCATGAGTGATAGAGAAAGACGTCAATAGAGGAACACATGAAGGACAGCTCTCCTACTATGCACTCGTTAACTCGCGCTCCACTCTCCCTTTTGGGAAAACTCGGTAGAAAATATGGCCCAAGTCCGTCAGAAACAACAGCCAGCTTGACAGTTCAGTGCGCCTAGACGCTGAAAAATAGAACAGACGCCTAAACGATAAATGCAGCGCAGCGTAGGCGCAGCGCGAGCGTGGCTTCAGCGCAGCGTGGCAGCGGTATGTGTGAACGCTCTCGTCTGTTAACAAGGACGCCTAAATTTTAGGCGTTGCTTAAAGCGTCGCTCTAGGCGTGTGTGTGAACGTGGCGTAAGTGCACATGGGGGAGTAGGGCTACTGAAATCTAAGCATGTTACATCAGAGTGTGATAATATCACTTTAAAACACACATGGGCAAAATACGGCCCACGGGCGCCACCTGTGTGGCCCGCGATGGAATTGCAATTTTTTTTTTACAGTGCACCTGAACGCAACATGCAAGATACCCGCTGAATAAGTGTCCAAATGTTCATGTAATTCTGGCCAATACTCCACTTCTGTTATAGCATTTCAGTCTGGAATATGGAATATCTTTCAATAATCTTTATGACTAAAAGGCTACATTGAAGTAGAAATTTAAATAATTAACTCATTGGTTTTGGATTTATTTAGCTTCAAGAGTGCATTTTTGTTCGTTTGACCCTCAACACAGGCTTTGAGAATCCCGGGCCACTTACTGATACTTATGCTTAAATTGACCCACTCATATTCTGATTTATTTCAAGAAAAACATTTTGGCTAGTGGAAATTCTAATTGGCTGGTAACTTTAAAATCTAGCAGCCATATTGGCAGGTGGTCAAAAAAGTTAATTTCAAGCCCTGAGAGCAGGTGGTGAGTGACATAGGAGTGAGTGAGAAAAGGATCAAATATTGGTGGTTAAGACTGAATAATGACATCACAATTGTTAATTTAAAATGAGTTATTCCTCTAAACCTGGCTTCAAATGCCCCAAATTTCTCGCGCTGGTGCCGTTCGGCCCTTAGCAAAACCTGGTAGGAGGACATTTTTTGTGGCCCTCTCCATCATCAAAGCTGCCCATCCATGGGTTACGGCATGACAATATTTGTTCGGCCCCCGGCAACAATCTGGGTTTCTCATGTGGCCCCCCCCCCATGAAAAATAGTTGCCCACCCCTGCTTTAAAACATTGGCAAGTGTGACTTTTGGATGAGGTTGTCCCCCCCCCCCTCTCACCCCATATAGCCTCATTCCAAAATGAAGACTTCAACAGCTGAGGTCAAGCTTCACTGGATATATGCAATTGGAGATTGATATTGAGGCCAGTATTATTATAGCTCCACCACTGAGGTCAGCTTCTCTGTCCCGTGGCCCAGTCTTCTCCCAGGTTCCTTTGTGAAGCTTCACTCAGAGCATGAGTCTGCCCTGTATTATATGCCCCAATATGCCCTGTATTAGATCTGTTGTTCTCCTCTGCTCTTTATTCCTGCCTTTCTGCCTCTTATGTATGGCTCCATTGTTACTTCATTGCCCCAAGGAGAGCTATAGCCCAGTCCACTTTAGGGCTGGGTATCGCCACTGACTTCCCGATACGATACGATTCTGATACACAAGGTCCCAAGTCGATACCATTTCTGATACGATACGATTCGATATTTTAGTTACCAGTTTTGCTTTGATAATGGAAGAGATTCTTTTTTTTTTTTTTTTTTTTTTTTTTCGGTCATGGGCAATTAAAACATTTCATAAAATAAAACGAAAAAGTACAAACAAGCAGCACAAGGCTGATAGACCGAAAAGGTGTAGGCTGAAGCTATAGCTTATAGCGCCTACCCTTCTTACTTAAACAAGCTATACAACAGAAAAATGATTAACGAATAATCAATTATAAACAAAAACAGAGACAATAATTCTCAAATTCAAATAATTACACAATTGACAATTACACTGCATATACATTGCATTACCCGAATATGCACATATACCGGTACACATATATATATATACATATATATACATAGGATATCTTAATAATTATTATCATTATAATCATTATTATAACCACAATAATCACTTTCATAATTATATTTCATTACAATATACAATACAATACAATATATACAATATACAACCGTCCAGAAATTAATATACACCATACACAGATTATATATAACTCAATATTGTTACTATAACTCTTCCTCCCTATACCTCATAATAATGCATTTTTTATATTTCTTTTTGAACTGGATCACACTTGAACATTGCTGTAGCTCCACATCCATACCTCCAAAGAACTAATGCTGTAAATTGTACAAGGAACCCTCTAACCTGGTGCATTATTAAAAAATATTAATATTTACATTAAGAATTGACCATAAAGCAAGCAGTTACATCATGTAATTCTTTTTTATTTAAACATGACTCAAGATTCAAGATTTTTATTGTCACTCCGTAG
>NC_139638.1:24842197-24852197 GCF_964638095.1 Poromitra crassiceps | reverse complement strand
GTGCGTGCGTGTGTGTGTGTGTGCGTGCATGCGTGCGTGCGTGTGCGCTCCTTTTGTGTGTGGGGGCTTGGGGAGGATTTAGCTGCCAAAGAGCCGTGAAGTGAGTTGGAATGCAGAGAGAGAGAAACACGTAAAAATCAACCCATGTGCAACGGATTTGCTATTTTAACACACAACTGTTCAAACCTACAGTATAACTGTACTTTCAATCATGACAATGTTTTTTACTGGATATTCTAACTTTCAACCAAGATAATAATAACTGATCTTCTATAAGGCAGCCTTGCCAAAGTACTGAAGTGAAAACATTGCAGTCCATTTCACAACAGCACTGATTACTTAGGTACAGTATATACATATATTAGGTATGTATCCTATTAAGTTAATAGTATTAACACTTCCTTGAAAATAACGTTGCTCATGAACCTAAACTGCTCAATCTGACTCAAGGCTCAGATTATGAGGATTACACTATTGAGGATTAGATGGACAAAGCTAGTTAAATAATAAGTGTAAAGAAGGTGTTGTGTTTGTGTTGCACGTGTGTTTTGTGTCTGTCTGTCTGTGTCTACCACTGGACCTTCAAATTCACATCTGTGAAAGTAGGACTAGGTCAGTCCTCCTTTTACCTCAACATCAACAATGACAGACCCGCACACTTCTGTGGAAATGTTGCAATCCCAAACTAGGGCTTCATTTCATAAATACTTAATAACTTTAACAAAGAAATGCTCCCATATCATATCGTATCATATCATATCATATTGTATCATATATCATATATATTGTATCATATATCATATATATTGTATCATATATCATATCGTATCATATATCATATCATCCTATATCATATCGTATCTTATAAAACGGCTCTCTCAAATCAAGCAATCTGATTGGTTCACAGCCATTGTATAAATCCAGTAACCCACTCCAATAACCCATGGCCATGGGTTATTGAGTTGCCATGGCAACTCTCTTACTAAAAGGCTTTGGTTACCTCAAATGACAATGTAGAAAAAACAAATGGCGGAGACAGCTGTCAGATCCTTGTGAATCGATCTTCGCTTATAACTTTACTAATACTTCGTTAGTTGGTGTCGGGCTTTGCAGAAAGCTCTCAGCTTCTCAGCAAGCGCTGAGAATGCAGCGCTGCGCTCGAGCTGCGTGTCGGGCTTTCCAGAAAGCTCTCAGCTTCTCAGCAAGCGCCAGGATTGGCCAATGTCAACTTCAGTCTCCAGAACGATCCAATCAAATCACCCGCACGTTCTTGCGGTCCCGCCTTACAGTAGTGTTTCAACTGACTCTACCAGAATGCCATGCCAGTCGGACTTATAGTATTATTATTATTATTATATTATCATACTTGGAAACCGTTTTATAAAGGCAATATAGCACTCGAGCTGCGTGTGTTGTGGCATATATCCCGCTGCTCAGCAGTTATCCGGATAACAGCTGATCAGCGGGATATATTTGCCACAACACACTGGCTCTCATGCTATATTGCTTAAATATATCATATCATATCATATCATTCTATATCATATCGTATCATATCATATCATATTTGTATCTCATATCATATCATAATTTAAAACTTGATCATTCAAAGATTTGACTATTGTAAAATGTCTGAGATGGGCGAGCGTGAAAGCATCTGAGTTGCCTGACTGTCTATATCCATGTGGATGTCATCCATCTGGAACATAGCAAGCTAGTGTGAATGAGCATCCAGTGCTAGCAGGCAGGCAGGCAGGCAGGCAGTCAAAACAGGCAGAGGCTGACCTCGCAACCAGACAATCTGCTTCTGATCTCCCGTGTCTACATGCTAGCGTTCATACTCCTGGTATCCCTCTGAGTGGTCCTGGCCTAATTCCTGGGGCGGAGATCAGGACAGATGTTTGTGAAGGTCTGCACGGTCCCTTCTGTTTTCAGGGGACAGCCTGGCCGATGGCTTCCTGGGGTCCGGGGGTCTCGTGTTGCCATGTTCACTCCAAGATTAACCCTCGGATTGGTCACTCTTTACTGGCTTAATCCCTGCCCCTGGGATATGCTGAAAGTCTGCTCTCAGATTTCAGTGCTATGTGTATGAAATGTATATGTGTGTGTGTGTGTGTGTGTGTGTGTGTGTGTGTGTGTGTGTGTGTGTGTGTGTGTGTGCGTGTGCACTGCACGGAGACATGTACACAAAACCGAAACGTGATCTAATGTTTTTATGCTCTTACATTTTTTATGTTTGCACCTTCGATGTCTTCATGTGATTTGAGGTTTCTTATGTTCCTATATGTTTCTATGTTTGCACCTTTGACCACCTGAATTTCCCTATGGGATAATAAAGTTGACCTTGACCTTGACCGTGCACATTATGTCACTATTACACTGTTTAAGATAGTGGTTCTCAAAATGGGATCCGGGGATCCCCCAAGGGTCCTTGAGGAGGAGGCAGCAATTTTTATTTTTTTATTTTTTTATTTTTTTTACATACACCAGTAACTAATTTAATCTGTAACCCTTCATCATCTTTTTACACCAACCACGTTTTTTCCTCCTCCAATGTCAAGTCAATGTTGTAGGTCAGAGGTTTTCAAAGTGGGAAGTGGGCTCAATTGTTGAGTGTCTATGGGATCAAATAGCATCATCGTGATCCCATAGGCATCCAGGAATTGAACAAGCGGGGGCGCCTTTCTGGTGGAAACTTACTGGCCTGCCGCCTAATGGAAAATCACTGGCAATTTAGAAATTTTTCCATTACACCTTTTTCCAAGCTTTGTCTGGGGGAAAGCCCACAGTCTCAGACTGAAAACACCTGTTGTAGGTAAACAGCACACAAACTCCACACACAAATTCTACCTTGAGAATGAAACAGTGAGTCTAGAATTACAACAGACACTGTGAAATGTTTACAAAACATAGAGTAGTGAGAGATGGCATGCAATCCTATTAGCATGCAATCCTAGTTTAGCATGCAATCCTATCATGCAATCCTATAGCTTAGCATGCGATCCTATCATGCAATCCTATAGCTTAGCATGCGATCCTATCATGCAATCCTAGCTTAGCATGTGATCCTATCATGCAATCCTATAGCTTAGCATGTGATCCTATAGCTTAGCATGTGATCCTATAGCTTAGCATGTGATCCTATCATGCAATCCTATAGCTTAGCATGCGATCCTATCATGCAATCCTATAGCTTAGCATGCGATCCTATCATGCAATCCTATAGCTTAGCATGCGATCCTATCATGCAATCCTATAGCTTAGCATGTGATCCTATCATGCAATCCTATAGCTTAGCATGCGATCCTATCATGCAATCCTATAGCTTAGCATGCAATCCTATCATGCAATCCTATAGCTTAGCATGTGATCCTATCATGCAATCCTATAGCTTAGCATGTGATCCTATCATGCAATCCTAGCTTAGCATGCGATCCTATCATGCAATCCTATAGCTTAGCATGTGATCTTATCATGCAATCCTATAGCTTAGCATGTGATCCTATCATGCAATCCTATAGCTTAGCATGTGATCCTATCATGCAATCCTATAGCTTAGCATGTGATCCTATCATGCAATCCTATAGTTTAGCATGTGATCCTATCATGCAATCCTATAGCTTAGCATGTGATCCTATCATGCAATCCTATAGCTTAGCATGTGATCCTATCATGCAATCCTATAGCTTAGCATGTGATCCTATCATGCAATCCTATAGCTTAGCATGTGATCCTATCATGCAATCCTATAGCTTAGCATGTGATCCTATCATGCAATCCTATAGTTTAGCATGTGATCCTATCATGCAATCCTATAGCTTAGCATGTGATCCTATCATGCAATCCTATAGCTTAGCATGTGATCCTATCATGCAATCCTATAGTTTAGCATGTGATCCTATCATGTGATCCTATAGCTTAGCATGTGATCCTATCATGCAATCCTATAGCTTAGCATGTGATCCTATCATGCAATCCTATAGCTTAGCATGTGATCCTATCATGCGATCCTAGCATAGCATGCGATCCTATCATATTAACACGTAAAATGTTACTTCACATAATAAATTAAGCATATGATTTCTTTCAGATTGGCACCATATAGCATCTCTATAAACAATATGTATTTATTTATTTAGTTAGTTATGTATTTATTTATATTGCTACATAACAAATTTAATCTGTAAGCTTTCATCATCTGAAATGACACAAGCAAAGTTTTCTTCTTCTTCAATGTCAAGTCCATGTTCTAGGTAAACAGCACCCGCACTCCACACACAAACTCTGCCTTGAGAATGAAACGGTGAATCTAGAATTACAACAGAGACAGTGAAGAAATGTTTACAAAACAGGCCGTAGTGAGAATCTCTCACTAGGATTGCATGCTAAGCTAGGGTCTTCCCAGGGGGGCTCCAAACAGTTTCAAGGGAGGCTCAGTGAATAGAAGTGAAAAAAATATGACATGAGTTATTACAGTTATCAAGAGGAGATCACAT
This sequence comes from Poromitra crassiceps, assembly GCF_964638095.1. Classification (NCBI taxonomy): domain Eukaryota; kingdom Metazoa; phylum Chordata; class Actinopteri; order Beryciformes; family Melamphaidae; genus Poromitra; species Poromitra crassiceps. Next base: position 24,847,701 of record NC_139638.1, on the reverse strand, counting down.
AGAATAGTGTGGTATTTGGTTAAAGAGATAGTTCAGAGATACAGTATAGTTTTGAGGAATTCAACCGTTTTTCCCATTTTCCCAGAGTCAGAAAAAATAAAATAGCTTTAGACAGACCTTTTTATGTATTCAGTCTGAAGTATGTCAAACAGCAATATCAGGCTATCTTAGCTCAATTGTTGAGTGTCTATGGCAATGGTTCCCAACCTTTTTTGTCTTATGTACCCCTTGAGCTGTTGTTCCATGCCAATAGTACCCCCTCACTCATGCGTGTTGATGATTGAATACAAGTAAATCCAGGCCTCTTTTTTCCTTGCAGGCCTCTTTTTTCCTTGACACCAGGCCCCCCTAAACCTGAATCTGGGGCGATAGCAACTGGATGTTTTTGAGCCATTTATCAGTAGCAGTAGTAAAAATTGTAACGAGTGTAACTAGTACCATTTTAACAATGGGCTTATGAAATTACTTGGAATATATCATTTGTTTTTTTGTTTTTGTTTTTATCATTTTGGAAGTAAATTGTAATCTCCAATCTTTCCAAGTACCCCCTGCAAGCTACTCAAGTACCCCTAGGGGTACACGTACCCCTGGTTGGGAATTGCTGGTCTATGGGATCAAATAGCATCATCGTGATCCCATAGGCATCCAGGAATTGAACAAGCGGGGGCGCCTTTCTGGTGGAAACTTACTGGCCTGCCGCCTAATGGAAAATCACTGGCAATTTAGACACAGTCTCAGACTGAAAACACCTGTTGTAGGTAAACAGCACACAAACTCCACACACAAATTCTGCCTTGAGAATGAAACAGTGAGTCTAGAATTACAACAGACACTGTGAAATATTTACAAAACATAGTAGAGTAGTGAGAGATGGCATGCAATCCTATTAGCATGCAATCCTAGTTTAGCATGCAATCCTATCATGCAATCCTATAGCTTAGCATGCAATCCTATCATGCAATCCTATAGCTTAGCATGTGATCCTATCATGCAATCCTAGTTTAGCATGCGATCCTATCATGCAATCCTATAGCTTAGCATGTGATCCTATCATGCAATCCTATAGCTTAGCATGTGATCCTATCATGCAATCCTATAGCTTAGCATGTGATCCTATAGCTTAGCATGCGATCCTATAGCTTAGCATGTGATCCTATCATGCAATCCTATAGCTTAGCATGCAATCCTATAGCTTAGCATGCGATCCTATCATGCAATCCTATAGCTTAGCATGCAATCCTATCATGCAATCCTATAGCTTAGCATGTGATCCTATCATGCAATCCTATAGCTTAGCATGTGATCCTATCATGCAATCCTATAGCTTAGCATGTGATCCTATTATGCAATCCTATAGCTTAGCATGTGATCCTATCATGCAATCCTATAGCTTAGCATGTGATCCTATCATGCAATCCTAGTTTAGCATGTGATCCTATCATGCAATCCTATAGTTTAGCATGTGATCCTATCATGCAATCCTATAGCTTAGCATGTGATCCTATCATGCAATCCTAGCTTAGCATGTGATCCTATCATGCAATCCTATAGCTTAGCATGTGATCCTATAGCTTAGCATGTGATCCTATAGCTTAGCATGTGATCCTATCATGCAATCCTATAGCTTAGCATGTGATCCTATCATGCAATCCTATAGCTTAGCATGTGATCCTATCATGCAATCCTATAGCTTAGCATGCGATCCTATCATGCAATCCTATAGAGAGCCCCAGGGATGACGTATTTTGTAGGCTGAATGCCTACTGTTTCTGTCTATGGGATTTTTGAATGGGTTTTTGGCGCGGTGCTTCAAATAATGTCTGTGGGCAACGCAAGTTTAATCAAACGCGAACCAAGGTTCCACGGGATAATCTTCACACATGAGGACCACTTTCATGAGTTTTGTAGCGTAAATGCGAGCCCTAGAAGTAAAAAGCTCGAGCTAAGCTAATCCAGAACTACACACTGTCGCATAGGCTTCCACGTCACGTCAGCACTCAACCTGGACTGTTGTTGATGTGTGCACTGATTACCCCAGGCTGAACGGGGCTGAACCAGGTGAGGGAAAGAGAATTTCCGTGTTCGTCCTTGAAGTGGTGACGTTATTGACGTATATATCCCCATCGACCCAAAAGTGTAGTCTCATTTAGCCGTTTGCTAGCTAGCCACCCTTTTAACGGCACATAAAAGCTTCAAAACTCATAAAAGTGGTCTTCATGTGTGAAGATGATGTTACTAAACACTGGTTCGCGTTTGATTAAGCCAGCGTTGCCCAGAGAGATTATTAGAAGCATCGCGCCAAAAACCCATTCAAAACTCCCATAGGCGAAAACTGTGAAGAACCAGGGCTGTTAGCATCGATGATTTCCGGACTCGTTCCTGGGGCTCTCTATAGCTTAGCATGCGATCCTATCATGCGATCCTAGCATAGCATGCGATCCTATCATATTAACACGTAAAATGTTACTTCACATAATAAATTAAGCATATGATTTCTTTCAGATTGGCACCATATGATAGCAGCTCTATAAACAATATGTATTTATTTATTTAGTTAGTTATGTACTTATTTATATTGCTACATAACAAATTTAATCTGTAAGCTTTCATCATCTGAAATGACACAAGCGAAGTTTTCTTCTTCTTCAATGTCAAGTCCATGTTCTAGGTAAACAGCACCCGCACTCCACGCACAAACTCTGCCTTGAGAATGAAACGGTGAATCTAGAATTACAACAGAGACAGTGAAGAAATGTTTACAAAACAGGCCGTAGTGAGAATCTCTCACTAGGATTGCATGCTAAGCTAGGATCGCATGCCATCCCTCACTGAGAGATGGCATGCGATGCTAGCTTAGCATGCAATCAGTTTAGAGTAGCGCTTCTCAAAGATGGGGTCCGGGGACCCCCAGGGGTCCTTGCGGGGGTTCCAGGGGGTCCCCAGCAAAAAGGGTAACTATTTTCACTATACTGTAACTCCATCCATAATGTATCCACGATCACAGCATGTATGACAGTTTCAGTCATCATACACTTTCTGTAATCAAACATTGGCAAGCTGCGCGATCACTGGACAGGCGATCTGTCAATCACCCCCTTTTCTACCATCTATTTTACTCCAAATGGGTGAGTCAAGGGCGATTCTAGGTTTTCCAAACAGGGGTTGCACCACCAAGAAGGTAATAGCACTCCGACTGGGGGGTATGTAGGGGTGGCTGTGCCCCCCCCTGGACAAAGAAATGTTGTACATTTTAAAGTAAAATGCATTAATGTGGTGCACTCTGAGAGCAAAATGAAGAGGCTAGTAGATATGATATAACTTGTCGCACAACATCAATTTTGGTTTATTTGGTAAACATGGAACTGTATTCCTTCTGGTTTTCTTCATTGTTCATGATCCAAATTTTTGTGGAAAGCATTCACTAAAGAGTCTATAGTGAATGCTGCTATTAACTTGTGTTTACTTTTGCTACTAAACAAACATCAGGACATCCAAGCAAGTTCTGACAGAGAGCAATGCCATTGGACCCATTGGACAAAGACATTTGCATATCCCCCAGCATGCATTGTTCCTTCCAAACTTTTGACCACAAAGTAAAGTAACCACATTAAATAAGTGGTGAGTGGAAATAATCATTAGCCTATTCTTAGTTAAACATGTGTAACCGAGTTGAATCAGCGCGGATTCCTCGTGAGTGGTAGCGAGTGGATTGGTTAAACTCACTCCCCAGTATAAAGGCATGTTAATCAGCTCCGCCAAGGGAGCTAGCTCTCTTGGCGCAGTTGTTAACATGTCGGACTCCCAAGCCGAAGGTCGGCGGTTCGTACCCACCCCTGGACAAGCCCTTAACATGGGTTGCTGCAAATACCACCTACACAACGCCGTTACACATGCAGTTTTGGAACATTCAATAAAGACAAATAAAAAAATAGACTATGACTCGACACCCTAAGTGATACACACAGGTTATGATAGTGTATATATATAGTATATATAGTGTGTGATAGTATATATACCCCTCACACTAATATCCGTTTTAGTGTAGAATGGTTAGTTCCTTGCTCTGCTCTCCCCTAGAGTGCAACGGACAAACAACCATGTCCAACCCTGTATGCAACATGCGGGAATTCCTACCAGCGGTTTTTGTTTGTTTGTTTGTTGTTGTTTTGTGAGGGCTACAGAGCGCCCTAGCCGAACTGGCGCCCGAGGCAGGAGGCTGTTTTGCCTGTAGGGTGAGCTGGCCTTCATCAACTATTGTTTATATGTCAACATAAAATAAAAAATCATCTGGCCACTAGGGTTGCACGCGCAGCCGTTACACCAACGTACAATCGCCTATGGGGTGAGTTATATAAAAAATGACCCCCCTACAGTTGTTATGAAAAGGTGAAATTAGCTATATACAGTAATATGGACCAAAACCGTGTTTCGCCCCTCACTGGAAAGATGTTTAATCCTGTTACAAAGTCTGGCATTTTAACATGGGAGAAATGCCTACTGCCCCCGACACCTAGTGGCCATTCGAGGAACTACAGCTTTTCAATTCACTTCCGCATCATCAGAGGGAAGGGGGTGGGCTTGCCCACTGACACGCACATGCATGCACACACACACACGCACGCACGCACACACACACACACACACACACACACACACACACACATTCGACAATCATATCGGTATCTGCCATTGTTAGTAATTTTTTATCTGAATCGGTCCGATGAGCAAAAATAATGTTAATATCGGTAATCTGTATTGGCCAAAATTGTCATAATGTGAGGAAACAATGCAGTAAATCGATGATTTATGGGCTTTCACTAAATGTTTTGGAAATAAAGGAAGACATTACGTTTTCCAAATCCATAGTGTTTTTCTCTATGTGCCAAATGTGATATCATAGAAACCTCTTTATAGAGATCATATCAACATCAGTAAATATTGGGTTATCGTAACAACAATGTAAATATTGGCTTATCGTATCGGCCCATATTTTCATATCGGTGCATCCCTAGTTCCAACAATATGTTGTTCCTGTTCTTAGCTGGTACTTATCCTTAGACGGCATCTCCACAGGAGGTGCGCTTATTTCCTTTACACAATGTACTGTTTGACCTCAGCTAGAAAGGTACGAGTGCATCATTATAAACGTGTTTGCACCTATTACTGTCTGAGTGAAATGTCCTGACATAACCCGCAGCTTGTGGGCACCTCAGCATTTGGATGTCCTGGCATCCTACCTGCTTGGCCTGATTTGGTCTTTTCTATCCTGATGAAGTGAGCTGGGGTTTCTACTAGAGCCTGACCGATATATCGGTCCGCCGATATGTTGGCCGATATGCCGATATTTTTTTATTTTGTATTTTTTAAGTCGTATACACAACATGTTGTGTATATTTGATCTTTTTTCTTAATTACAAGTTATATCTTATATTTGTTCTATTTGTGTTTTTGTATTTCTAGTTATTTATAATTATTAAATCCCCAGTTAAGTTTACTGTTTCATT
>NC_139638.1:24809697-24837197 GCF_964638095.1 Poromitra crassiceps | reverse complement strand
GTGTGTGTGTGTGTGTGTGTGCTCGCTCACACCTCACTGATTCATCAGCTGTTGATTGAGCCACGCGCCTGTTCGTCAAGATGAAAGTCCATTTCACGCCCCGGGGGACAATCAAACCATTCACAATTAGCTGCCCTTTGGTCTGATGGCTGCCCGTTTCTTTTTTTAACACGAGCTATACGTCTCTATGTCGTTTAGTTAGTAAACCGACAGATTAAGTGATTAAGATTCCACGTCTTATTTCCATAGCCCTGCGTATATGGTGCCTTTTTAGTCGTGTTAAAATACAGCGCTGTAGCTTCTGTCCCCGTTTTATTTTTTGATTGAATAAAATCGACCCTGCACTGAACACAACAACATACATTGTTTTCTTCGTGTTGATGTAGCTCTGTCGCGCACAGTCGGCACTAGTCGGCCATGTCAGCGGCTTTTCCTGCTGATTCGGCATGTTGCATCTTATGGCGAGAGAAACATTCCGATTGGGGCTGCTCAGCTGGTTAAGGAACGCAGTGCGCGGGAAGAGAGGGCGCGCACAAAACGTTCTTCTCAATTTTCAACTTCACCTCAGCTGATCATTCCCGTACACGGATATTTTCACGACGACGCGACCTTCGGGAAAAGCCTCTTGAACCTGTGGCTGTATATCACCTGTTTAGTGCGGGTTCTCCTCATTTTACATCTCTGCCTCTTCTTCTTCCACGAGCAAAAGACTAACTCAACGCCAGGTCCATTGTAAACTTTTATCAGACATATTCTCGATGAGAAGAAGTAGGACGAACCAGGATGTAAACATGTTTATTTACGGTGTAAAGACGGGCATTTTAACATGGCGGTGAATGGGGATATGACTCGCTCTTGCCCGCCTGCCTCGAGTGGCCATTCGAGAACTGCAGGTTTTGCGACTCCAGCATCGGTATCAATGCGGAAGTAGAAAGCTGCCCCCCCCCCCCCCCTCGGTCTGGGCCCTCAGATATAGGAGGTGGACAGGGAGAAGTTTCAGCCCATCCCCCCGACCCCCGACCCCCATAAACACACAGACACTCAGACACCTCCTGTCATTGTCTTAGTGCAGAAGTCTGTGTTTATTCAGCTGACGGGTGTCAGATGTCTCACACGTCTCAATGCCCTGTTTTCGTGCGTCTTTAAAATCCATTTTCAGGCGATCATTGACTCCTTTCTCTGGCTCAACCCTGCCTAGTAACAGTCAGGAATCTGCTGTCATTTATGAGGACCTTTTTGTTATTGTCCAGTGATTCCTATACTAGGCCTCTTGACCCACTTTCAGCCAATCAGGTCACTTTATATATCCGCAACATGTGTGTCTTACCATGGGCCAGCACAGACTGTAAACTAATACCAGAGTGAGTCATTTTCTCAACGATTCAATCAATCATTTTCTTAATGATTCAATTAACCAGTAATCACGCAGTCAACAAGATACAGTAATGTGTTCCTGTGTATCCCAGTGGAATATAAATGCAATATGTTGCTGCTGGAGATTGAAATCCCAAGTCCTGCCATTATGACTAAGCGTGCAGGAAATGAAGATATTCACTCCAGATGTTGGAGCCATGATATATATCATATATATATATATATATATATATATATAGCAGAAGTAAGCCAATACCCAGCAGTGTTTGGTATGGGCCATGTCTCACTGACATCAAGCTATTCCCCCCCATACAGTAGTTTGAGAATGATGCACTAGTGTTTGGATAATCTGAGTGATTTACGGCCAAAGCTCAGATTCAGTAATAATCTGAGTGATTTACAGCCAAACTCAGATCATAATCTGAATGAGTTGTGGAGCGGGGTTTCCTGTACTAGCTAACTGTCGTGTTTGCATCTGAATTGATTTCAGGTTGAAGTTGTAGTACAGGGGTGCCCAAACTTTTTTGACCCAAGATCTACTTTTCAAGTAGCCAGCCTCCCGAGATCTACCAGTCCAGTTTCAACATCGCAAACGCACACACATCGTTTCCAGCCTGCAGTAACTAACCTCACAACACTTTCTCGTTGTCCCACAACCACTTGACATTAGGGCTGTGAATCTTCACTGGCCACATGATTCGATTCGATTACGATTCAGAGGGCTACGATTCAATTCGATTACGATTATCGATGCATCTTAAACCGATGCATCACTTTTTCCCCCAATACATGATTTATTTTTTCTCACTTTACAATACAATTGCATTGTATTATGATCCATAATTAAAATAAACAACTGCATGTACTTCCATTATATTTTATTTTATTATAAAAAAATAAAAAAATAAAAATCCCCCCCCCCCCTCAATGCCATGCGATCTACCACACTACGATCGACGTATTGGGCACCCCTGTTGTAGTATGATCTCATATATATGGAAGTTATATTTGGAAGTTTTAGCTTGTTATGCCTTTATTGAAAAGGTTGAGTTTACTATGATGCTCCTGCCGTTGAAATGGATTTCATACTTTAATTCATCTACATATGAATTATTATTTCTGTGTCCCTGGGTTAGGCCTCTCTGCGTATTAGTTTGCCTATGAGCCGTCTTTTTTCCTGCCTGTGTGAAAAGAGATCAGTCATGCTAAGTGCTACTTTAGCTAAAGCGACACGAGCAGTGGTTATAATCTGTCAACATCTGGCACTGTGTCTGCACACAGTCCCATGTAAGCCGACACGCTAAGTGCTGCTATCTCCGTTACCTACTTCTCATTCTCAACCAGATCCCTCCTCCTCCTCCTTCTGACCTTTTCCATCTTCCTCGTTCCAGTCGTCCATCATCAGTGCGTTTTCTATTGTTTCTGTCTGGTCCTGGCTGTAATACGATCCCTCTCTTTGTAAATCACATTGATCTTTTCTGTCTCACTCCTCTCCCTTCCATGCTGTTTCCATGTTCTTTATTATCATGTGTTTTTAAGCTTCTTCGTGTCGGGTGTTGGCTGGGTGAGTAGGGGGAGTGGCTGGGGGAGTGTGAATGGTTTAGGCCCTAAACCAGGGGTCTCAAACTCAAATTACCTGGGGGCCGCTGAGTGTCCAGTCTTGTCACAAGGGGGCCACTTCATGTATTTTTTTTTTAAAATAGTAAAATGCAACCGTTCGAATTCTCAACATTAACAATGTACGGTAACAGTTTATTTGAGGGACTTTGTTTTCTTTTTTTTAGGGACAATGCACATTACTAAATTAGGCAGTGTTAATTTTCAACTGTCCCTTGGAACTCCAGCTAGAATTAGAACTGATCATAAATGTCACTTGACAGCTCAGTAATCCGCTCTGCCACCGTGTTGGCTGAAAGGCTGATGTTGCTTAAGTGACTTTTTTTTCTGGACAGACGATATAACATATAACAGAAGTGGAGTATTGGCCAGAATGACATGAACATTTGGAAACCTATTCAGCGGGTATCTTGCATGTTGCGTTCAGGTGCATTGTAAATCTTTTTTTTTTTTTTTTTTTTTTTTTTTGCAATTCCATCGCGGGCCACACAGGGGGAGCCGCTGAGACCCCTGCCCTAAACCCTCCCTACCCCTATCCCTAAACTTTAGAGATAGGGGTAGCACCATTTTCCACGTTGAAAGCGATTCGCCATGTTGGATGTAGACTGCAACTTGACTGCAATGGATGGAAATTAGCTAAGGCTACAATCCGGCACATTTACATGCAAATGTTCATTAATGTTGCACTGTCCCTATGAAAAAGAAATAAATAAAATAAATGAACCTCGAGGCGGTTATTTCTACTACATACTAAAGTCTTGTCTTTCCCTCAACTGTAAACTGATAACGACCTCTTCATAATGCTCTTCATGATCACATAAAATGACCCAAACACATACGTGGGTAAAATAAAAATTGCTTGGTTTTCTAGTACATTTTAGTGTTATCAGTGGGCTACTGAGACATCTGCAGGAATTAAACATAGCTATTGTTTGAATTTAAGTAATATAGTTCAGTGAATAAGCCCACATGAATTGATAAATGACATAATAGACTTGAAACAACTGTATGAAAGAAGCAGCAGGACGTAGTAACACATATCGCCCCCTCACATCCAAATCTGTATTCTCTGTCCATTCCAAAACAGTGGCCAGTCATCTGCCCGTCTTCCTTTGGCTGGATATCAGCAACAGTGATCAAGGTGAAAGAGTGCAGCTGAGACAGTTTGGCAGTGTTGGGATTGATACCCTGACCTACATGTGAGGAGAGCACTGGAGGAACATCTTGTGTCTGTCAGCACATTGTTGACTCAAACAAGGGTAGAGGACCTACAAACAGATTAGGACATGTGCTGTAAGCAGTATTGTGAATATTCCATTGACCCTATGTGAAGACTGATTCGTTTGACTTTGCGATACGCTCAGTGGAGGAGTCAGGATAGATGCTGTAACTCAGAAATCAGTTATGGTGAGTCCTCCTGGCTTTGCGAAAGCAGCATTGCATGTGATAGGGAACTCAATAAAAGCCTAGCCCATGTAATCATATAACCGCTAAATACGTTTAACGTGAGAAGCTATGGTTGTGCTATTCTGACATTATTGGCTAGAACAGGTTGAACTCGGCTGCCTTGGCTGGGAGTGAGCATGGTCACTTAACCTGTCAAATCAACTGAAGTGAACTGTCTGTCTGAAGCAACAACACCTGGCCTGGTTTCTGGCTTTCAAGAAGGAGCACTAGAGAATAGTGAACATGAGGTAATGCAGAAGGAGCATAGAGAATAGTGAACATGAGGTAAGGCAGAAGGAGCATAGAGAATAGTGAACATGAGGTAATGCAGAAGGAGCATAGAGAATAGTGAACATGAGGTAATGCAGAAGGAGTATAGATAATAGTGAACATGAGGTAATGCAGAAGGACCATAGAGAATAGTGAACATGAGGTGATGCAGAAGGAGTATAGATAATAGTGAACATGAGGTAATGCAGAAGGAGTATAGATAATAGTGAACATGAGGTAATGCAGAAGGACCATAGAGAATGGTGAACATGAGGTAATGCAGAACGAGCATAGAGAATAGTGAACATGAGGTAATGCAGAAGGAGTATAGATAATAGTGAACATGAGGTAATGCAGAAGGACCATAGAGAATGGTGAACATGAGGTAATGCAGAACGAGCATAGAGAATAGTGAACATGAGGTAATGCAGAAGGAGTATAGATAATAGTGAACATGAGGTAATGCAGAAGGACCATAGAGAATAGTGAACATGAGGTGATGCAGAAGGAGTATAGATAATAGTGAACATGAGGTAATGCAGAAGGAGTATAGATAATAGTGAACATGAGGTAATGCAGAAGGACCATAGAGAATGGTGAACATGAGGTAATGCAGAACGAGCATAGAGAATAGTGAACATGAGGTAATGCAGAAGGAGTATAGATAATAGTGAACATGAGGTAATGCAGAAGGACCATAGAGAATAGTGAACATGAGGTGATGCAGAAGGAGTATAGATAATAGTGAACATGAGGTAATGCAGAAGGAGTATAGATAATAGTGAACATGAGGTAATGCAGAAGGACCATAGAGAATGGTGAACATGAGGTAAGGCAGAAGGAGCATAGAGAATAGTGAACATGAGGTAATGCAGAAGGAGTATAGATAATAGTGAACATGAGGTAATGCAGAAGGACCATAGAGAATAGTGAACATGAGGTAATGCAGAAGGAGTATAGATAATAGTGAACATGAGGTAATGCAGAAGGAGTATAGATAATAGTGAACATGAGGTAATGCAGAAGGACCATAGAGAATGGTGAACATGAGGTAAGACAGAAGGACCATAGAGAATAGTGAACATGAGGTAAGACAGAAGGACCATTGAGAATAGTGAACATGAGGTAATGCAGAAGGAGCATGGGGCTCATCCGGACAAGCACCACCTCTTCCTCCTCCTCATCCCTCTCTCCCTATACTTCTCTTCTTCTTCCTGCCTTTTCACATGTTCTCACTTCCTGTCTTTCTTCCCGTCTTTCCTGTCCTCTGCTTTTCCCACATGCGTTCTGCACGCAGCACAGCTGTTTTCCTGGGGTGGCCCAAATCAGCTCGGCCCCTCCCCCTCCATTATCACCTTTGTTCTGACTCAGTCCAGGTGTTTCTGCTTTCCCCAAGCAATGATCCCTGCATAGCTCCACTCCCCTCCCCATCCGGTGCTAGAACTATCCAGCGAGTAGCAATAAAACACATGTAAACTAATACAGCAGAATGATACACGAGCAGAAACACAAGCTCTTACACCATATCCATATTAACATTATGCAGAGGCATACTAGTGGAAGTAGGTGTTTGTGTTGGAAACACAGGTACATGCACAAATCAATCAATTAATCAATCAATCAATGTATGTCACCTTTTGTGCAAGATCGCAATAGAAAATGCTTAACAACACAATAATGACAATCAGAGTAATATCTAATATATAATGATAATAGTTGTTATGATGATGATGATGAGAATAAAAGTACACAAAAATAAATTAAAATAGTTGATGAGGAATTACAGTCAAAAGTAAGGAATGCAATTGGGAGCGTCGTGAAACTGCACGCACGCACGCACATACACACACACATACACACACACGCACACACACACACACACACACGCACACGCACAGACGTCCACTAAATATGCTGTGATAATAATAGCTTAGTGATCAGAAGTCTCGCCTCCCAGACAATTGGAGATACCCGTCTACCAAACGTCTGGGAACTTTGAACGGCCGCAAACAAACCTACGACCCTTTGTCCAATACAGAGAGTGAAACTGATGTGCTGCACAGAGAGTTTATAGCTATTGATCATTTTCAATTATTGTCCTTACCGGAAATGATGCTCTAATACAGGGGTGTCAAACATGCGGCCCGGGGGTCAGATCCGGCCCCCCAAAGGGTCCAACCCGGCCCAAAGGATGACTCTGCAAAGTGTGAAAATTGCACTGAGAAGTCCTTCAATCCAATGTGATGCACTTGTGAAGGCTAAGAGGTACCAGGTTTCAGGAGCAAGTTAAACATTAAGTCGCCTATTCATGTTATCTGTATTAATCACTAAATAGTCAGCTCTTTTCATGACCTTTGCTTGACTATAGAGAATTGCACAGTTGCCATCGATTGTAATCAGGGGTATAGTGATAAATACAGAGGTGGGTAAACTATCCAAGGTGAGTAGTTTACCCACCTTGTTTGCCCTCATTGATTGATACAGCTGATCTGAAAATAGCTGAGTAAACTACCGTATCTGCTTTGTTTCAAAGGGGTGGGTAAATTGCGTTTACTTGCGTTTACCCTCCACTACACCCCTGATTGTAATGCACAGTACGACATTGTTTAGGTTTTGTCATTTATAGGTTATTATTGATTATTGATTTTCATTGTCTGGCCCACTTGACACCAAATTGGGCCCACCCTAAAGACTTTGGATTGGTTCTGCGAATTGCCATTGCAGTTGTAGAGAAAGTTCTCAGTCTCTAGTTGAGCGAAGTAAGCATAGTTTGATCCTTGAGCGTCACTTTTGATATTTTAGCATATATACTTGGCAGTGCCAGGAGAGTCCTGCATATCAGGCTGTGCTTCGGCTTATAAGGAGCTGAAGGATGTTGGATACAGCAGCCAGAACTAATTGAGTCTTAAAACTAATCAGCTAAATACATTTGAATGCTAACAACAAGCGACTCATGTAGAGAAGCTAAAAGCAGTCATATGGTCTCATGAAGGGTGTTAAGTCTTTGTAGACTTGCGGTATATTTAGACACAATATGGAGCCGTGCCACTGCTTGTCCATTTAGGCAGCGAGAACAAGGCATTAGTAGTCGAGCCTAGAGGACACGAAAGCGCACACATAGCGCTCCGTTGTTAAAAGACAAACCCCCATCTCCACTTACTAACCCATAAAAAACTGAAAGCCTGTCCAGGCCCCAGCAGAATGGAATCCGTCCTCTCTAAAAACACTGCGTGGTGATTGGGTGAGCCCAGGGTCCGCCTTCCTCCCAGACCCCCAGGGCTATATAAAGCCACCAGCGGAGGCTCTCCGGGGTTAGAGGAATGTGATTGTGGAAACAGCCCCCTGGGCCCTGGGCACTGATGCTCTGACCCACACTCACACTCACACTCACACACACACGCGCGCGCGCGGCACACAGCTAGCCGGCATCCATGTTTCACGCTATGGTCGATTTCTCCGACAAGTACCTGGAAAGGTAAGAGAGTGACACTGCAGATGTGTGTGTGTGTGTGTGTGTGTGTGTGGGGGGGGGGTCATCTCGATTTAGATTTTGGGGGGGGGGGTGTTCTCAGGCTGCACGGAGGCCATCTGACCTCGTCCACGATGGAGCTCACTTTGCCAGTCGCAGTGAGGGAGAGGTCCCCTGTGAGGCGGAGGCGCTCCAAACTATTTTGGAGGAAGTGCAGCTTCAACTTCTAACTGGAGGCTGCCCCTCTTTCTTATTATATACTCAGCCTGGATTCCACCAATAGCATCGCTCGTATCATGTGCTCTTTGTGGCTGCCAAGGAAGGTGAGTTTGTTCAGAAATAGAGACCTTTTTTTTTGGGGGGGGGGGGGGGGGGGGGCGGTCTTGATTGAGTGAGAGACCGTGAATGTGATGGTATTTTATATATATATATATATTTATAAAATGGCTCTCTCAAATCAAGCAATCTGATTGGTTCACAGCCATTGTATAATTCCAGTAACCGAGTTCAATAACCCATGGCCATGGGTTATTGGTTGCCATGGCAACTCTCTTACTAAAAGGCAGCGCTGCACTCGAGCCAAACAGCTTTCTCCTGATCTGCTGTATGGAGGGTCACTAGTCGGACGCATGTCTCAAAAACAAAATGGCGGAGACAGCTTTTCAGATCCTTGTGAATCGATCTTCGCTTATAACTTTACTAATACTTCGCAGAAAATGATGTTTTGTACAAGAATAGACGCGGGCTAATGTCTTAACCCCTCTCTCGCGCGCCCTCACTCTTAACCCCGCATTTCTAAATAAGACGTAACGTTACTTGGTGTGGGCATATGGCTCTGGTGTCGGGCTTTGTAAAAAGTCCAGGCAAGCGCCAGGATTGGCCAATGTCGACTTCAGTCTCCAGAACGATCCAATCAAATCACCCGCACGTCTATCTTCTTGCTAGAGGTCCCGCCTTACAGTAGTGTTTCAACTGACTCTCAGAATACCATGCCAGTCGGACTTATAGTGTTATTATTATTATATTATTATACTTGGAACCCTTTTATAAAAGCAATATAGCACTCGAGCAGCGTGTGTTGTGGAATATATCCCCCTGCTCAGTTGTTATCCCACTCGGCCTGCGGCCTCATGGGATAACAACTGATCAGGGGGATATATTCACCACAACACACTTGCTCTCGTGATATATTGCTTAAATATATATATATATATATATATATATATATATATATATGCACACAATTGAGGACAATTCCCTTTGTCATTGTTCTTCTAGGAATAATACAGTGACTGCGAGGTATTTTTTTCAGTTTTTCTCCAAAGGCCTTTCCCTCGCTGCTTTTCTGTTGTTGTTTTTTTTGCTTCCTCTGTTTTCGGATAAATCGTTATCGTTATCTTTTTTTTTTGGGAAGAGCCCAAATAGTTCCGATGTTATTTAGTGCGTTGCAATGCAGACACACTGTCCCAGCCCTTTGACCCTTTACACACACACACACACACACACACACACACACACACAGACAAACACACTCGCACACACACACACACACACACACACACACACACACACACACAGACACACTCGCACACACACACACACACACACACACACAGACACACACACACACACACACACACACACACAGGGTTATTTGTGTACCGTGTCCTGTATACTCTTCACAGGCACACGGCCTTCTGTCAATAGCGAGTGTGGTGCAGAGAATGAAAACATGCCTGAAGGTTGCTCACCTCGGGGCTGTTGCGTCCCCCCTCCCTCCCTCCCCCCCTCTCCCCCCCCTCCCTCCCTCTCCCCCCTCCTCTCCCTCCCTCCCCCCCTCTCCCCCCCCTCCTCTCCTGCACCCCCTCCTCCCCTCCCTCCCTCTCCCCCCCCTCCCTCCCTCCCCCCCTCCTCTCCCCCCTCCTCCCCTCTGCACCCCCTGTCTCTCAGACAGACGACAGGTTCTATAAGGAGGGTGAAGCCTCCCTACCCTCCTGTCATGGCACGACGGAGCCACAAGAGGCAGACAGGAAAAGTGGAACGATGGATTATTTTTTGCTTCTGCGCGTGTCCGTGTCCGTGTCCGTGTCCGGTACATCTTCCTCTGCAGTGTGTCTGTCGCTCTCTTATGCGTTCCTGGAGCCTTTCCCTGGGAGCGCGGCCTACTTTCCCAGCACCAGGAATAGCCGGCAGGGTGCTATTAGTGTGTCTAATGTGAGCCAAGCAGAGTGGGAATAAGAACGTGGAGAACCTGCAGATAATTGCGGCGTTAAAAAAGACCTCTCACTCCTTCACGTAGATCGAGAGATATTGAGTAGATCGAGCCGTCTGTCTCCGGGCCCCGCTCCCCCGAATCAGATGTCGGCATCGGACGTGTCTGGAATCTACGGAAATGTCGAATATGACCATTTCGGAAAGCGAAACACGTTGCGCGTCACGTTTCGAGATACGTGGATATTAATGTTATACACTCCATAGAGTCTAATGGCTGTCTCATGTTGACGTACGTCGCTGGCACCTAAGGGTGAAGAGGTGGGATTGCTGGACCTGTAGCGTCCCCGTCTTTACAAGCAAAAGAGTCCATGTTTGACTCCTGAGCAAGGCACGTCGTGTTTTTACTATCACTTTGAACCTAAACCCTAACCCTAACCCTAACCCTAAACCATAACCCTAACCTTAACCAAGTTGCTTTAGTTGCCTAAACCTAACCAAGTTGCTTTGTTGCCTAAGCTAAACACAATCAAGTTGTTTTACTTGTCTAAACATAATCAAAGTCGTTTTTATTTGTACTTAAAGTCGGAAAGGCAACAATAACCAACGTTTTGTTTCAAATTTGCATTGAGATCTTATATCATTTTGAGACATTTTATTCTGGCAATTTGGTTGCAGGCAGTCTCACACACACACACACACACGCACACACACACACACACACACGCACACGCACACGCACGCACACACACACGCACACACACACACACACACACACACACACGCACGCACACACACACACACACACACGCACACGCACACACGCACACGCACGCACACACACACACACACACGCACACACAGGGTTATGTGTACATGTCCCGTCCTATGTACATGGACATACTGTAAATAGTGTGTTGATGGGGTAGTGGAGCAGACATGTCAGGGTGACATGAATATTAGATCAAAGAGCATCCTAATCTGATCATCCTCCACAGAGCATGTGTTGCTGCTCCTTCAGCAGATCAGCTCTTCTTCAGTGCAGAGGTCATCTTCCACAGAGCATGTGTTGCTGCTCCTTCAGCAGATCAGCTCTTCTTCAGTGCAGAGGTCATCCTCCACAGAGCATGTGTTGCTGCTCCTTCAGCAGATCAGCTCTTCTTCAGTGCAGAGGTCATCCTCCACAGAGCATGTGTTGCTGCTCCTTCAGCAGATCAGCTCTTCAGTGCAGAGCCTGAGGTCGGTGTGTGTAGGTCAGATGGAGTGTGACAGATCACTAAAGGTCTTGGTGTGGTACTCAACAGCAGAGAGACGGTCGAGAGGAACTGGAAGATGTGGCTGAAATGTCAAACTGAGATGTTCTGTGATTGAGATATACCACAGCGCAGAAGATGCCATTAGTAACCGACATAATGAGCAGAGGTGCAAAGTACTTGGATATTTCCGAAAGTACCGCACAGTTATAAAGTAGTATTACTCTAAAATCTTCTAAAGTACAATACGACCTGAGTACTTGTTACTTTCCATCTTAGTATAGTATGGTAATGTACATGTATACGTCTGTACTTTCCATGAGGTGTTTTTTTTTACCCTCCTTTGTCTCAAACGTGATGAGTTTTATCGGTATTAAGAGTTTACCCCCTTACCATCTGTGGCTGTATCTCACAGTACCTTTCTTCCTGTTTTAAATCTGATTGTAGGGCGTCCGGGTAGTGTAGCGGTAGATTCCCTGTCTACCAAACACGAGGGTCGCAGGTTCACACCCCCGTGTTAGCTCCGGCTTGGTCGGGCATCCATACAGGTACGTTTGGCTGTATCTGCGGGTGGGAAGCCGGATTAGGGGTATGTGTCGTGGTCGCTGCACTAGCGCCTCCTCTGGTCGGTCGGGGGCGCCTGTTCGGGGAGGAACAGGAACTGGTGGGAATAGCATGATCCTCCCATGTGCTACCTCCTGGCGGTGAAAAGAAGCAGCTGGCAACTGTGCATGTGTTGGAGGAGGCATGGTGCTAGTCTACGGCTCTCCCCAGATCGGCAGAGGGGGTGGAGCAGCGACTGGGGCAGCAGGGGGAAATTGGCCAAGTACAATTCGGGAGAAAATGGGGGGGGGGGGGGGGGGTCTGAAATAATAATATAATAAAAATATATATATTGTAGGTTTCACCCAGGCTGCACTTTAGGAAGGTTTACTAAATGCTGGTGCTGTGCCTTTATTTGAGGTGGTTGTTTAGGTCGTTTGGTTCAGTTGGGTAGCTTTAGCTTATGTTGCTAACTTCTGGTGTTCAGCTCACTTGCTACACAAGTGGCAGTGTGTGTGTGTCATATGGAAAGGTTTTGAGATGAACCTGGAAGCCTGGTGAGACAGAGCAGTCTTTAGTAGAGCCCAGAGGAATGTGTCCTTGTCTATATTGAGGGAGACGGCGTGTTTCGCTCTCCCATATGCTCGCTTTTGCCCCCCAATTATTACCTCATCATAATTGAGTTGTGCAGTTGTGTCAACGGCCATTGCAGTTGGGTTTGCGAATAACCTCTTCATCTCATCCACAAGTCACATACGCAGGCTTAAGCTGTGTTCACACCGAGATATTTATTTTTCGCTCTGTCGCTTGATTCAACCCTTTGGAATCGCTCTGTCGCTCTGTTTAAATCGCTCATCAACAGGCACATGAATTGACAGACATGTGGGGGATATAACGTTACGCAATGTCATGATATTTGTCCACTACGAGCCACCGTCATTGTTTACAAGCTAAAGCCTATCAGCGTGCTCCTAATGCGAGCTCCATACCGGTAGGACAGACTTCACTTCATGTCAGCTGTCAGCCTGTCAATGCGGTTTGTTGCCACACAATAAACCAGCGGTTTGTTCTAAGCAAGTGTGATCCTTGACTCGCTCTCACACGGCAGCCAATCAGTGTTGAACAGCGAGCGACTGATGGCAGCGTATTTTCGCTCGAGTTGGGATATTTCATCTCGAGCGACGAGCGTATTTTCTCCCTATCGCTCTGTCTCTGCCGCTCGGACGTCCAGCGATTTTTCTCCCAGGCGAATATACGCTCAATCGCTCGTTTGCATTGACTTTGTATGTAAACTCGACGCCAGCGAAAAACTTTAATAGGTCGGTGTGAACGCACCTTTAGAAGAAGAGAGAGAAATCCTGCAAATCTGCTTTTCTCCATGTCTAGTGGTTTGAGGAAGCTACACACAGACTATCACTTCTTTTATATATATATATATATATATATATATATATGTATATATATATATATATATATATATATATATATATATATATATATATATATACATATACATATACATATACATATACATATACATATATGTTGACTGTAAAGATGACCTCACCAACTAGGCCTCACAAGCAAAAACTATGCTACTGGAGGCACGAATATTAAATATTTGTGTTTGCAGTATCCGGTTTCGCCCACAGGGTGGCAGGACAGAGACATGACCCCCCCCCCCCCCCCCCCCCCCCTCCTCCTCCGTAATAGACTAGTCCTGACATCATTGTCACAACCCCTCCCCGCGTGAGCTTGGCTCTTGAGCCTGCATTGAAGCAGACGCAAATAATAAATTGTTTTATTACATTTGGCCCATAAAATACTTTCCAGGCTCCATAAAAAAAACTAGTCCTTCACTTCCTCACATGCTCTGAAAAGGGAGAGGCCGCGTGCACACGCTCAAAGCCAAATTGCCCCGAGTGCAATCTAAAAATAGAGCATGTAATAAAGCCTGCCTCTGATGTTTAATTGATTTGTTTAATTGCTAAAGGGGGCTTTTTTATTTGGGTAATAATGTCTCGCAGGCCGACAAGTGTGAGCTGTTGACAGGAATATTGCTGTGGAGCTGGCGGATGCTGCCGTTTCCATGACAGAGAAAACCTGACTTTTGTTTGGGCGCTTCTTCTCATCTGGTTTCAGCCCGTTTCATACAGCACACGTGACCTTATTTACAATCGGCGAATGCGTCATCTCTCCCCCCCCCCCACCCCCCCACCCCCGATGGCGCCTCGTGAAAAAATGGCTTCGTGTTTTTAGGCGAAATTTGATCGGGAAGAGGACGGAATTCATTAAGGCGCTGGTTGACATTTCACAGGCTTTTTCCCGGGTTTCACAATCGATTTCTTGATCTCTCCCGGAGAAATGCGGTGGCATGGCGTGCAGCTGGAGCTGAGGAATGACGGTCGGGAAGAATGAAGATCTCTCCTCTCTCTCCATCTCTCTCTCTCTCTCTAGTATAGAACAGAATAGAACAGAATAGAATAGAATAGAATAGAATAGAATAGAATAGAATAGAATAGAATAGAATAGAACAGTAGAATTTCAACATCTCTTGCCTGAGGGAATATAAAAGAAAGACGAGATTAGAAAAGGCGGAGAGAGAGAGAGAGATGTAACTTTCTCATAGATCTTTCACAGACACACAAAAACTGCCAAATATGCCTTATGATTACCATAGTTATGCATTCCAAAACTTTTTTTTTTCTTGGTAGGCAACCCAATGCTAGTTTTGTCCGTCGGGACAGTGAATACATGAAAGAATCTGCATTACAATATCAGAGCATCTATTCCCAGACTTCAAAACGGAGATTGTTCCGAAAATGAAAGACTTGACCCCTCTGCAAAGACCGTCAAAGACATGGGGACCATAAAGATGGCAGCTAACATCACCAGCCAGCCAATCGAGAACATCCATTCATCTCCAGCAGACTCAGAGTCATGCTCGTTCAGACCTAATTAGTCATGTTGATACTTTCTACACACCAGTAAAGCCAGGATTTTCTTCTTCTGCTTTGCTAAGCCAGGGTTTTCTTTTTCTTCTTCTTCTCTTCTTTTTTTTTTACTGCAGTGGAAATCACTCCTTTGGCAACCCACCCAATTTCACACACACACACACACACACACACACACACACACACACACACACACACACACACACACACACACACACACACACACACACACACACACACACACACACACACACACACACACACACTCACACACACACACACACACACACACACACACACACACACACGCGCACACACACACACACACACACACACATACACACACACACACACACACACACACATACACGCACACACACACACACACACATACACACACACACACACACACACACACACACACACACATACACACACACACACACACACGCGCACACACACACACACATACACACACACACACACACACACACACACACACACACACATGCTTTTAAAGAGGCCCCTTGTGGTTCTGTATATGGCCGTGGGGCTCTAGAGAGGCGCGACCTCTCGACCCAAACAGGCCCAAATCTAAACACCTACAAAGCCACACACACACACACACACACACACACACACACACACACACACACACACACACACACACACACATCCCCATAGAAAGGGGCTATTCAGCCTGCGTCGCAGCTAACAACAGTGGCGCGTGTAGTTGTTAAATAGCATCCCTTGTTGCATCATATGTGTATCGTACTTCGGCAATGCCTTTGCTGGCTGGAAAAACTCACCCGTCGACAGCTGACTGTGGCATTCAGTTCGGCTGCCACCTGAATGTGACCATCATGTGTGGTGGCCTTCAAAGACCCTTCACACGGTGGGAATTTTCATTTTTTTATTTTCATTTTTTGGCATTTCCGTAAATTAGAAACTCTCCCCTATACAGTATATCACTTTTTGAATGAGTGAGATATCTCTCTCAGATCAAAGGTTATGAGTATCTGTGTCTAAAAGCAAAACGTAAAAAAAATGGCTTTAAACATTCCACACCGTTGTATTTTCTACAGTGGCATTGCACCAAAACCATACTCATAAATACATTCCCCCTTGGTTTTATGAAAATAATTATTCACTACGATGTGCTTTACCACGATGTGGCTTTACCACGATGTGCTTTACCACGATGTGCTTTACCACGATGTGCTTTACGGAGATGAAAGTAACCAAATCACTCCAAATCTCAAAATACCATCAACACTCAACCGTCTTTGGCTCATTACCAACAACAACGTGCAGCAGCGACTTGTGAAGGCTTTCTGCAGGCTGCCACACATATTTACATATCCATATGAAATCTCTCTCTCACACACACACACACACACACACACACACACACACACACACACACATACACACACACACACACACACACACACAACATACACGACACAACACACACACACACACACACACACACACACAACACAA
The DNA here is from genome assembly GCF_964638095.1 of Poromitra crassiceps. Classification (NCBI taxonomy): domain Eukaryota; kingdom Metazoa; phylum Chordata; class Actinopteri; order Beryciformes; family Melamphaidae; genus Poromitra; species Poromitra crassiceps. Next base: position 24,820,554 of record NC_139638.1, on the reverse strand, counting down.
CACACACACACACACACACACAACATACACAACACAACACAACACACACACACACACACACACACACAACACACACACACACACACACACACACACACACACACTCACAACATACACAACACAACACAACACACACACACACACACACACACAACATCACAACACACACACACACACACACACACACACAACACAACACAACACAACACACACACACACACACACAACACACACACACACACACACACACACACACAACACAACACACACACACACACACACGGGCGGAAACGGGGGCTCTTTCAACACCTGTGAGACTGGCACTGGATGAAAGCGGCGGTGAAGTGGGCCTGAGCTGGCACAGGTGCCGAGGGGGTGCTTCTTTGGAGTGCGTGCGCGCGCGGGCGTGTTCATTCACCCCATGCATATTCAACGCGTACGTACTAAATCTGCATCCGTGCGCACCTCCCAGCCCCTAGCGTGCGCCTGTTTGTATGATAAGCGTCTATAATTGGAAGCCCCTGTTTCTTAATTTGGGCCCCTGTAATACGTGCTCTCCTGGGGGGGGGCCTCTGGGGGGCGGCAGTGGGACAGCCTTCGCAGTGATTAGGCCAGCACTAACGCCGCGTTATAATAGCAGGGCCAGCCGATCCCCGGTGGAAATCAAAAAGCAGGAACTCGAGGAAATGGGTGTTGAGCGCGGTCACGTCCCACCGAGGCAGCACGCGGGCTCCGGGGTCGGGAAAAGCCAGGACACGTACCGCGGGACTACGGGAACGCACGCGCAGAATCCTATCGGAGAACTGTGTGGGGGAGCCTGAGGGGGGGTTGGTTGGTGCATCACCTCTCCCGGGATTTGGGATAGGGTGGTGGTGGGGTGGGGGGGGGGGGGGGGGGGTGGCAGGTTGGTAGATGGGTGCAGTGGGTGAGTCAGGTGGCTGGGAAGGTTTTGGGGCGCTGGTGCAGAGAGGAGAGGAGAGGGACAAGGTCACTGTGCCCGGTTGCCTTGGCCCCTGCAGGTCAGCTCCCTCTCAGCAACCCCTAGGCACACGGAGGATGGCGTGATGATGATGACAGGAGGAGCACTGATTGAGTCTCTCCTCCTCTCTTCTCTGCCACAGTCACTCAGTCCCTAGTCTCGTCTCGGCACCTGTCAGGGACACATCGACGACACACACACCGACGACGAGCCACGTTAGTCGGATAGGAGACGTTGTGTGACACACGACGTGGATTTGGAGCTTCTCAGCCTTTTGGAAAGCGTTTGACTTCGCCATACCGACGTAACTTGCCGAAGACTAAAATGTACAAAACCCGTTGAGATGTATTCTTCTTCACCTTTTCCTTGCATTTTGTGGGTTTTGTTTTCGCATGGATTTGGATTTGCAGCGCTGGAGAACTTGAGTGGTGTTTCCCCATGCCTTGGATTGTTTTGAGTGGATTTTGGACTGGGGACTCAGCACACTTTTGTCTCTTTCTCCCCATCTCTCTTTCTATTCTTTCTTTTCTTTCCTTTCTACCTCTTCTATCTATCTTTCATCTCATCTTGTCCCGCCTCACCTTTACCCTCACCTCCTCTTCTGTTTCTTCTGGATTCATGACTCAATCTTTCTCTTCTTCTTCTCTCTCCATCCAACCTTCTCTCTCTCCCTCTCCCCCTCTTTCTCTCTCCCCCTCTCTCTATCTCCCTCTTGTTCTCTCCATCTTTCCCTTCCTCAGGGCCAAAGACATGAAGAATCGGCTGGCTTTCCTGCGGCGGAGGAACGAATCCCCCGGAAGTAACCCAGCCAGCAAGTTAAGCCACAAGTAAGTGTCCGCTCCCTGCCAGACTGTGTGTGTGTGGGTGGGTGGGTGGGTGGATGGATGGATGGGCAGCCTCTGTAGAGTGAGACCATTTCCTGGCTCTCACTACGAGCGGTGATGACCTGGCGTAGGAAGGCAGACACGAGGGCAGTCAGTAGCGAGGGGAGAGTGCTTGTGACGTGTGCTATGAATGAAACATGAGTCAGCTTGAAAATGAATAGTGAATTGATTGTATGCATGCATGGGTTTGTAATGATTTATGATCGACTTCCCCCCTCTTGGCTGGATGGTGATATATTTGATGTAGCCTGCTAGCTAGCCAGCCGCTAATGGTCTGTTTAGTACTTATGTGGTATCAAAAATACATTACTAATTTCCGTGCCTGCATTTTGGCGGTACAATCTAACAGACTGAACAGAGTGTGTATGTAAGCTGAGCATCGACACTTAATTAAATATCCATAACATAAACGGTAACACAGTAAATGTCTTCTATAAAGCCACTTGAAAGCATCAATACTGTGAAATGTAATGGTGTTATATTAGGCTTTTCCTCATATCATCACAATGCACCTTGCAGTTCACTAAAGCCAAAGCATCTTCTCTGAAAAATGCGTTCTGAGAGGAAGTCTGAGGTCTGAAAAGGCCAGCAGGAGGTGTATTGTCGTTTCAGACGGCAGCTGAGCTCATACATACGAATACAACTTACAGTACCTATTCTAAAGAGAAGAGACAGAGAGAGAGAAGTGATTCATTTGCCTTAGGCCCTGTTCACACCTGGTCCCTGGAATTAACATCCGTCTTTGTCGATCCGATCTCAAGTAAGTACAGGTGTGAACGCACCTTCAATGCGTCTTGAGATCCGATCGCTCAGACCACATTCGGAGGTGGTCTGGGCCGCATGCGAACCGATTATCACGTGTCTGAAGGACCGCCTCCTCAACTGACGTCCTCTACCTAAGCGGAATCGCTGGCTCAGTTGTCGTGAGACAAAATTATGGAACTCTCTACTAACGCTGATTAATTCTCTGAGCTCAAATTAAACCGTAATCAATAGCTCTGGGAGACTTTTGTAATAGACTGTAGCCTAGAATAAAATGTGAAAGAATGTATCTAGATCAGGATAAATCAATAGATTTACTTGAATGGAACTTCTTATTAAAAAAAATAGTGAGAAACTATTTTTTGCACATTGCAGTTAGGCCAACATAACATGTTATTATGCTATTCTGCAGACTGGTTCACAAATTAGGCGTATTATTATTTTCCTTTCGCATGGATACATTTCCAATTAATGGAATAAATGCGAAAAAGTTTGACATGGCATTCAGGCAGCCTGCAGCAGCTGGTCGAAGCCTCTATACGCTTTCAGGATGGACCCACACACTCACAACCTGAGAAGAATGTGTGCATTACTTTGAAACCACGCTACGTCTGAGACCTGAAAGCACTGTGCCAATGTGTTGTGACGAGTGTTTCTCTTTTAGACCAGACATTAAATATGAATCCAAGCTTCTTCTGTGATCACAGTTCACCATGAAGACGATCAGACCCGGAAATAAATGAAAGCTACTTGTTTGACAGTAGATAACAGCAGTGTACTCGGTGATGATTTATAGCCTACTAGTGAGAACATCGCCAGAAGACATAAAGGTTATTACAGTTTTACGTCATTATTATTATGATTATTATGATTATGATTATGATTATGATTATGATTATTGTTCTTGTTATTATTATTAAATCAATGTATTTCTGCCTAGAGAACAGAATATGATCAAAGTGACAAATAGCAACGTGTGCTGGTGGACAGAGAAGCACACACTGTTGCGTTCAGTCATTCCTCTAGTAACTGCACCGTAACAATTCTATGATCATTCACTCGTTTTTTTATAACACCTATATATGTTTCTAGAATAAGTAACAGTCATCTCTATAATAATTGCTACTGTATGACGTTTCTAGAATAATTCACGTTGTGTAATAATTGCCCAAAGCCAAAGCAGCCATGCACTGTATTTCTGCACAAAGCCATTAATAATAAGTATGTGGGTATTTGCATATAGAGTGGGGAAGTGAGATCTGATCATCATCCATGGAGACCAATTCTAATGCCAGGTGTGAACAGGTGTGAACAGATGCACTTAGAGCTGTCCTCTCCACTCGGGGGCGTTAGCATAGGGGCGTCATTGTTATGTATACGTTGAGAGACCACATGCAATGTGCAAAGTATGTTGATTTGTCACAAACGCTGTCTGCTAAAAATAGAACCCATCACACAGAAACTGTGCAAACGGAGCGAATCCTAGCCTAGAATGTGCATCGCTCAGGGCTGTGTCAATGAGGGACCCAGATGTGGCTTTGGAGTGAGAAGCATGTGGCGTGCCGACATAGCACAGTAAAGCAAAGGGAGAGGGGAGGGGAGGGGAGGGGGAGAGGGAGGGAGCCAAAGGAAGCAGGGGGCGGACCGAAAGCCCGGTGGGAGGAGGTCCATAAAACCTGGCAACACGTCCCCATTGGCTGGCTAAACCCCCGCCCCTCCCTGCCTCCCAGTCTGCAGTGAGCGGGCATATAAAAGCCCTAACCCCCCACCACCACTAGTCAAAGCTAGATAGACTCATGCCTCTGCCACGAGGCACCAGAGAGTGAGAGGAGGGGGGGAAGAGCACTGAAGACAGAAGAATAGAGAGAGAGAGAGAGAGAGAGAGCACACAGAGGAATATCTATACTGCTGTGGGTCCACACTCAGCGGGTCCGGTTCCGGTCCAGAGTAGAGAAAGTTCTTCGGATGGGTCACACAATGAGGAATCTGGCTGAAATGGGCTTATTAAAGAACCGCTCCGCTTTCATCTGCAGGCCCACCCCGGAGGAGGCGCTGAAATGGGGGGACTCGCTCGACAAGCTGTTGGTACACAAATGTAAGTTACTTTTATTTTTTTTATAAAACACACACACACACGCACGCACGCACGCACGCACGCACACACACACACACACACACACACACACACACACACACACACACACACACACACACACACACACACACACCATCCTTGGGAGACTTGAGAGAGTTCTGCACTGGGTGAATATACTAGTACTGACTTAAAGGTACACTCCTTTTTCCGATTTTCAACCGGCTTTGTTTGTATCATTACAAAATCAGTAGTATATTAAATATTAATTTAGTGTGACAGTTATTGAGAGTTGATTTGAGTTAAGTGGTGGATGTCATTCATGCACAAATCACATCACTGGTCCACAACTGAACTCAAATCAACTCTCAATAACTGGCTAAACTAAATGAACGGCTGCAAAACCGTTGACAGTTTTCTGACATACCACTGATTTCGAACGGACTGAAAATCGGCGGAGGGTTCCTTTAAGTACTGCATTAACTACATAGGCGCGCGTAAGCATTTTACTGCAGTCAATTGTCAGTGTGCTGCAAGCCTATCTAATCCCAATGGATAGAGCGCATGCTTTACAGAGAATGAAAGAGGGAGAGAGAGGGAGAGGGTGAGAGAGAGAGAGAGGGAGAGAGAGAGATTCCAACAGCGTTGTTGCTATATTTGTTTTGCATACTTTAGATTCTCGTGGTGTGCTGGACAAACTGTCCACGTCCAATTCAAAGTAGCGATCCGGCCTACTAGCGTATACCAGCGGGCGTTATCTCCGCTCCCCAGCTAACGAGGAAAGATTAACGATGCCATATGTACCCTTATCTCAGGCTTTGTCGTCCTCCCCTCGTCCCTCTGTTCTCGTGTTCTCAGCGTACGCGCTCTCCTCCTCCCCGTCTTCCCCTCTCTCTCTCTCTCTCGCTCTGTGTGGTATGAGCTAACAGACGCGGGCCGCTCGCGGCGGCGGCGGCAATCCTTATCGGCGCGCGCGGGGTGGGTGTTTCATGGGAACGGAAAAGGTGCGGGGCGAGAGGCCGAGGGTGGGCCGCCGCGGCTTCCTCCGATTCTTCCCTCTCTCGATGCCTTCTTCCTCAAGTCGTTAACTACAGGCCTAAACTTAAATAGCCCTATGAGGCAGAATGAGGTCGACGAGGCGTCCCCGCGCCCCCGGAGAGAGAGCCACCTCTTTCTGTTCGCACACACTCTTCGGGCGCACAGGAGTCACGCTTGAGGGAGTATATCGGAAAGATTGAGGTCAGAGGTGGTGATGTCACTCAGAGGTGGTGATGTCACTCAGAGGTGGTTATGTCACTCAGAGGATGTGCTGCGGTCGAGGTGGTGAAGACGCGCTTCAGTGTTGGAGGTCTGCGCGTTTTTCCAACCGCATGACTCAAAAGTCTTTGTCACCGAGCTATTTTTGGGTGCTAAAACTCTTTAGCTGTGGTGTTGTTGCCATGGTGCAGGTCAACTCAACCCGCTCACTCTCTCCTCCTCCTCCTCCTCCTCTTCCTCCTCTCCGCTCAGATGGCCTGGCGGCGTTCCGAGCTTTCCTGCGCACAGAGTTCAGCGAGGAGAATCTGGAATTCTGGCTGGCGTGCGAGGAGTACAAGAAGATTAAGTCGCAATCCAAGATGGCCTCCAAAGCCAAGAAGATATTTGCAGAATACATCGCCATCCAGTCTTGTAAAGAGGTAAGCGAGGGTTGCAACCAACTCGAGATGGACACAGAGATGAAATGGCATCAGAGGGAAACCTGTGGGGACACACACACACACACACACACACACACACACACACACACACACACACACACACACACACACACACACACCCACACACACACACACACAAAGACATAAATTAGTCTAATATATTCTCTGTAGCAATCAGTTATTGATTACCTTGACAAGCACTTACCCTCCTGCTTTCTCATCAGGAAAAAAATACTTACCTTAAAATAATGCTAACCCATATCCTTGTGCAGTTAAGTAAGAAATGCAGTCTTTCTGGCTGGTGATGTGAGGGGATAGATGTGGAGGCACAGTCAGAATGGGCTATCTGTGATGGAGGTGAACGTGGCAGCAGCAGCACAGTCAGAATGGGATCTGTGATGGAGGTGAATGTGGCAGCACAGTCAGAATGGGTTCTGTGATGGAGGTGAACGTGGCAGCAGCAGCACAGTCAGAATGGGTTCTGTGATGGAGGTGAATGTGGCAGCACAGTCAGAATGGGTTCTGTGATGGAGGTGAACGTGGCAGCAGCAGCACAGTCAGAATGGGTTCTGTGATGGAGGTGAACGTGGCAGCAGCAGCACAGTCAGAATGGGATCTGTGATGGAGGTGAATGTGGCAGCACAGTCAGAATGGGTTCTGTGATGGAGGTGAACGTGGCAGCAGCAGCACAGTCAGAATGGGTTCTGTGATGGAGGTGAATGTGGCAGCACAGTCAGAATGGGTTCTGCGATGGAGGGGAATGTGGCAGGACAGAATGGGTTCTGTGATGGAGGTGAATGTGGCAGGACAGAATGGGTTCTGTGATGGAGGTGAATGTGGCAGCAGCACAGTCAGAATGGGTGATGGAGGGGAATGTGACAGCACAGTCAGAATGGGTTCTGTGATGGAGGTGAATGTGGCAGGACAGAATGGGTTCTGTGATGGAGGTGAATGTGGCAGCACAGAATGGGTTCTGTGATGGAGGTGAATGTGGCAGGACAGAATTAGCCTAGGTAAACCCAGCCACCACGTGACCTGCTCTCTCAGTTCCCAGTCACTAGTGACTGAGAACAGGTCTGAGAGCAGGTCACGTGGGGGATGGGTTTACCCAGGCTAGGACAGAATGGGTTCTGTGATGGAGTTGAATGTGGCAGCCGCACAGTCAGAATGGGTGATGGAGGGGAATGTGACAGCACAGATCGGGTTCTGTGATGGAGGTGAATGTGGCAGCACAGAATGGGTTCTGTGATGAAGGTGAATGTAGCAGCACAGTCCATGTGACAGCACAGACTGTGAAGACTGTGAAGTCCAAACTGACAAGCTGTGATGGAGGTGGAATGAATGAGCTAAAGAGCAAATGAAGTCACGCCCTGACCTGCGTTTTCCCTCCCGTCCTCTTGCAGTCTTTGAATGGGCGATGCCGAGTCTGACCTTGTCCCCCCCCCCCCCCCCCCCCCCCCCCCCCCCCCTCGCCTCCGTGTTTTCTCTCCTCCCCCTCTCAGGTGAACCTGGATTCGTACACCAGGGACCACACTAAGGACAACCTGCAGAATGTGACCCGCTCCTGCTTCGACCTTGCACAGAGGAGGATATTCGGGCTGATGGAGAAGGACTCGTACCCACGCTTCCTGCGCTCAGAACTCTACATGGACTTAGTGAACCAAAAGAAAGCCAGCTCCACTTCCACCTCGTCCTCGTCGTAAAGAGACCGGAGAGGAGACACAAGGAGAAGGTCACACAGAGAGAGATGACAATGATGACGATGAAAGAGACAGAGAAGAAGGGGCAGACACTTGAAGAAGCACGGGTGGGGTGGGGCTGACGTCTTTGCTTGCCTTTTTTTTTGGGGCGGGGCGGGGGGGGGGGGATCCATTTCTGCCATCCTGTCCACTATGATTAGTAGTAGAAGTTGTTGTTGTTGTGGTGCGAGAGGAGGCGGCACGGCTATGGCACTGCAAAGGAGTGTTGTTTACACGAGACGCAGGTGGACGACGGACGGACGGACGGATGGATAGAAGACAAAATAATGCTAAAGTCCGCGATGGAGCGCCGGAGCAGGAGCTGGACGCTTGTCTGATCACTGTCATTTTTTTGGTTGCAGTCTGTTGTCAGAAAAAATTGCATTTTCTTTTTTACACGTATTTAAGTTCTTGTCCAGATGTACTGGAGAAAAGGAGGCGGTGCTGATGGAGACGTGAAGACAGTCCGGTACTGTTTTATCACTTTTTTTTTCTCCTTTTTCCCCTCCCCTCCCCCCTCGTAGAACTCCCGCTTTTGCTGCCCTCCTTTTTCCTCCACGTCCTCTTTGAAACCAGCTCAAAGCTGTTGTTGGTACGACGCAAAGATCCTTCTTAAGTCTCTGTTCTTCATCAGTGTTCCCCCCCCTCACCCGTCTCCCCCCTCACCCGTCTCCCTCCTCACCCGTCTCCCCCCTCACCCGTCTCCCCCCTCACCCGTCTCCCCCCTCACCCGTCTCCCAACTGTTTGAAGGGGAACGGCAACATAGTTCAGTATTTGATGTCTGAATGACTGGATCAAAAGTAGCATGTTGGCCGTGTGCCACATGCTGTCCTTTAGAAGAAGCACACACACACGCACACACATGCGCGCGCACACACACACACACACACACGCATACACACACATGCGCGCGCGCACCTGTGTTACACACTGCATCCGCTCATGGCCTGTTTCCAAAGGGCTCCACCTCGCTCCATTCATCCAAAGACTATGGAGAGGTGCCACGAGGGTTAAAGGGAGACAAAGACGGAGACAGAGAGATGGGCGGACGAGACAAAAATGTCTAAATAATGAATGGACCGCTGCGGTGAGGACGCACAGACATGTGTCCCCTCTCCTATTAAAAGATGTCAGAAAAATGGGAAAAAAGGACTTTTTTTCTGCCCCGTCTCCAAAGACCGTTTACAACAAAGGAGGAGGAAACAGAAGAAAGGCTTGAAAATGTCCCTATGGCCCAAACACAGCATTTGCTTTCACATCGTAGCTCCACTCTGGACTGAAACAAGGACGCATTCTCAGGACACTGAGGCACTCGACTATGAAGGTTCCCCCGGCTTGGTTTTATCTTCTCAAACCTTTTTTTGTTTTCTACACATGAAATGTTTTTTTTTATATATGCGTTAGGGTTCAAACCTGCACTCCATAGGTATACTGAGCAATACTTGAGAGATTGCTCATTTCATATAGACGTATAATAGAGACAATAACGCTTCACGTTGTACAAAGGTTTGCCTATTTATTTAGATTAACTTGCTGGATGCTTTTACCCCACCCCACCCCTCACCTCCCTCCAAAGCACTCAGCTGAAAAGCCCTCACTCCCCTCTTAACCACCCAACAGTTCCCGACGGAACTTTTTTAAGTGCAATATTTTCTTTTTCTTCCTTTCATTTATTTGGATAGGTTTCAATTTTTACGGTGGAAGACGAACGGCTTTGAGCTCCGTATTAACTTTATTTGTTAAGAGAAGAGAAAAAAACAAAACAACGTAGAGCTATAAGGTTGACTTACAACTTAAACTTAAAAGAACTATGAGTAGTTTCATGAATTTTAAGCAAGTCATTCTAACTGTGTGTGTGTGCATGTGTGTGTATAACCCGGCAGCAGGCAGCTGGGGCGTTATGGTTGTAAATATAATTGTTTTAAGAAAACGTGTGTGGAAAAAGACATGGAGAAAAAAAACAATAGGTCCCTGCAGGGGAGAAATGCAGGACCTGGCTGTATGTATGTAAATATGAGAGACTCAAAGCTATAAGATGACATGTATTGTTATAAAAGAAGAAGAAGAAGAAGAAAAAGGTGCGCAGGGGCAGCTACAGTCTGCCCCTCCCCCCCTGGCAGGGGCAGCTACAGTCTGCCCCTCCCCCCCTGGCAGGGGCAGCTACAGTCTGCCCCTCCCCCCCTGGTCATACACTGCTTGTAAGGAGTTTTATGAAATGCATTTGATCATTTTCACTGTTTACAATTCAAAAAGGCATCTCCTATGATAGCAAGTGAAACAAGTAGAATACATTGGTGTCATTGCTGATGATGAATAAAACAACCAAACTGGTGAAATAAGAGAATACGTCTCCTTGCAGTTTCCTTCTTACATTGTGTTTTTCTAATGTGTCCTTCCGTACATTAAAGTGTAACTAAACCCCCAAAACACTTTTTCTCAGCTTCTAACCAATATGGCTTTTGTGTGTAAAGGATTCTGGTCAACATCTCCACATTTTAGACCAATCTGTTAACATTGTACAAATTGTATCATTTTTGGTAATTGTTTTTGTCTTAACACAGCCAAAGAGTATATAGTGAGACAAGAGGAGCTGCTCTTCTGCTTCTTTTCTTTAGTTAATTTTTTTTAATCAAACAGCATGCCGTTTTGTCACATATCTGGGGGGTAAGTCCCCCTTTAAGGCTATGCACCGAGCACTAGCAA
>NC_139638.1:24792197-24804697 GCF_964638095.1 Poromitra crassiceps | reverse complement strand
AAGAAAGAGCAGTTATAGGAGTCCAGCTTCAATTCTGCATTTTTATTCAAAGTCTTACGGCAGTGGTTCTCAAACTTGTTTGGCTTCAGTGCCCCTTTTCCCTGATTTCTGAATCCATACCCCCTTTACCCGACCACTGAGATTATTATGTCGGTGTACCCGACTACATTTTGCTTAGAAAACGGCAAGAGAAAACTATAGCATATGATGCAATAACCCACCTTTTATATAACATTACAAAATGAGAAAGGGAGTGAAAAAGTTGCATGAGTGCCTCCTGAGCAGATTTACTTCAACATTTCTTCTTCTTCTTCATCTTCTTCACCATGGACTTCACCTACCAGACTGAGTCTTGCCACCTCAGTCAGTGTTGACATAGTGGAGGATTACAAGTATCTTGGAGTGTACATTGACAACAAACTGGACTGGGCTAAGAACTCTGATGCACTCTACAAGAAGGGGCAAAGCCGTCTCTACTTTCTGAGAAGACTGAGGTCCTTCAACGTCTGCCGGACCATGCTGAGGATGTTCTATGAGTCGGTAGTGGCTAGTGCCTTCCTGTATGCTATTGTGTGCTGGGGCAGCAGGCTGAAGGCGGCGGATGCCAACAGACTTAACAAACTGATCCGTAAGGCCAGGGACATTGTGGGGCTGGACCTGGGCTCTCTGACTGCGGTGTCAGAGAAGAGAACGTTATCCAGGCTACGCTCCATCATGAGCAATGTCTCGCACCCACTCCATGGCGTGTTAGTCAAACACAGGAGTACATTCAGTGAGAGACTGATTCCACCTAGATGCAAAACGGAGAGGCACAAGAAATCATTCCTGCCTGTGGCCATCGGCCTATTTAATGCCTCTCTTAAAAGAGCACCTCGGAGACGCTCAGTCTCCCTGAGATTGAGCCAGCCGATAGGCTAGCTGGAAAAGTGTCTGGCTGAGCCACGTTTAACGTATAGGGCAAGCCGAATAATAATACAGGTTCAGTGTGCAATAAAGATAGACTAACTGGAAAATGTGCCTGGCTGAGCCACGTGTAACGTATGGGGCAAGCCGAATAATATAAGTTCAGTTGTGCAATAAAGTCAATTGACACGTAAGGTATACTTACTCTACGTATTTGCTTACTTAGACGTACTCCACTATTTTGCTCCTATCGCAGTAATACTGGTTAACGTTTATACTGTTTATACTGTTTATACTGTTTATTCCATGCTATGTTGTGTTTTATTCTGCTTATTTTACTACTGCACTACTACTGTGTATTTATTTTAGGCTATGTGTGTTTTGTGAACGAGCAACTGTGACTTGTCCCAATTTCCCCCCGGGGATTATTAAAGTCTTTCTGATTCTGATTCTGATTCTGATTTGATTGATTGTCATGATTTATTCTGACATTTCTCCATTTCCCCTTTCTCTCAAATACCCCGAGTACCTCCACATATCCCTAGAGGTACGCGTACGTAGGTTAGCCCATTTTTGGAACCACCACTGCCTTACGGAGAAGGGATTAATAAACGGGAACATTGGATATAGCTATGCTGGTTCCCATCTCCCGTGTGGGAATGAGCTCATGTACCTGGGGGAAATAAATAAATATAGCATAAATACATTACTGTATGCAGCGTCGTGCTAAATCACTGCAATCTGAAAATAAACGAGTACAGAATGTGCCCAGACCCACAGTGGCTCCAATGTATATCACAGTATAGGACGAATCAGCGTGACGTCACGACTTGACACCCAGAAATGCGGAACCCCGCGGCAGTTAATAGTATGAGTTGTGCCAAACAAACGTTAAAATCTCAAAAACTATACATCACATCGCTTATATTTTGACATTCGGAGTGAGAGCAGAAGTAGCCCAAGAGTTTGATGTATAATATAAGCATGTCGTGTTAAAGTTGTGTGAACTGTCGCAGTTTTTAAAATGTAAACAGAGTTAACTGGCTAGAGTCAGGCACTCAAGCCTCGCGCCACTTGGGGCTCCATAGGGTTCCATTGCCGTTGCCGCCCAGTGACGCGGTTTGTTTAGCAAAATGCTGCTCGGCTGATCCCTCGTATAGCCCTGCATAATTTTGTTTGTTTGTTTTTAAGCGGTGCTTAAAAAGGTGAGCAGTGAGCACATGAATGAGTGAATGTAACATGCAAATGTGCTAATAATAATTCATTATTATTATCATCATCATTATTATTATTATTATTATTATTCATTATATTAATATACAGGACTTTGACCAGTTGACTTGAACTCATCCATGGAAGAAAACTCTTCCCTTCATTCCTGAAACATGAGCAAACTCTACAAGAGATAGATTGAGCACAGCAGGACTGACAGCAAGCAGCTGTCGGCCTTGGAACCAGACAGAGCACACACAGCTCTCTCCCCTAGGGGCACGTGGAGGGTACTACAGCGGGTCCTTGAGAGAAAGGGGGGAAATGAAAAGATGTAAGAATAAATCATGGAAATAAATGAAACCTTAAAAGAAATCTGCTCAGGAGGAACTAATTGCATCCGGTTTGTATTTCCTTTTGTAATTTTGTAATGTTATTCTTCAAAAGGTGGGTTATCATTCATTCATTTGCATCATATACTGTACTATAGTTTTCTCTTGCAGTTTTCTAAGCACAATGTTGTAAAGAGGGTACTTGGATTCAGAAATCTGGGAAAGGGGGTACTGAAGCCAACATTTTGAGAACCACTGGCCTACATAAAATAGTTCCAGATGCTAAGATAATGTATGTGCAACACAGCTATAATCAGTTTAAGTTTGACTCATAGTCACTTATTGACAAATATTGGAATTCACTATAATAATGTATCTGGGATACATTCTTTTTGCTAATACCTATTAAAGGAATAGTACCCCCCAAAAATAAATTTGAAAAAACGCTTTAGTATACAGCCCGCAACTTAGCCAGATGGAAAATAAATCTACATGTAAACAATTTAAACAAAATCGAATCGAATATATATATATGGCACAGCCCCCCGTGGAAAAGACACAATCGGGGTTCACTATGGACTGTGTGATGGTGCGACCCCTGGTTGGAAAGCCTCCAATCGCCTATATGTGGATTGTTATCTGCCAGACGTTTTCACATTGTTTCCCTCCCAACACCTTTGACCAGCCTGATTTGCCTTGTTTCATCCTCTCTGACACACACGACTGACACACATGACTGACACACATGACTGACACACATGACTGACACACATGACTGACACACATGACTGACACACATGACTGACACACATGACTGACACACATGACTGACACAGATGCAGTGAAAAAGAGCCATTGTCATCAGAATCAGTTTCAGGAGGATCAGTCTAAGTCCAGGAAGTGACTCAGGCAAACATCCTGCTGCTGCGGCACAAACATAGCACTGAGTATTCTTATATCGATGTGTGGTAACAACACTCCTCTCCCTCTCTCTATAGATACAACACAAACATAGCACTGAGTATTCTTATATCAATGTGTGGTAACAACACTCCTCTCCCTCTCTCTATAGATACAACACAAACATAGCACTGAGTATTCTTATATCAATGTGTGGTAACAACACTCCTCTCCCTCTCTCTATAGATACAACACAAACATAGCACTGAGTATTCTTATATCGATGTGTGGTAACAACACTCCTCTCCCTCTCTCTATAGATACAACACAAACATAGCACTGAGTATTCTTATATCAATGTGTGGTAACAACACTCCTCTCCCTCTCTCTATAGATACAACACAAACATAGCACTGAGTATTCTTATATCGATGTGTGGTAACAACACTCCTCTCCCTCTCTCTATAGATACAACACAAACATAGCACTGAGTATTCTTATATCGATGTGTGGTAACAACACTCCTCTCCCTCTCTCTATAGATACAACACAAACATAGCACTGAGTATTCTTATATCAATGTGTGGTAACAACACTCCTCTCCCTCTCTCTATAGATACAACACAAACATAGCACTGAGTATTCTTATATCAATGTGTGGTAACAACACTCCTCTCCCTCTCTCTATAGATACAACACAAACATAGCACTGAGTATTCTTATATCGATGTGTGGTAACAACACTCCTCTCCCTCTCTCTATAGATACAACACAAACATAGCACTGAGTATTCTTATATCGATGTGTGGTAACAACACTCCTCTCCCTCTCTCTATAGATACAACACAAACATAGCACTGAGTATTCTTATATCGATGTGTGGTAACAACACTCCTCTCCCTCTCTCTATAGATACAACACAAACATAGCACTGAGTATTCTTATATCGATGTGTGGTAACAACACTCCTCTCCCTCTCTCTATAGATACAACACAAACATAGCACTGAGTATTCTTATATCGATGTGTGGTAACAACACTCCTCTCCCTCTCTCTATAGATACAACACAAACATAGCACTGAGTATTCTTATATCAATGTGTGGTAACAACACTCCTCTCCCTCTCTCTATAGATACAACACAAACATAGCACTGAGTATTCTTATATCGATGTGTGGTAACAACACTCCTCTCCCTCTCTCTATAGATACAACACAAACATAGCACTGAGTATTCTTATATCGATGTGTGGTAACAACACTCCTCTCCCTCTCTCTATAGATACAACACAAACATAGCACTGAGTATTCTTATATAAATGTGTGGTAACAACACTCCTCTCCCTCTCTCTATAGATACAACACAAACATAGCACTGAGTATTCTTATATAAATGTGTGGTAACAACACTCCTCTCCCTCTCTCTATAGATACAACACAAACATAGCACTGAGTATTCTTATATCGATGTGTGGTAACAACACTCCTCTCCCTCTCTCTATAGATACAACACAAACATAGCACTGAGTATTCTTATATAAATGTGTGGTAACAACACTCCTCTCCCTCTCTCTATAGATACAACACAAACATAGCACTGAGTATTCTTATATAAATGTGTGGTAACAACACTCCTCTCCCTCTCTCTATAGATACAACACAAACATAGCACTGAGTATTCTTATATCAATGTGTGGTAACAACACTCCTCTCCCTCTCTCTATAGATACAACACAAACATAGCACTGAGTATTCTTATATCGATGTGTGGTAACAACACTCCTCTCCCTCTCTCTATAGATACAACACAAACATAGCACTGAGTATTCTTATATAGATGTGTGGTAACAACACTCCTCTCCCTCTCTCTATAGATACAACACAAACATAGCACAGAGTATTCTTATATCAATGTGTGGTAACAACACTCCTCTCCCTCTCTCTATAGATACAACACAAACATAGCACTGAGTATTCTTATATCAATGTGTGGTAACAACACTCCTCTCCCTCTCTCTATAGATACAACACAAACATAGCACAGAGTATTCTTATATCAATGTGTGGTAACAACACTCCTCTCCCTCTCTCTATAGATACAACACAAACATAGCACTGAGTATTCTTATATCGATGTGTGGTAACAACACTCCTCTCCCTCTCTCTATAGATACAACACAAACATAGCACAGAGTATTCTTATATCAATGTGTGGTAACAACACTCCTCTCCCTCTCTCTATAGATACAACACAAACATAGCACTGAGTATTCTTATATAGATGTGTGGTAACAACACTCCTCTCCCTCTCTCTATAGATACAACACAAACATAGCACAGAGTATTCTTATATCAATGTGTGGTAACAACACTCCTCTCCCTCTCTCTATAGATACAACACAAACATAGCACTGAGTATTCTTATATCGATGTGTGGTAACAACACTCCTCTCCCTCTCTCTATAGATACAACACAAACATAGCACTGAGTATTCTTATATCAATGTGTGGTAACAACACTCCTCTCCCTCTCTCTATAGATACAACACAAACATAGCACTGAGTATTCTTATATCAATGTGTGGTAACAACACTCCTCTCCCTCTCTCTATAGATACAACACAAACATAGCACTGAGTATTCTTATATCAATGTGTGGTAACAACACTCCTCTCCCTCTCTCTATAGATACAACACAAACATAGCACTGAGTATTCTTATATCAATGTGTGGTAACAACACTCCTCTCCCTCTCTCTATAGATACAACACAAACATAGCACTGAGTATTCTTATATCGATGTGTGGTAACAACACTCCTCTCCCTCTCTCTATAGATACAACACAAACATAGCACTGAGTATTCTTATATCGATGTGTGGTAACAACACTCCTCTCCCTCTCTCTATAGATACAACACAAACATAGCACTGAGTATTCTTATATCGATGTGTGGTAACAACACTCCTCTCCCTCTCTCTATAGATACAACACAAACATAGCACTGAGTATTCTTATATCGATGTGTGGTAACAACACTCCTCTCCCTCTCTCTATAGATACAACACAAACATAGCACTGAGTATTCTTATATCGATGTGTGGTAACAACACTCCTCTCCCTCTCTCTATAGATACAACACAAACATAGCACTGAGTATTCTTATATCAATGTGTGGTAACAACACTCCTCTCCCTCTCTCTATAGATACAACACAAACATAGCACTGAGTATTCTTATATCGATGTGTGGTAACAACACTCCTCTCCCTCTCTCTATAGATACAACACAAACATAGCACTGAGTATTCTTATATCAATGTGTGGTAACAACACTCCTCTCCCTCTCTCTATAGATACAACACAAACATAGCACTGAGTATTCTTATATCAATGTGTGGTAACAACACTCCTCTCCCTCTCTCTATAGATACAACACAAACATAGCACTGAGTATTCTTATATCGATGTGTGGTAACAACACTCCTCTCCCTCTCTCTATAGATACAACACAAACATAGCACTGAGTATTCTTATATCAATGTGTGGTAACAACATTGTTACCACATATTAAGTATACCTCTCCCTCTCTCTATAGATACAACACAAACATAGCACTGAGTATTCTTATATCGATGTGTGGTAACA
Source organism: Poromitra crassiceps (assembly GCF_964638095.1). Taxonomy (NCBI): domain Eukaryota; kingdom Metazoa; phylum Chordata; class Actinopteri; order Beryciformes; family Melamphaidae; genus Poromitra; species Poromitra crassiceps. The sequence continues at coordinate 24,797,707 of NC_139638.1, read as the reverse complement.
ACACTCCTCTCCCTCTCTCTATAGATACAACACAAACATAGCACTGAGTATTCTTATATCAATGTGTGGTAACAACACTCCTCTCCCTCTCTCTATAGATACAACACAAACATAGCACTGAGTATTCTTATATCGATGTGTGGTAACAACACTCCTCTCCCTCTCTCTATAGATACAACACAAACATAGCACTGAGTATTCTTATATAGATGTGTGGTAACAACACTCCTCTCCCTCTCTCTATAGATACAACACAAACATAGCACTGAGTATTCTTATATCAATGTGTGGTAACAACACTCCTCTCCCTCTCTCTATAGATACAACACAAACATAGCACTGAGTATTCTTATATCAATGTGTGGTAACAACACTCCTCTCCCTCTCTCTATAGATACAACACAAACATAGCACTGAGTATTCTTATATCAATGTGTGGTAACAACACTCCTCTCCCTCTCTCTATAGATACAACACAAACATAGCACTGAGTATTCTTATATCAATGTGTGGTAACAACACTCCTCTCCCTCTCTCTATAGATACAACACAAACATAGCACTGAGTATTCTTATATCAATGTGTGGTAACAACACTCCTCTCCCTCTCTCTATAGATACAACACAAACATAGCACTGAGTATTCTTATATCAATGTGTGGTAACAACACTCCTCTCCCTCTCTCTATAGATACAACACAAACATAGCACTGAGTATTCTTATATCAATGTGTGGTAACAACACTCCTCTCCCTCTCTCTATAGATACAACACAAACATAGCACTGAGTATTCTTATATCAATGTGTGGTAACAACACTCCTCTCCCTCTCTCTATAGATACAACACAAACATAGCACTGAGTATTCTTATATCAATGTGTGGTAACAACACTCCTCTCCCTCTCTCTATAGATACAACACAAACATAGCACTGAGTATTCTTATATCGATGTGTGGTAACAACACTCCTCTCCCTCTCTCTATAGATACAACACAAACATAGCACTGAGTATTCTTATATCAATGTGTGGTAACAACACTCCTCTCCCTCTCTCTATAGATACAACACAAACATAGCACTGAGTATTCTTATATCGATGTGTGGTAACAACACTCCTCTCCCTCTCTCTATATATACAACACAAACATAGCACTGAGTATTCTTATATCAATGTGTGGTAACAACACTCCTCTCCCTCTCTCTATAGATACAACACAAACATAGCACTGAGTATTCTTATATCAATGTGTGGTAACAACACTCCTCTCCCTCTCTCTATAGATACAACACAAACATAGCACTGAGTATTCTTATATCAATGTGTGGTAACAACACTCCTCTCCCTCTCTCTATAGATACAACACAAACATAGCACTGAGTATTCTTATATCAATGTGTGGTAACAACACTCCTCTCCCTCTCTCTATAGATACAACACAAACTGTGTAACCACAAGAAGGATGATGATAACACAAATCTCTTCCCCGTACGTCCGTCTGAGGTGGAAGAACACACTGTTGCCGTCACCAAGGAAACGGAACATCATCAGCGGCCACATTCATGTTAATGCAATCAAGCTAATCAAACCAAATGATTATTGATGGCTTTAATAAACAGAGCTGAGACGTCATGGATCACATTCAATCATATAGAGACTTTGAAAGAAAGTGTTGACATTCATGGCCACAGTGACGTGTCACACGTGAATAACCTTTACGCCTTTTGAGGCGTTTTATAAAAATCGCGTTTAAAAAAAAAACCCATTTACGTTCCAAAAGTCATAAAAGTTGTTCACGTTTGTGAAGAGTATCATGCAGAACCCAGGTTCGCGTTTCCCAAAACCTTTGTTAACCACAGACCTTATTTTATGCATTTAAGTGAAATCCCCATTCTAAAACCCCATAGACTTTTTCCACTGAAGAACCCGGAAAATACTTCCGGACTCATTCCTGCGGCTCTCTATTCACCTTATGTAGCCACGCCCATTTGACCCGGTTGTGTGGTCGTGTGACGACTTCCGGCAAAAAAAAAAAAAAAAATGTCTGGCTGCGCCAATATCATCTAACTCTGAATTAACTAATAATTTAGCAAATTGTATGTAACATACCAAATAAAAGCAAACGGCAATGTCTAAGAATGCAATGCCATGTAACTGGCTCGTTAAGTCTCGCATTCCAGGGAATTACGTTAACGTCTGCGGGTCTTATAGACGTAAGTGGCTCGAGCGCTCGGAGGAGAGAAAACTATCTGAAGCCTTCTTTGTTGGAGTCCAGGTATGTTTTACAAGAAAGTGCTCGTCATTGTCGACGATAACATTATCTGACCTGGCTAACAATGGATACTCGCTTACTTGCTGTGTACCGAGCTCAAAGTAGTAGGCTAGGTTCTTTATTTTACCCCCTGCACTGTCCGCTACAAAAACAACTCTCTTCTTCTGACATTCTTTCGTATTTGGCGCCGTGACCGCCAGAAGTGTTAACACGACCCGGAAGAATTTGGCCCACCCCCGCGTCTGAACATAAGGTGAATAGGACTCTAACCTAAGCCAAACCCTAACTCTAACTCTAACTGCTTTGACATGTCGGCGCATTTGGTCAAGATATCAACGCTGTTATATGACATCCTGGGTTCAAATCCAGTCAGGAATGATATCATCCATCTTTCCCATCTCTCTTTGTCTCAAGATGAGAAAAAGAAATCAATCTGATACATATACTGGAAAAAGAAGACAGGAACCACTAAAATGACTGGCAGCAAAGAGGGTTTCTCAGTACCACGCACAGTCATTTCCGATAAGGGCCATTTAGAGGGAAATTATATGATAGACTACTTGATCAAATGTCAACTATAATATCTGAGCTATTGTTGCTGTTATTGCATCACGCTGTCTCTACCACAATGGAGCAGTTTCCAGAAACATATTTCATTTCTTTGCTTCCCTTGTATTTATCCATAAATAGTCTTTCCAGTGTGGGGGGGGGAGAGAAAGGAAACATGCACATTCACGTGCACTTGTCATAGTGAGTCTGAACTCCGATTTGAAACATTGAATGATTCACCCCCTCATTCAAGCAAGTTGACCGCAAAGGCCGTTACAATAGACGTGATGCCTCCGGGCGCTTTGTGGTGAAGCGTAGGCCGAGACAACTGGGAGAGGAAATGAACAGGCATGAATCAAGCACTTCCTCTCCTGTCACGGTGCCATGACATCATGCCTTATTAGAACGTCGTTAACGAGCCTCGTCTGACTCACAGGGCTGGTTCACTGTTGCCAGCACAGCAGCGCACCGAACGCCACTGTAGTCCACACATGAACTCAATGACACAGGAAGCATCACACAATGATGCCAGCGACCCACTGAAGACATCCACTTCACTGACTGACTGACTGACTGACTGACTGACTGACTGACTGACTGACTGACTGACTGACTGAGTCAGACATTGTTGAATCACCACGCATGTGGGGGTGCGGTGGCGCAGTCGGTAGCGCTGTCGCCTCACAGCTAGAAGGTCCCGAGTTCGATTCTCGCCTGGGACGCTGTGGTCGCTGGAGTTGTGACCCCCCCCATATCTTCAGTGCCTACTGTCCAGGTGGGCTATCTCGTCGAAAGGGCCTTTCTGTGTGGAGTTTGCATGTTCTCCCCGTGCTCCCCAGGGGGTTCCCTCCGTACATAACCCCCCACTAAAAACATGCAGAAGATCGTCATCCGACCAGTGACGACAACATCCGAAGTTGGTCCCCGGGCGCTGGAAAGAAAAAGCGACCACTGCTCCTGGCCTGCCCCCCGGAGGAAAGGACAAGCCTGGATGGGTCGAATGCAGAGGACAAATTTCACCGGCCACCGTCAGCATGAGTGTGTGTTTGTGACCGCATGCATGTGTTGTAGTGTTTGTGTGACAATAAAAGACGGGCTTGTCCGTCTGAAATCGTGTTTTTAATCGCATGTGTGAGTGTTGAGCAGCAATCCGGGTCCGGCGTAACTAGGCTTAGCCTAATCTTGTTTTACTGCGCCCCTCCCCACCCCTCAAATGCCGACTCTCTACGACAGCGGTTCTCCAATGGGGGTCCGGGGACCCCCAGGGGTCCGTGGCACTTTGCAAGGGGCTCCGCGAAAAGTTTTCATGAAAATAAAAAATAAAAACTTTTGTTGTTGTTGCAAAAGCTTCATAGTTAAACGAAAATATTGTATGCTTTAAATCTAAAATGGTTCATGGATTACATTCTAATCTAACAAACCTATCAATTTAAAAGTCAAGAACGTTACCGTGGAAACAATTAAGCTTAGCCCAAAATCACAAATCAGAATAAGGTGGTCCCCGGTATATTTTATATTTGGTAAGGGGTACTTGGCTGAAAAACATTTGAGAACCTCTGCTCTACGACCTGTCTATCCATAGCTATGGGCCCTCACCACCTAACAGGGTTGCCAATAGTATTTAGAGAATATATACATGTTTTTACAGTTTCATCCCTAAATATTATGGTTTTCTATTTATTAAACTGATAGGTAGGCTAAAGTGGGTTGATGTTACTGTTATACTATACTATACTATACTATACTAAGTTATACTATAACTACAGTCTTGTTACCCCGTAGTTATACTATAACTACTATACTATAACTACAGTCTTGTTACCCCGTAGTTATACTATAACTACTATACTATAACTACAGTCTTGTTACCCCGTAGTTATACTATAAGTACAGTCTTGTTACCCTGTAGTTATGTTACTCCGTAGTTACACTATAAGTACAGTGTGGTACCTCGTAATTAGCCTATAAGTACAGATCTTGTTACCCTCTAGTTACTTAAGTTGCATATTTGCGGGCTGTATTCTAAAGCATTACCGAGTTTTGTTGGGATATGGTTTGCACTTTATACATTGGACCAAAATAAACAAAGGTGTGAGGAATGTGATGTCATTTCAGTATTTTGAATAAAACAATTGGCTTACATTTACATCCACAGTATCATCATTTTTCATCATCTATGCTAAAACCTCTCAATAAATCTGTCTCCAAAATATTCTGATTAGTAATGTTGAATTAAAGGTTTATGAATGTCACATAACTAACTTGCAACTCCATAAATAACCCTATTACATCCATAACTATAACTTAAACAGGCAGTATAACCAATATGCTAACTGTTGTCAACCCTGTTACTGAGGTGTCATCCCTGTTACTTGTATAATATTCTAATATAATTAAAAAAATTAAAAGACACATCCAAAATAAACGAATTTTATGCGTTAAGTAAAAAGTACCAGTAATCCACTCAAAGAAATTTGGGTATTATTATTTTGTTTACATAACTTTTTCTTAAACAGAAGATGCTGTGAAAGTGCTAAATGCAAATGGGCATATTCATCCTTGGGGAAAAAAGTAAACTCCTCAATATTCTCACTTTACAAACACACTAGTGTAACAAGGGAGACTTTATCTTTCATAATATATCAGATTTGTTCTAAATATGGATTTAAAACCTTTTCAAACAGTAATTG
>NC_139638.1:24732197-24782197 GCF_964638095.1 Poromitra crassiceps | reverse complement strand
CTCTCGTGATATATTGCTTAAATATATATATATACAGTATATATATAGTTTAATTGTTATTATCCTTTCTGTTCATTACTTTGTGCACTGCAGAGATTTTTAAGCAATAAAACGATACATGTGATAAGCCTATGTCCAATTTCTTCTAATTTTGCACCATTTTCTCCCCAATGTACTTGTAATTGGCCAATTTCCCCCCCCCCCCCCCCCCCCCTGCTGCCCCGGTCACTGCTCCACATGCCGACCTGGGGAGAGCCGTAGACTAGCACCACGCTTCCTCCGACACATGTGCAGTTGCCAGCCGCTTCTTTTCCCCTGACAGCGGGGAGCTTCACCGGCAGGACGTAGCACGTGGAAGGATCACACTATTCCCACTTTACTTTACTTTACTTTATGTCATTTAGCAGACGCTTTTGTCCAAAGCGACTTACAATACAATACACTACAATACAGTACAATATAAAAACAGAATACACATTATCAACAACAGTACAGAAAAATATAGCAAGCAATGAACAAGGTTCTGGTGCAGCGACCGGGACACATACCCCCGCCAATCCTGCTTCCCGCACCCACAGACACAGCCATTCGTGCCTGTGTGGACGGCCGACCAAGCCGGAGGTAACACGGGGGTGCGAACCTGCGACCCTCGTGTTGGTATAGGCAGGGAATCTACCGCTACACTACCCGGACGCCCAAGCCTATGTCCCACTTTGACATATCACTGAGCTGCACTTAACCAGCCTACTTTTGTTACTCGGACTGCTCTCCCCCATTCGCAGTAATTGACTGATGCAGCTGATACTGCATGTGCAGAACCTGGAGAGAACAGAACAGAGCAGAAAAATAACAGACTTGAAAATAGAACCCATCTAATCTGGTCCAGTCAGCTGGGAGAAAAAGCTTCTTTAACACACAGAAGAAGTGGGAAAAAAGGACAACTCAAAGTAGGAAGGATTTACTCTGACATTTCTTAGAAATACATCTGGCAAAGGTCTCTCCCCACTGATACAAAAACCTCCTTTTCAGAAAGAGAAATATTTGGGAGATGCGCGCCAAGAATCAATCTTTAGACAATTGTATAAAGTTTATCTTCCATCCCTAAGAATGTGGTGACTGATCGTTTTGGAAAGTGGTTTTCAGCACTTTCCAACTTGGCAAATAGTCCTGAAATTGCCTTCAGCGAGGCCCTGCCTAGCTGAATCTCCCCGAGGAGGAATGTAAACAGACAAGGACATGTATTGCCTCCTGCAATAACCAACTTCTGCAAGAAACCTCTGGCAGAAGGTCTTTGATTTGTGTGTGTGTGTGTGTGTGTGTGTGTGTGTGTGTGTGTGTGTGTGTGTGTGTGTGTGTGTGTGTGTGTGTGTGTGTGTGTGTGTGTGTGTGTGTGTGTGTGTGTGTGTGTGTCTGTCTGATTTATTAAGACCACTTCAAGACAAATCAAGTCAATGTCAATTTAGAACATCTGTGACACAAAAGCAAGTTCTAAATGGACATTTCTACCAGGTGAAACATGGCAAGCTGTATTACAGCCAGGGGCGACTTTAGCTCAGGAGGTAGAGCGGGTCGGCCAATGACGCAAGGGCTGGCGGTTCGATCCCCGCTCCCCCCCAGCTGCCGTCGCTGTGTCCTTGGGCAAGACCCCCAACCCTCCTTGCTCCCGATGGTGTGTAGGCACCCTGCGTGGCTGCCTGCCGCCATTGGTGTATGAATGGGTGAATGTAGACTATCTACTGATTGTAAAGCGCTTTGGATAAAAGCGCTATATAAATGCAGGCCATTTACCATTTACCATTTACCATTACAGTAACAGTCCATTTGCATTGAGAACTATGAATATCGCAGTTGAGTGACGTCACAAGTCGTCAGAGTTCCATTTAAACCGTCGGGGGGGGAACCATCCAGGGTTAGCTGTAGCCAGGCTAGCCATTGTTAGCAATAACAGTTGATAACACATTTCGAGGTATTTTGCGCAGTCAAGCAAATAATGTCCATAGATACAAGTTAGACAGCACTGTAGTACAACTGATTTAATGAGACACAAATAAGACAAAAGTGCTAATAAACAGTATGATTTTAACTACTGTTGAAGGGCAGAGCTGCCATCTTGGATTTTTTTTTACATCAAGGTTGGTGAGGCTCCCCCGAGTTTGGCGGGGGAAATCCGAGGACAGGTGACATCACATGGGGCGTTCCCGACCTTTGAACCCGTGAAATCCCCAGCTCCCAGCACAAACGGAATGGACTATACCATTGTGCAGATGAGTGTGCAGATTTGGACACGCCCACTGTGGCTGGCACTGTCTGCCTGAATACTGCAGAGGCCAGAAGATGGGGGCTATCAGAGAATTGATCAGTGGGGGTATAATGTATGAACCCCTCTTGGTCTGAGGCTCCAGTTTTATAAAGTACACGTGATCATACAGTATAATTTGGCAATCTATGAGTTCTTTTGTCCATTATCTCGATCTCTGACATTTTGAAAGCGGGGCCGTCGTCACCTTTCGCGATCCGGCCGGGACAAGATGATCTTCAGGTGGACAGTACTCAAAACTATAACAACCAGAGGTCAACAATATGACAATTAGTTTTCTTGCAGTGAGCTGAAAGAAGGAAATGGAATCTAAAATGTGCCTGTGTGACTCATGCCTTGCAGGGGAATAATGATCTTGAGCTGTAGATGTAGATTGCACGTTAAATACCGGCACTTGCCCATAAAAGGCCAATGATTCAGATTATAATCTGTGCAGGATTTACAAGCCTCACAACAATTAGAACCCTCTCAATAAAAGGTGCTGTGTCATCCAACTGTTAGGGATGATTATACAGATGAGACATCATGCGTCATGACTGAAAATGATAGAAACGTGCGAGTGTGTGTGTGTGTGCGTGTGTGTGTGTGTGTGTGTGTGTGTGTGTCTGTGTGAGAGAGAGAGAGAGAGAGAGAGAGAGAGAGAGAGAGAGATCAGAGAGTATACGCACAAGGGATGACTACATGATCATTACTACTGCTGCTCTCCAGGCTAATCTGCCCAGCAAATTATTTCTTAATGGGGCACTAATGAGCAAAGCTCGATGCAACAAGAGGAACACGGTCTGTGAAAAAGGTCGGCAGTTAGAAACGATCTTTGCAGCATCAAATTAGGAAGAAACTATAGGCCTCATGACTACAGATTATCTTTTCTCAGGGCGAACTAACATGAGTATTAACAGGGGAAACATGTTACAATAGAGAGGCAAAGTGACCGCCTACTTCCTGCTTCAGCACTCTACCAGAGATTTTCATCCGCCATTTTCCCGTACACATTTCGTAAAATGCGTATAAAAATAGTTTTACTGGTTCAAACCAAACGGTACAGATATATTTAGAAACAGGAGAGATCGCATAACATTTCACTGGGACCAAAACGTAAAAAGAAATCTGGTTTAAAGAAAATATTTTTTCGAAGTTTTGGTCCGAGTGAAATGTTCTATGGTCTCTCCCGATTATAGCGTTAGCTGAACCGTTCGGTTCGACGAAGTACAACTATTTTATAAGCATTTTGCTAAATGTCTATGGGGAAATAAATGGCGGATGAAAAACCTCTGGTACAGTGCTGGCAGCAGGAAGTGACGTTCCACTTTGCCTCTCTATGCAGTCAGTTAGCATTGTCACGTTTGAGCACCAGGCATCACAGCTCCGCACATTTAGGGAAGCTAAAAAAAAGAAGAAGAAGAAGAATGGTTTGATTTGGAAATTTGATGCCAAAAATGTCAGCCATAGCATGGCGGATGGAAATCTCTGGTACAGTGCTGAAGCAGGAAGTGACGTTCCACTTTGCCTCTCTATTGACTGTGTCAGTGTTTGGTGGTATAAAATAGCTGCTGAAGATTTCCTATTTGGAAACTCGCTGGAGAAATATGGAGGAACAGCTGTTGTTATTCACAAACCAAATCATAGAGAGAGATTTCATGAATCATCCATTTGGTAAAGAGAGGATGGATGCTTGTTGGCACATTATTGTTTTAGTGCCTTGATATCAGAATGCTGAATATATCAACTCTGACTCTTCGTCCTGGATCTACGAGGAGTGTACATCTAATACCACTCAGAAATCAACTCGGAATAAATCCCACATTTTATTCAAATGAGCCCTTTGGCTTTATTGATGTGGTTTGCTTGACTGATGTGGCTTTTGGAAGCCTGGCCTTTCTTAGACAGTTGACAGTGGAGAGAGAGCAGTTACATAGTAGTATGTGCATTAGAGACGACTAGACCACATTAGGATGGCTCCAAATGTGGCCGAAGTTTGACATCGTGCGGTCTCGGCCATTTCGGGCAAATGTGGTGAACAACTTCAGTTGCGTCTGGACCAACACTAGACTTAAAAACCACAGGAGTCGGGGCGGGTGGCTGCTCGGGCGGCTCACCGAGTAGAGCGCAGGAGATTTCATCATCTAACAGTTCCTTATCCGTAGCTAGACTTCCCTGCGACTCTCGCTCTCAAGCTAAAGTCTAAATCAGCGATACGCAGGTATTTACAGTACAAGTGTCACAGAAACGAAAGAAAACAGAGCTTTCGACTGAGAGTGTGGCGCTGTTGAGCGCTGTGACGGCTGGGAGCTCTAACCCGGAGAAAATGATGTCACCAGCACAGAATTCTGATAGAAAGAGGCATTTATGAGCAGCATCAATGTACGGATAAGGGACTCTTGTAGGGTAGACGACGTCATACCCGGAAGAGTCCGAAAGGGGCTAGCTCCCTGCAAGCTCTGCCATTGGCTCCGACCAGTTCAGTCAGAGCGAAGGGAAATCCATTTCCTCTCAAATGCCTCCGCTGCTGTGAAACAACAACGCTATAGCTAGCAAGCAGATGGCAAGTTTTGATGAAGCTTGTGCAATAAAGTACTTTCGGTGGATGGTTGTAACGATAACGGAGCATTTCTTTTCTCTCTTTCGCTAAACCAGAGTGAAAGTAAGTGGAGCTAGACTCTCTCCTGCACTGATACAGCGCAAAAAACAAAGTGTGGAGGTAGTCTGGCAAGCAACTAACTAACTAACTTACCCTAACGGGTAAATTATATAAAAGTCCTTATTTAAAAAGTGGTAAAGAAAAAAAAATCTGATATATATATATAATGCATAAAGTAAATCTATTTGGACAAAATGATCATGATCTCACACTACATCATAACCTGATGTGCAAGCCTCGACTCTTTAACATTGTCTTTGATCTAACCGACCACCAGGCAGAACTTACGATACTTGCAGTCAGGGCCGGTTCCAGAACAAGATGACTAGGGATGCATCCTAGATAAGAAGGGGTGCAGATGCCCGGCCAAAGGCCGGGCCCACTCGGGTGGCCGGCCGAAAAATAATGCATTTTACCATCATTTCAAGTAGAATGATACCATCCAAGCAAGAATATTTCAAGTGTTTCAAGTGCTTTACTGAAATATTTGGACCATATAATGATAATACAATTATCTCAACCTTAGAAGGTTACATATAGGTGCCAAAAAGCCATAAATTCACATCAAAGAACAAAGAAAAACAACAATTATAATTCAAGTTTAAACAGTAAGTGTGCAGCTGCAGCATTTTTTTTTTTTTTTTACTTTTCAACTGAGCATGCAGACAATTAAAATAATGCATGCATTTGCACCCCCGTAGAACCGGGCCTGCTTGCAGGAGGGGCTTGTGGGTTATTACACCACATTCGCTCAAGGGTAAAAGTTTCAGAGTTGTACGAGTTCTCTCAAATGTGGCACAAACTGTGCTCACGTCGCATGGTGATTTATAGAATTCAAAAGACATACATTTTGGGCTATATAAATAAGGCTGCAATGCCTGTATGACTCTTCTCTCTTCTAAATATACATTCTGAGAAGTGTAAATATTCATACACAGGCTTCCTGGCTTCAATGGTTCCAAATGAATAAATCGTACGTCAGTCGAGTTCTGCGTGGATATGCAGCGGTTAATGCTACCTGAATATAAGCAGATCTCCACAACCGCCAAAATAATGTTGCCTGCAAAAGGCAGTCTCGCTGTCCTACAGTAGGTTTTGTAACGTGCACTATGTTCCTCAGCTCCATCTGACACTTACCATTCACCTTTTATTCTTGTGTTTATTGTTTATTCACACAGTGGGAAAGCAGAGCTGGAGGGGATGGTATTCAACCTACAGGACGTCCCACACGGCTCCTCCAGACGCAGGGGGACGTCACGTAACCACTCAAATATCTCTGGGCACGGAAAGCTAGAGGCAAGTAAGCAGGGGGAAAAAACGTATGTGCTTGCTCTTCAAACAGAACCTTATTCACTGGGTCAAGTTGCATGGGACCAGAGGCCACCTGGGCTCAGAAAATGAGCGCTGGAAGATCAAGTCATTGTATTGGGCCCATTTCCAGCTCATACTTACTCGCTGAAGGACCGTTCATGATCTCAGACGATGAGTGGGCCGGGCTGGAAAAAGGTACGTGGACCTCTAGAATAATTGGAGTCAGGTAACCAAATCACTTTGATGACATTCAGATATGGATTCGGTAGGTAGGTGGTGCCCCGTCCAGGACCACCTCTCTCAGGTGGATCAGGCACACCTGAGTTTGATTTAGGGCATGTTCATCTCCCCATATGAACCATACCAGGGAGAGGTGTGTGTGTGTGTGTGTGTGTGTGCGTGTGTGTGTGTGTGTGTGCGTGTGTGTGTGTGTGTGTGTGTGTGTGTGTGTGTGCGCGTGTGCGTGTGTGTAAATGCCCCAGATTTAGCCACTCTAAATGCAGCATGTGATACGCACCCATATCAACCTATTGTAAGTATAAAGCAGTCCTGTAGGTATAAGTGGTGTACCCGGAGGCGGAGCAAGGTAACCTGAGTAAAGCCATGTTTAACAATGTCTCTCTGTGTCTCTCTCTGAGGCTCACACTCTCCTGATCTCTGCATCGATTTACATCGAGGGAGGCCAGACAGTATTGCCTTTCCACAAAGATGTCATTGTCTGAAGATCCCGCTGCAGTTCCCCGGGGGCGAGCGACCTGGCAAACATGTGCCGGCTATTTATAGAATCCCTCTATGTACGAGTTCCCCTTCCACTGACCCCCCGAGCATCACAATGCTATGTTCACTTTCCCCATGTCATAAAGCAGAATGAATGGACCACATGAATGAGTGTTTTCTTCTTTTTCTCTCTTCTTATTTTTTTAAAAGAATTGCATGAAGATGAACCTAAGACAATGGAGAGGCAAAGTGACCGCCTACTTCCTGCTTCAGCACTGCACCAGATATTTTCATCCGCCATTTATTTGCCCATACACATTTCATAAAATGCATATAAAAATAGTTTTACTGGTTCAAACCAAACGGTACAGTTATATTTAGAAACAGGAGAGATCGCATAACATTTCACTGGGACCAAAAATCCCGATGATAGCGTTAGCTGAACCGTTTGGTTCGACAAAGTACAACTATTTTATAAGCATTTTACGAAATGTCTATGGGGAAATAAATGGCGGATGAAAAACCTCTGGTACAGAGCTGAAGCAGGAAGTGACGTTTCACTTTGCCTCTCTATGCAGTCAGTTAGCATTGTCACGTTTGAGCACCAGGCATCACAGCTCCGCACATTTAGGGAAACTAAAAAAAAGAAGAAATAGAATGGTTTGATTTGGAAATTTGATGCCAAAAATGTCAGCCATAGCAGCATGGCACCCTTGAGAGGGGGGACATGGTCCAACTATCAGAAATGGATGAGTTCATTACAACACTCCAGACAACATACTGGATCTATTATGGTGAGCTGAGAACGATGCTAAGAAGCATCCAGATGATAGAATCTTAGAGTTTAGATGTGTGTGTGTCTGTTCTGCAAATCGGCTGGTGTATGGCTGGTGGACTTATATAGGAGCACTAGTGTCAAAATCATTCTCATTGCCACGCTAAAAAAGGAAGCAAAGACAATCTACTCATCACTGTACTTTTTTAAATTATTATTTTTTCCCTGATTTTTCTCCCATTTTCTCCCGAATTTTACTTGGCCAATTTCCCCCCCTGCTGCCCCGGTCGCTGCTCCACCCTCTGCCGATCTGGGGAGAGCCGTAGACTAGCACCACGCTTCCTCCGGCACATGCGCAGTTGCCAGCCGCTTCTTTTCACCTGACAGCGGGGGGCTTCACCGGCAGCACGTAGCACGTGGGAGGATCACGCTATTCCCACCAGTTCCCTTCCGCCCCCGAACAGGAGCCCCCGACCGACCAGTGCAGCGACCAGGACACATACCCCCAATCCGGCATTCCCGCCACCTTCCCACAGCCAATCGTGCCTGTACGGACGCCCGACCAGCCCGGAGGTAACACGGAGGGCGCGAACCTCGTGTTGGTAGGCATGGAATCTACCGCTACAGTACCCCGGACAGACGCCCTTACCATCACCGTACTTGAAACAGTTCCTAAGGAATTGACTGTATCATTATGAGCCAAGGCGCTAACTGGTAGTGCTACCTCATGTGTGGGTCAGTGGGGACAGTGAAGCGTTTGTTGTTAAGGTAGTTGGTGTCCTGACACCTAAATTACTTTTCCCCCCCTGCTCTCTTCCTGTTTGCTTTGTCGCTCAGGAAGTATCTGAGGTGCGTCACTGTCACTCAGGATCAGAGGCTGACAGACACGTCAACAGCTGTTCACATCGTCAGGCGCTGTGGGTCAATCCCTGCAGGCAGCGCACTCATTATTTAATGGTGCCTTTATGGGCCACAGATGAAAATGTAAACTGGGTGTAAAAATAGATCGTGTAGGGAGAGGCGTGGAAAACGTGGGACAGAGCAGAACGGCAAGATGGAAGGGAAGAGATGCAATGAGGATAAGTAAAGGGGGGATACAAGGGCGAAAAGGATATATTTAAGAATTGTGGAAAATACATCATATTTCATGCAGAATATGGAAGAAATGTGAACTATTTTTGTGGGATTAACCCTGTCACGGATTATAATTCTTTAGAAGCACAGGCAGACAAGTGGCTTTCTTGCTACTGGTTTATTGAAGGCTTCTCTGCAAATCCACCTTATCTACTTCCAGGATATGTGTGTGTGTGTGTGTGTGTGTGTGTGTGTGTGTGTGTGTGTGTGTGTGTGTGTGTGTGTGTGTGTGTGTGTGTGTGTGTGTGTGTGTGTGTTTAGGTGTGTGTGCGTGTGTGTGTGTGTGTGTGTGTGTGTGTGTGTGTGTGTGTGTGGTTGCCCTAGCTGCCACGCCACACAGATTCCTGGAATTAGGAGCTCGATAAATTAACCTATAGGGTGGATTTGAAGAGAAGCCTCAATTAAGGCAGGAGCAAGAAAGCCACTTGTGTCTGCTGTCTTCCTTGAACTGTTCACATAAAATTAAAGTCAAATTAAAGCGCTGTTGTGACCAGCACATTAACACGCATGCACGCACGCACGCACGCACGCACGCACGCACGCACACACACACACACACACACACACACACACACACACACACACACACACACACACACAAAGTGGAGTAAATTGATCAATAGTAGGAGTGAGTAATCAAAGCAAGAAAGAATGAAATGAATGAATAAAACACCAAAAATGTGTAATCTCCGTCTCCCATGTCTCAGCACATCCAGTCCACATTCTACCCAAGCTTTTCCTATGGTGTCACAACAAGACTGTGCTTTGGCTTATCTCTGAAACATGTGCGTCCACTGCCTTGACCTCCTGAAACATGTGCGTCCACTGCCTTGACCTCCTGAAACATGTGCGTCCACTGCCTTGACCTCCTGAAACATGTGCGTCCACTGCCTTGACCTCCTGAAACATGTGCGTCCACTGCCTTGACCTCCTGAAACATGTGCGTCCACTGCCTTGACCTCCTGCAACGCACTGTTTCTCAAACATGTCTCTTGCATTGAACGTCTCGCGTGCGTCACGGTCACAGTTCAGACACGGTGTGACTCCAGTGGGAAAGTGGACAGATGGAGAGAGACTGACAAACTGTGTTGCGGAGTGACACTTTCATCATTGGATACCATGCTTCAGCAGGACACGTAGTGCGATCAGCCAACACGTTCTCACTCCGACCACGTAGCATATTGACGCTTTGTCCCGTCCCTTATGCGCCACTTGTTACTAACATGGTACCCTTGAGCGACCCATGAAACGACTTGGGCTTTCCGACTAAACTCAATGCAAACCCATAGAAGTCAACTTTGACGCTTATGGCAACTGCTCCCCCATCAGCCTAACTGCTCGCCCATTAGTCAACTGCTCACCATTAGCGTCTGGGGGGAGGTTAGGTTTAGGCGTGGGAGGTGGGAGAGGTTAGGTTTAGGGTCTGGGGGAGGTTAGGTTTAGGCATGGGGTGGGAGAGGTTAGGGTTAGGGTTAGGGTCTGGGAGAGGTTAGGTTTAGGCATGGGGTGGGAGAGGTTAGGTTTAGGGTTAGGGTCTGGGAGAGGTTAGCTCCTCCAGACCCTAATGGGCGAGCAGTTGACTAATGGTGGAGCAGTTAGGCTAATAGGGGAGCAGTTGCCATAAGCGTCAAAGATGACTTCCATGGGTTTGCATTGAGTTTAGTCGGAAAGCCCAAGTCGTTTCATGTGTCGCTCAAGGGTACCATGTTAGTAACAAGCGACGCACAAGGGACAGGACAAAGCGTCAATATGCGACGCGCTCAGAGTGAGAACGGGTTGGATCAGCAGGCCACACAGTGCTTCAGCAGGACACGTAGTGCGATCAGCAGGCCACACAGTGCGATCAGCAGGCCACGCAGTGCGATCAGCAGGCCACACAGTGCTTCAGCAGGCCACGCAGTGCGATCAGCAGGCCACGCAGTGCGATCAGCAGGCCACACAGTGCTTCAGAAGGCCACACAGTGCTTCAGCAGGCCACACAGTGCGATCAGCAGGCCACACAGTGTGATCAGCAGGTCACACAGTGCTTCAGCAGGCCACACAGTGCTTCAGCAGGCCACGCAGTGCGATCAGCAGGCCACACAGTGCTTCAGAAGGCCACACAGTGCTTCAGCAGGCCACACAGTGCGATCAGCAGGCCACACAGTGTGATCAGCAGGCCACACAGTGCTTCAGCAGGCCACACAGTGCGATCAGCAGGCCACACAGTGCTTCAGCAGGCCACGCAGTGCGATCAGCAGGCCACACAGTGCGATCAGCAGGCCACACAGTGCTTCAGAAGGCCACACAGTGCTTCAGCAGGCCACACAGTGCGATCAGCAGGCCAGACAGTGTGATCAGCAGGTCACACAGTGTGATCAGCAGGCCACGCAGTGTGATCAGCAGGCCACACAGTGTGATCAGCAGGCCACACAGTGTGATCAGCAGGCCACACAGTGCTTCAGCAGGCCACACAGTGTGATCAGCAGGCCACACAATGCGATCAGCAGGCCACACAATGCGATCAGCAGGCCACACAATGCGATCAGCAGGCCACACAATGCGATCAGCAGGCCACACAATGCGATCAGCAGGCCACACAATGCGATCAGCAGGCCACACAATGCGATTAGCAGGCCACGCAGTGCGATCAGCAGGCAACACAGTGCTTCAGCAGGCCACACAGTGTGATCAGCAGGCAACACAGTGCTTCAGCAGGCCACACAGTGTGATCAGCAGGCCACAGTGTGATCAGCAGGCAACACAATGCGATCAGCAGGCCACACAATGCGATTAGTAGGCCACGCAGTGCTTCAGCAGGCAACACAGTGCTTCAGCAGGCCACACAGTGCGATCAGCAGGCCACACAGTGCTTCAGCAGGCCACACAATGCGATCAGCAGGCCACACAGTGTGATCAGCAGGCCACAGTGTGATCAGCAGGCAACACAATGCGATCAGCAGGCCACACAATGCGATTAGCAGGCCACGCAGTGCTTCAGCAGGCAACACAGTGCTTCAGCAGGCCACACAGTGCGATCAGCAGGCCACACAGTGCTTCAGCAGGCCACACAGTGCGATCAGCAGGCCACACAATGCGATCAGCAGGCCACACAGTGTGATCAGCAGGCCACACAGTGCTTCAGCAGGCCACACAGTGCTTCAGCAGGCCACACAATGCGATCAGCAGGCCACACAGTGCTTCAGCAGGCCACACAGTGCGATCAGCAGGCCACACAATGCGATCAGCAGGCCACACAGTGCGATCAGCAGGCCACACAGTGCTTCAGCAGGCCACACAGTGCTTCAGCAGGCCACACAGTGCGATCAGCAGGCCACACAGTGCTTCAGCAGGCCACACAGTGCGATCAGCAGGCCACACAGTGCTTCAGCAGGCCACACAGTGCCATCAGCAGGCCACGCAGTGCTTCGTTCGTGGTTTTGGACTACCTGCATTGCAGTAGCCTATATATTTGTATGGACCCCAGCAGCTGCTCTCGTGGTATGAAAGTTTTTCTTTCTTTCTTTTTTGTCTGCTGCCTATAATAATCCCAGTTGTTGACTCTTCCTTTCCCCGTCTATTACAAAAACTAAATTGGCTCATTTTGACATGAAGTCAAGTATTAGAAAATAGCAGCAATCACATGCTAATCACATCACATGCTAATCACATCACATGCTAATCACATCACATGCTAATCACATCACATGCTAATCACATCACACGAGTGAGCTGTATGTCATGGTGATCTTCACACATCATCATGGCTGAAAGAGCCACCCAAAAAAAAAAAAAACGAACAAGCTCAGACACAGGAAAAGAAAAGAGAATCAAATATGACAACGTGGTGCTACCAGCCACGTGAGGTGCTACCAGCCACGTGAGGTGCTACCAGCCACGTGAGGTGCTACCAGCCACGTGAGGTGCTTATGTGCTTGTAAGAGATGTTGAGCATGGGATCCCACGCAAGGGGGTCCATGAGAAATCACCCACGCGAGTCACTTGTCGCTTTTAACCCTCGTCAAAGTAGGCCAGAAACGGCTTCCGGATCGTTGAGAATCTTTCAAGGGAATTCGGTCTTCAAGAACCTGAGTCCATCTCCATCCGTATAATAACTGAGATCATGTCCGTCAACCCCCGCTGAAAAGAAGGTGAAGAGGGGGACTTCCATTCCTTCAGAATGAGGCTCTTGGCGACAGTCGCCCTCTGTGTCATAGACTGTTAGTACCTTTAGTGTACTTTATTTAAAAAATATACATACTACTTGTGAGAATTTGCTCTCAGATGCCTTGTTAAAATAGTTTACAAAGATACATACGCATGTCATGTTGTTGGTGGTGCCCTGAACCCATGTTGACCATTTTAGAGTCCATGAAAGTAGTTCATCATGCCTGCGTGACTCCAGCCTCTCATCCCAGTGGCGTCAGTTAGGATGTTAATAGCACTGGGAGAGCAAGTTAAGTGATGCTCCTAAGCTGCTCATCTCGCTCATCTCGCTCTCTCCTCTGACTCAGATCAAAGACACACCCACACACACATCAAGTTGTTGCGCACACAAGTGTCGTCTCTCAAAACGGAGATCCAGTGAACTTTTTGAAGTCTCCGAGGGTACACAACTTTTCTCCCTTTCAGTCAAACTGGGTCAAACAAAAACAGACACGACGATGGGGGGCAGATGCACAACATGCACAACCTGCAGGGTTTGAGGACGGGGCATGTGCACAACATGCATAACATGCAGGGTTTGAGGACGGGGCATGTGCGCCACATGCACAAAACATGCATCGCACACGCAAGCAAACAGATGTTGGAAGGGGATCAGGAGGAGTTATGGAAATGATTATACTCGTTCTGACTTTCCACTCATGGCTCTGTAATGATGTCGATCGAGGCACACCATTTGGTATAAATAATCTCTCTGTCTTTCTCTGCACTCGCTCGCTCACACACATTTTTTTCCCCCCTGGTCAGTGACTCACACCTACCGTTCCTCGAGCCCCTGACTTTCCATTAGTCTCTTAGCAACCGTGGCTTCATCCCTAAGTAAGCAGAGGGACCTCCCCATCTCCTTTTTGCTCATAATGGAGAGGCAAGGTGGAACGTCACTTCCTGCTTCAGCACTGTATACCAGAGATTTTCATCCGCCATTTATTTTCCCATAGACATTTCGTAAAATGCTTATGAAATAGTTGCACTTTGTTGAACCAAACGGTTCAGCTGACGCTATAATCGGGAGAGACCATAGAACATTTCACTCGGACCAAAACGAACAAAAAAACATCGAAAAAATATTTTCTTTAAACCCGTATTTCTTTACGTTTTGGTCCCAGTGAGATGTTATGCGATCTCTCCTGTTTCTAAATATATCTGTACCGTTTGGTTTGAACCAGTAAAACTATTTTTATAAGTATTTTACAAAATGTGTATGGGAAAATAAATGGCGGATGAAAATCTCTGGTACAGTGCTGAAGTAGGAAGTAGGCGGTCACTTTGCCTCTATTAGAAAAAAAATAGCAACCAAGGAGTAGTAATCCCCCTTTCTACTTCCTATTGACTTGACAACCATGCAGCACCGCAGCCTGGCTGGTAGCTCTCAGTCCGAGGAAAATGGACTCCTTCCAATCCTGCGGGGCCATCAGGTCAAGTCTAACGAAAGCCAAATTTGAGGAATGTGCTGTTTGCATGCCATCGCATAAACTCAAATCTGTCTCAGATGGGAAAGTATGACATCAGGGAGCGCATCGCAAATTCATTTTCTTAGATTGCCATCTTCCATTCTCGAATATCATTGTTTATCATTACGATTTCGTGGATATTTTGTGCGGATATGTGGAGGCCAGAGCCGTGTATATAGAAGAGTCGCGACATCTCCATTCACTCCAATGGACCAGTTTTTTAACTCTCAAGAGTTCCAGGAAGTAAGCTCCTGGATTAAGCAGCACTGTCGAGTTGCAGCAAAATAGACAGTTTGTGTTGTACTCTGAAAGGGTTTTCCCCCCCTTGAATCAAATTGTACATTATCAGCTTTATTTTAGCATGCAAAAGTAAAAGTAGCACGAGACCCATTCCTGGCTGTTCATTGGCTAATGAGTCTCGCATTTTGGTCCTCCGCTGACGCCACTCTCTGTCTAGAGAGGATGCTAGTGGAGGCTATATTGCACAATTGATTGAATATAGGACTAGGAGGATATCGTATCTTTGTATCTGATAAGTAATTGCAACCTTTTAATGTGTGTGTTATTATTCCAAACTTGTTTGTCAAGATAAGACAATTAAATTCCCTATTTAGAGAGCCACATGATGCATTTGGTTGTGGTAGTAGTTGTAGTAGGTGTTTTGGATTGTCGTCATTACGTTTTTTTGTTTAGTTGTTGACCCGCTGGACTTAGAGAGAAAAAGCTGGTGATGCTGCTGCTCTGGGTGCCGGATCTCGTTTGACGCTGCGCCCAGCTTCAAGAACACTGTACCTAATTAAGTTAGTGTATCTGACTAGCTGATAGGACCCCACTTCAAACAAACCGAACTATCCCTTTAAAGGTGAGAAGCAGAATCTTGTCAATACGATATTTAACATGGAGGAACAGGGGTGATATGATCTATGGAAGGAGCTTCTGGTTTCCTCCAACAGTGGGCGATCAAAACTGGACCTGCCCCAAGGCTTCAACAAAAGCTTGGCTGATTCACTCCGTTGAAGGAAAGGGCTTGGTGCTCATGTAACAAAAGTTGTTATGGCATGTACTGTATAATTACACTAAATCTGTTTTCTATCTCTTTTATTTATGTTATTTTACAGTAATGTATATACCTGGCAGTTTTCTTCTACTTCCAACCCCACCCCTGCTGTCTAGCAGTGTAACTCCTCCTTCTCAGTGCCTCTTAACTTCCTGTTTACGCCCCACCTCTTCCTCTTTAATCTGTTCCTTGTTGGGAGAGGTGGGTGATATTTTTGCTCTATAATATATCACATTAATATCTGATCATTTTAGTTTATATTTGTGCTGGTCTCACCTTTATGATGGCAAAATGTATTTTGACGAGTGAAATCTGACAGCTGAACTTCCGTATTTCCCCTTGGTTTAATTTGTGCAGGATTGTGTTGGAGACGTGGAGAGTGTGGAGAGTGTGGAGGATTTATTTTCTTCATTGTTCTGTCTTGTCAGGTATGTTTACTGTGTTTTGGTTCACCCATATTGTTACGTTTTCACAATTGTCAAAAACACTGTTCAATGAGTCAATGTGGTGGTGACTCATCTTTAATGTGTTCCTTGGGAGAGGATTGGGTTGGAGACGTGGAGAGAGAGCGGAGGATTTATTTTGTTCATTTTTCGGTCTTGTCAGAAAAAAAACACGGATGACAAAGATACTCCGGTTGTCTGGGTCCTTCATTTCAATCACAAACTCAGCGCAGGATTTCACCGCTTACACTCATATCATCATACAGTACAATCATAGCAAAGGTATGAATGAGTAAGACCAAAGCTTCTAGGTCAGCACACAGCTCTACGCCCATTCAAGCTTCAGTCATCGAGCATAAGCTGCAGGAATTTCCATTCAGATTAGAACCCACGTCTGGTATCAGCAGCACTGAGTTATGCTTAGAGATGATGCTCAAACTGAAATGCACACACACACACACACACACACACACACACACACACCCATAATATGCACACGCACACACAAGATGCGGAATTATACGTAACTGTCATCCCCTATTTAGTGTCTGTGTGAGTGTGCATTAGTGTGCATTTGTGTGCACGTCAGCACCCAGCGTCACAGATGTGGCATTGTCCATTAAGATTTGATTTTATATTTTTAGCTCCATGAGCTCCAAGAGGATGAATGAAAGTACATGTTAATACTCGTGTAAACGCTCAATGAAATTCATGCTTGCTTGTCATTTTTTGTATGAATTACTGCTGTGATGCAAGATGGCATTGAAAGACCAGTTTGTGGTGATTTGCATCAGAGAATGGTTAATCAAACAATATTTTGTAAACCTTTTTTTTTTGGTCTTTCTTGTACCTAACAGAAAGAGTCGGATATCATGTGATTCTAAATGAAATTCCAATGGCAAAGCATATATATATTTTTGTATACCTGAAATAAATGAGTGACTGTGGACATATTGTACTGTTCCTTCACAATTTCTTTATTATTATTATCTGTTTACAGCTTCTCTTAGCTTCTCTGCTCATCATTCATTCACAGAGAAGTAAGAGGAGCTTTTCAGCAACATACGACTATAGAGAGGCAAAGTGACCGCCTACTTCCTGCTTCAGCACTGTACCAGAGATTTTCATCCACCATTTATTTTCCGATGGACATTTCGTAAAATGTGTATAAAAATAGTTTTACCTCGTCAAACCAAACGGTTCAGCTATATTTAGAATCGGGAGAGACCATAGAAGATTTCACTCCGACCAAAACTTAAAAAAACAACACAGAACAAATATTTTCTTTAAATCCGCGATTTTTTTACGTTTTGGTCCGAGTGAAATGTTATACCACATAACATTTATCTCCTGTTTCTAAATATATCTGAACCGTTTGGTTTGACGCAGTAAAACTATTTTTATAAGCATTTTACGAAAATGTCTATGGGAAAATAAATGGTGGGTGAAAATCTCTGGTACAGTGCTGAAGCAGGAAGTGACGTTCCACTTTGGCTCTCTATTAGGGAGCCGTACCTATGTTCCCCGGGTCCTATGTTCCCCGGGTCCTATGTTCCCCGTTTTTCACTAACCTCTCCCAGCCCCCACGCCAAACCTAACCTCCCCCCATGCCTAAACCTAACCTCCCCCAGACCCTAACCCAAAACCTAACCTCTCCCACCGCCACGCCTAAACCTAAGGTCGGCATTGCGGCTTCTATGTTCCCCGGTCCCACAAAAACGGGGAACATAGGACCCGGGGAACATAGGACCCGGGGAACATAGGGATGACCCCCTCTATTAGGCTATCTTGGAGCGCCATGTGCTGAAGGATGACAATGGCACAGAACACCCTATTCCCCTGCTTTCCAAGTTAAAGTTCAATTATGACATTTCACACGCTGAGAGCATGTTATGCTGGAGCGGCCCCATTCCTGGCGCATGCAAAGACATGGAAAAGCCAAATGGGTATTTTGACACTACAGTGCCAGGTAGGGATTGACAGTCCCCAGAAAGAAGGGACAGAACAAGCATGAATGACAAAACCACACACTGGCCTCTTTACATCTATTTTAGTTCAGAAATCTCAACTGCTACCGCAGCTCAGCGCTATGTTGTACGCATACACGTCCCATGTGCCCTTGAATTAGACAAAGGATTATCATTTGTGGAGGAGTGAATTTAGACAATCATTTCAACTCTGTTACACGCACGCACTCTCGCACGCAAGCACTCTTGCACACACACACACACACACACACACACGCACGCGCACGCGCACGCACACGCGCACGCACACACACACACACACACACACACACACACCTAGCTCTATGTATTGACATTTGTGATGTACTTGTTCTATCTCTTGCTCTTTTCATGTGTTATGATGGCTTTTTTTGTTTGTGGATCAAAAATCACTCAAAATAAAAGCCATGGAAATGCTATTGTGTTAAATTCATATTTAGTCGACTCCAGGGGCCAGTTGCACCAAGTGGTCTTAACTATGCCTGGTCGTAACTCCTACGTCGGTCGACCAGTCTTTAGAGTGGATTTATGCCTGTTGCACCAACACGGCTTACGTCTGGTCTTAACTACGCCGGTCGTAGCAATGCGCGTCCATGTGAATTGCCAGGGAATGCACCCTGATTGGATGATGTTGCAAAAATGTGCCTCGCGACCTGCTTGGAACGTCACTGTGCCACTACGCTCTATCAGCCACTACTGTATGTGCATCACAACACCCTCCCTCATCCCACCCTCCCTCGCTCCGGGGGAAAAATGGCGGTGATTGAGCCAGACAGACAGTCTGAATGAAATTGAATGTAACGTTCCCAATTCTATGTATTAAATTCTAAAAAAATAACGGCAACATTTGGGAAGGCTAAGCCACACAACGAGTTCGTTATAATCTAACATCATGCTTCGATGGCTGTGTTACGACGGTGACGGTGACGATGACGGTAAGGACTCAAAAAGGTCTCCGCTGATAAGACACGGAGATCTCTGTTACAGGCAGGCTCTACACCTCCTCCTGACCAGGCGTAAGAGTTACGCCTGGTCGTAGTGAAAAGAAGGCTTAAGCCGTCTTGGTGCAACCGGCGTAGCTGTTAGGTCGTAAAGTTACGACCAACTTAGCTTAAGACCAGTGTAAGACCAGTTGGTGCAACTGGCCCCAGGCCAGTAAGGGTGTTGCAGCCAGGGTGGATGGAGGGCGTAAACGCGTGCCTTTGACACCGGAGGGCCGCGTTCAATTCACAGTCTCAGTCACAGCATTTCCAATGTCTACATTTCAACCACAAATCACATTTAATGTTTGTTATTTTTAAGCCTAACCCAAACCGTAATCCTAAACTTGGCCAAGTTGTTTTAGGCTTGGCTTAAGTTGGCTACTTGCCTAAACATAACTAAAGTTGTTTCACGTGCCTAAAGTACAATCTGATTGCAATCTGATGGCAGAAAATGCATGTTAATGCCAGGTGTAAATGGTCTCTATGGCTTTCCAAAAAGTATCCATGTGGATAGAAGGGAAATGCTTCTGCAATTTTAAAGGTGTCTGGATTTACCACAGTAAGTACTGTATCCCAACCCCCCCACACACACACACACACACACCAACCTACCTCTATCCCCCACCAGCATGAGAGTATACATCAGACCAGTTGCATAACCGCCTGTATACATATAGAGACAGTCCGCATGTCTGGGAACGCCCACAAAATGTTAAACGGCTGGCGCGCGAGTGGGGTAAAACCACCCATATATCTCATGGGCTGACTCACCAAAAGACGGTGCTGTGCCTCTAAACTACAGGTTTGGGGGTCTGCCTGGGCTGGGCTATCAGCTAAATTCTAACTTTGCTGAATGGATAGAACGGGGGTTTTTACCCCACCCTGACCACGCCCCCAGCCAGGCTGAGCCAGCTAACCAGCGTCTATTGTGCGTCCTAGAGCCTGTATGGGTGTTCCCAGACATGCGGACTGTCTCTATTGCAAGTGGCCTAATTCTATATGGCTTTACAGCAGCTATTAATAACTAGGTCAGGAAGGATTGCAAACACAAAATTCTGGGCTTTGAAAGGAGAAGCAAGCCTACCAGGGAGCAAAAATTAAAGGGGAAAAATGAAACTTTTTTGTCATCCGATTATGTTTTGCCTGCCCCTCTTATGCATTTACACTAGGTGTGCTGTAGCTTTCATGGAGGACTGGTGATGTAATAATGTTCATTTCCAAGCCCATGGAGCAAAGCACACATATCTATGTGAAGTGGAGACACTAGGACCCAGCAAACCAGGCAGGTACTTAATTGTAGATGAGCGGCCTTAGCTATAGGAGGTCCATGGGGCAGTGGCACAGGTGTGCAATGTGTTGCTTCCGTGCTGCATGTTATCTGTGCTGTTTGCTAAGCTAAATAACTTTATCAATCCAACTGTTATACTGTAATTGGAGAGCTGTGTGTGGTCTGTGTGTCCAGAGTTGCAAGGCACACCGTTACTCCGATCACCCATGTGGGGCAGCGATCATGCTGCTATGACATCATCTTACATAGACCAATCACAGGTCACACTGCTATGACATCACTGATGAGGTCATAAATCACTGATGATGTCATGTTAGACGGCTCGGCCTGGTGGCCTATATATATATATATATATATTATAGTGTTTACAAGTGTATCAGCTTGCATAGACCTGTATGCAGCACAGTCCAACCACAGACAGTGAACAAATATGACATTCTAAGTCAGGACTGTTGGCAAACCGATTCTGCTCACTCAATTAAAGTGTCATTCAAATGAATTATTAACTTGTGAATCAACTCATCACCTGTGTGTGTGTGTGTGTGTGTGTGTGTGTGTGTGTGTGTGTGTGTGTGTGTGTGTGTGCGCGTGCGTGCGTGTGTGCGTGTGAGTGTGTGTGAGTGTGTGCGTGTGCGTGTGTGTGTGCGTGTGCGTCAGGGGCGTATCTACGGGTGGGCCTGGGTAGGCACAGGCCCACCCACTTCTTGCCCTGGCCCACCCAAATTTTTTTTTTTTTTTTTTTTTTTTAATTGGTTGTTTTCTAGAGGCAAACTTGCTGCTGCATTGCTAGCCAATGGTTTTGTTACTTTTGTAAAAACGCAGGGCACATCATCTCCAGAGTCTAATGCATGACAACTTCATGACATCTAGGAATTTTGTTCTCTCTGTGGATAAATAAACCAGAGGGCGTCTTGTTCAAACTTGAAGCAGCCTCAGTGTTGTTATTTTTTAAACTCACAGCAGTATATGGATCAGTGGTTCTAATTTCTGTATAAAGTAACAGTATACACACAAGTATAAGCATTCATGTATGCAACATTTGGCACCTATATGTAACCTTTTAAGGTTGAGATAATTGTATTATCATTATATGGTCCAAATATTTCAGTAAAGCACTTGAAACACTTGAAATATTCTTGCTTGGGTGGTATCATTCTACTTGAAATGATGGTCAAATGCATTATTTTTAGTAAAATAACACATCAAATTTTTGTGGGCCTTTGGCCGGGCATCTGCACCCCTTCCTATCCAGGCCCACCCAATTTGATCCAGGCCCACCTATAATTCAATTTCTGCATACGCCCCTGGTGTGCGTGTGCGTGTGCATGTGCGTGTGCGTGTGCGTGTGCGTGTGCGTGTGCGTGTGCGTGTGTGTGTGTGTGTGGGGGTGTGTGTGTATGTGTATGTGTTTACTCTTGTGTGCAGGTGCTCATGAAATTAGGGTAGCACTATGAATAACAATATGCTGCAGTGTTCTGTAACATCACTCTGTATAGGCTGCACATTCCCATTCTCAGTCAGGGAGGGAGAGAAGAGTGAGAGGAAGAGAGGAAGAGAGGGAGGGGGATGAAGAGAGAGTGAGAGGAAGAGAGGGAGGGGGAGAGAGTGAGAGGAAGAGAGGGAGGGGGAGAGAGTGAGAGGAAGAGAGGGAGGGGAGAGATGGTGGGGGATAGGGAGGGGAGAGAGGGAGAGGGAGGGGAGAGAGGGAGAGGGAGAGGGAGGAAGAGAGAGGGAGAGGAAGAGAGGGAGGGGAGAGATGGTGGGGGATAGGGAGGGGAGAGAGGGAGAGAGGGAGAGAGGAAAGGAAGAGAGAGAGAGAGGGAGAGGGAGAGGGAGGAAGAGAGAGTGAGAACAAGAGATGGAGAGGAAGGAAGAGAGAGTCAGAAGAAGAGAGGGAGGAAGAGGAAGAGAGAGTGAAAGGAGAGAGGTAGAGTGAATGTTAGAGAAAATTGGAAAAGAGGAAAGAGACACAGGACACACAAAGGACAATGGAGCACACAAAGACCTAGGAGACATCGGGGCACACAGGAGACATTGAAAGAGGACACTGGGGCACACAGGAGACATTGAAAGAGGACACTGGGGCACACAGGAGACATTGAAAGAGGACACTGGGGCACACAGGAGACATTGAAAGAGGACACTGGGGCACATAGGAGACATTGGAAGAGGACACTGGGGCACACAGGAGACATTGAAAGAGGACACTGGGGCACACAGGAGACATCAGAAGAGGACACTGGGGCACACAGGAGACATTGAAAGAGGACACTGGGGCACACAGGAGACATTGAAAGAGGACACTGGGGCACACAGGAGACATCAGAAGAGGACACTGGGGCACACAGGAGACATTGAAAGAGGACACTGGGGCACACAGGAGACATCAGAAGAGGACACTGGGGCACACAAGAGACATCGGAAGAGGACACTGGGGCACACAGGAGACATCAGAAGAGGACACTGGGGCACACAGGAGACATCAGAAGAGGACACTGGGGCACACAGGAGACATCGGAAGAGGACACTGGGGCACACAGGAGACATTGGAAGAGGACACTGGGGCACACAGGAGACATTGGAAGAGGACACTGGGGCACACAGGAGACATTGGAAGAGGACACTGGGGCACACAGGAGACATTGGAAGAGGACACTGGGGCACACAGGAGACATCGGAAGAGGACAGAGGAGAAAAAGGCAATATTGAGAAACAAAATCAAGGGAGAGAGAGTGAGGCTATACTTTCGGCGTGCCACTTATTCACAATTCAATTACAACACATGTGTGTCACACAATGTCCTCTCATCGCCTTTGCAAATTCACTTTCACCGGCCATAGCTAAATGCATCCTGTTATAAGATTAAATAAACAAGCTATTATATTAAGCCTTCCCATTGGCTGCATTCTGA
The DNA here is from genome assembly GCF_964638095.1 of Poromitra crassiceps. Taxonomy (NCBI): domain Eukaryota; kingdom Metazoa; phylum Chordata; class Actinopteri; order Beryciformes; family Melamphaidae; genus Poromitra; species Poromitra crassiceps. The sequence goes on along the minus strand of NC_139638.1, from coordinate 24,758,963 downwards.
CTCATTGCTGCCAGCATTAAGGAACATGCTGTGCCCTCCTGGCCCCTAAGTGCAAAATGCTGTGGCTGATGAGTCTGAACTATGGAAAAGGCTCTCGGCATGAGAAGCCTCCAAAGAGTGGCATGTACAGATGTCTCTTCATCAGGTCTGGATGGCCTGGCATGATGTCTCTTCATCAGTCTGGCATGATGTCTCTTCATCAGGTCTGGATGGCCTGGCATGATGTCTCTTCATCAGGTCTGGATGGCCTGGCATGATGTCTCTTCATCAGGTCTGGCATGATGTCTCTTCATCAGGTCTGGATGGCCTGGCATGATGTCTCTTCATCAGTCTGGCATGATGTCTCTTCATCAGGTCTGGATGGCCTGGCATGATGTCTCTTCATCAGTCTGGCATGATGTCTCTTCATCAGGTCTGGATGGCCTGGCATGATGTCTCTTCATCAGTCTGGCATGATGTCTCTTCATCAGGTCTGGATGGCCTGGCATGATGTCTCTTCATCAGGTCTGGCATGATGTCTCTTCATCAGGTCTGGCATGATGTCTCTTCATCAGGTCTGGCATGATGTCTCTTCATCAGGTCTGGCATGATGTCTCTTCATCAGGTCTGGATGGCCTGGCATGATGTCTCTTCATCAGGTCTGGCATGATGTCTCTTCATCAGGTCTGGATGGCCTGGCATGATGTCTCTTCATCAGGTCTGGCATGATGTCTCTTCATCAGGTCTGGCATGATGTCTCTTCATCAGGTCTGGATGGCCTGGCATGATGTCTCTTCATCAGGTCTGGCATGATGTCTCTTCATCAGGTCTGGCATGATGTCTCTTCATCAGGTCTGGCATGATGTCTCTTCATCAGGTCTGGATGGCCTGGCATGATGTCTCTTCATCAGGTCTGGCATGATGTCTCTTCATCAGGTCTGGATGGCCTGGCATGATGTCTCTTCATCAGGTCTAGCATGATGTCTCTTCATCAGGTCTGGCATGATGTCTCTTCATCAGGTCTGGATGGCCTGGCATGATGTCTCTTCATCAGGTCTGGCATGATGTCTCTTCATCAGGTCTGGCATGATGTCTCTTCATCAGGTCTGGCATGATGTCTCTTCATCAGGTCTGGCATGATGTCTCTTCATCAGGTCTGGATGGCCTGGCATGATGTCTCTTCATCAGGTCTGGATGGCCTGGCATGATGTCTCTTCATCAGGTCTGGATGGCCTGGCATGATGTCTCTTCATCAGGTCTGGCATGATGTCTCTTCATCAGGTCTGGATGGCCTGGCATGATGTCTCTTCATCAGGTCTGGATGGCCTGGCATGCTGTCTCTTCATCAGGTCTGGATGGCCTGGCATGATGTCTCTTCATCAGGTCTGGATGGCCTGGCATGATGTCTCTTCATCAGGTCTGGCATGATGTCTCTTCATCAGGTCTGGATGGCCTGGCATGTATATTAGAGAATATTAAAGGAACAAAGACAACATTAAACCACCTGTAATGAGGTGGAAGACATGGATGGAGTAAGGCTATCCACCTTATTTCTAGCTGCCATGATGCCTGATGCTTGGTGCATGGTGCTTCTTCCGCTTCCGGTGTAATTTTTACACTGTTTTAACAAAAAAAACGTCTATGAGGATTTTACAGCAGAGCCATTCTGCTCTACAGCCGTGTCGTTCGGGTGCTGGGATAACGTAATGCATTGTGGGTAGTCGGCTACTGTAGCTAATGCTAGCGGCTAGCGTAATAGTTACTTTACATGGCAGTAAAACGCCACTGCCTGACCAAATTGATTGAACTTTTAACCATTTCGAGTAACACTGTTTCCATACGGACCCCCAGCGTTGGTTAGTTGTTTATAACGTGACTATATTTATAACTTTTATAACGTACTCCAGTTTCCGGTTTATAATTCGGGTCTGCAGCCGAGTATAATAAAGGAAATGGCAAGCTGCAGCAATAAGTCACGTTAAACTGGACCTTGTACCCAGAATTTGTTTTTTTTTACAGTGGGGCATTAAAATAATAATAATAATAATAATGATTGGATTTATATAGCGCCTTTCCAAGTGCTCAAAGCGCTTCACAGAATCATTATTCGTTCACACCATTCGTGGCAGCCACACATCGGCGCTCAACGGCCCCTCCGACCACCATCATTCATGTCTACATTCATACCAATCATACGAGGCAAGGAGGGTTAAGTGTCTTGCCCAAGGACACAACGACAGCAGCTGGGAGGGAGCGGGGATCGAACCGCCAACCCTTGCGTCATTGGCCGACCCGCTCTACCTCCTGAGCTAAAGCCGCCCCGCAGCCGCATTCAAAAATAAGGTGGATAGGCTCATTTCACAGCAACCTTTTGAGGCGGTAAAGCAGGAAATAACGCAGGTGTAATCATTAGCATTAATGAGGGCACCTGGCACTGGAACACCTCAACAGAATGCAAGCATAATTAATGGTATTAGTGAACAGCTGCTTTACTTCCTGCTTTTACCACCTCAAAAGAGTTGTTGTTCCTATGATGACAACTACGATGAGGATGCTACGCGGGTTGGCATTGAGCCCTGTGCCAGATCTCAAGTGCTCTTACTGTGTTCCGTGTGTTTTATGTTCTATTCCGTTATAAATCTTTGGTTCCAAACCATGTCCTAGAAGGGGGATCCCACTTGTAGTCCTTCTCAAATTGTCTTCCATTTTTGTTCTTATTGAGGGCCTTGCAGAAGAAACACTTGGGTTCACATGTTTCCACATGAGTTTCACATGTGGTGAAACATGTGAAAACATGTTTACTTTCACATGTGGATTTTATGTGTTTTTTTTTTGTTTTAATTTCTTTTAACGTTAGCTGGTTTTATGAGTTTTTAGGTTAGGTGTTTTCTATGTGCACTTAGTTTGTCCTGTCCTTGTACATGCTTACTCGTTGTAAACAACCTGTCTGCCTTTTCATGTATAATGGACCACAATGGAAACAAGCCTTTGGCCTTCTTGTGTTTTACCCATTTGACCAACCGTAAAGGCACTTTTTCCTTGTTGTACTTACCTTTGTGTCAATAAAGTATTCAATCAACATTCAATCAATCAAATTCACATGTAATCACATGGGACTTTACATGGGTTTCACACATTTCACATGTGAAAATGTTCCAAAACCACATACTTCCCATGGGCAAAGCACGTTTCACGTGTTCCACATGTAGATTTTAACATGTTTTCACATGTTTTACATGTGAAATTTCATATGTGGAAAATATGAGACTCCCCCTGTATAAATAAAGGTTAAAAAAAAAAAAAAAAAAAAAAGTGAAAAATCACAGGCGCAAAATCACACGTGATCACACGTGATCACACGTGATCACGTGTGATTTTTTGCACATGTGAAGTTCATGTGTTTTTTCTGTAAGGGCTAGGTCAGTGGGTATTATGGCGATTATGCTTGTTGTTTTAAAGAAATCTTCTAAGCCATTGTTTCATCGCTTAATTTTCCATTGAACATAATGTAGAGAGAAGTAGCCAACGAGAGTAAAAACATGATTTGAGGGGTTTGGTTTTGCCCCAATTCCTCGAGTCACCAGCTGCCACAGCAGAGAGGATCCCAGGAACTCAGACATGTTTGTGTGTGTGGAAGGAGAAGAACCAAGAGGACTTCTTCTCTGAATGTTGCATCACTGGCAGATGTTTTGAAGCCCCGCCCCCCGGCTCCTTGAGATGCCCTGTCTGTCTCTATTATAACAGCCTGCTAATGAGCTTCCATTTATAGACCATTCATTTATGAGATGTCAATGTTCAGGTCAAGCCAACACACACACACACACACACACACACACACACACACACGCGCACATACACACACACGCACGCACACACACACGCACGCACACACACACACACACACACACACACGCACGCACACACACGCATGCACGCGCACGCACGCACACACACACACACACACGCACGCACACACACACACGCATGCACGCGCACGCACGCACATGCACGCGCACGCACGCACATGCACACACACACACGCACACAGGCGCACACACACACACACACACACACGCACGCACACACACACACACACACACACACACACACACACGCACGCACACACACACACACACGCACGCACACACACACACACACACACACACACACGCACGCATGCACGCGCACGCACGCACATGCACACACACACACGCACACAGGCGCACACATACAGCTCCATATGCATCTCAGAGGAGCTCATTCCTAAAAGGATAAATGTAATTTATTAATACCTTGCTTTTCCAATTTATTAGTCGTTTAACTAATGTTCGGGTTTCCTCTTGACCCAGAACTGTGCCGTCCCAGCACATGAGGGGCTAGTTGCATACTCATCGTTGATTTGATTTGAAATCATCTAGTAATAGTATGTACCTTACCTTGCAGATCACACCAAAGGCCCGTCTTTTCTTGCTACAGTCAGAAACTGTTGAATCTAACTTGATTTTGATCTCATGTGATGTGTAGTCTTTGGAATACACATGTATTATAGGCTTCATGTGGAATAATTGTACTGTATGACTGGTTGTGTGTCCAATTAGGTCAATTATGAGACACACCTGTGCCATGATATTGCTGCGTTTACTCATATTTTCCCCCTCTTCCTTGGTCTGTCGCAAACTCAGTTTTCATTGGCTATTGAAAATTCCCATTAAGATTTGAGTCTGTGAAGACAACCTAGCCCTGATCAAATCAAACATGTTTGATATTTGTCTAATAAACTCTTCTCTGGGGCTGTGTAATGTTGTCTGGTTGTAGAAGGATCCAGACTTTCCCTCGTGCATCTCCCTTCTGGAATCTGCCCTGGGTCTTGGGGTAGAGGTTCTGGGGCAGCGCCTTATTGACTGACGATCATGGGGTCCCAAACAAAGACTGGGTTCTTCTTGTTCTGCCTGCCCATCTGACTGACTCCTTCTCTGTATACCTTCCTCTCTAATTCTGTACCTTCCACCCCCCCATCCTCTGCCCTCTACTGTACCTTCTCTTTGCTCTCTCCATTCATGCCCCCACCCATTTCCGCACTGCCCACCTGATGTCTGGACATCTGATGGTACAGCAGTCCACCTTGATGCCTTCAAGCATCTCCAGATCAACTTCAGCTCCACCTCATTATAGCCCACAGCTGGCTGAACATCCCATGACCTTTTCACATCCTTGTGCTAGGGAAATGACAGACGCTCTCCACATGCCATCAGGTACATCTGTGTGTGCACTGTAAGAACTCCAGGCCGTGTGGATAAAGACCTCTCTGTGGCTTCAAGTCATGGAATCTGGTAGGATATTACCACAGGAAACAAGCAGGCTGGCATATATATATATATATATATATAATATAAAAAAATATATAGGCCTATATAAAAATAGGCTAGTCTCTAAAAATAGGCAGTCTATTTTTATATATTTTATATTTATCTTATATTTTATATTTAAGCAATATCACACGAGAGGGACTGCTGTTGTTAGCTAATATCGGCACTGCTGTGATTCGGTCGCAGGTGATGCAGAAATGTACCATGGAAAGACAACATATATATATATATATATATATATATATATATATATATATATACAGTATATATATATATATATATATATATAATTGACTTTAATAACTAAATATTTGTGGTAAAATGCATGCATGTTTTAGAATCTGTTTATACCCAAAGGACTGTATTTTATGTTTTATTTCCATGATTCACATCTCAGACAGAGGTTTCAATTATAGCTATTACACATATGCCATTTTTAGAGACTGCCTAATTTTAGAGACGAGACTATTTTTAGAGACGAGCCTATTTTTGGAGTAAAATAAGACAAGTTGCATGAATGGTAGTTTTAGACATGCCCTTTCCCCTCAGTCTTTAGTGATTCAAACCTGCAGCTTTTCAGTAAAAAGCCAGCTTCTCTAGATCGAGGCTACCACCACCTGCCAAGAATACACAACATTATTGCCATTATTACCGTCACTCATATTATGAATGGGACACAAGACTTATATTTACATTTGACTTTAGGGTTTTAGAGAGACAGAGGATATGTGAGACAGTAAGAGAGACAGAGGGTATGTGAGACAGAAAGAGAGACAGAGGGTATGTGAGACAGTTACCCCGCTGGCCGGGTGCTTCTCGCTCATATTGAGCATTAGCGCCCGGCGAACGTCAATGCATTTCCCATCAAACAATTGTGCCGCTCTCACGTCTAGGTATAAAAGCCAACCCTTACCTGAGCCAAACACATGAAGTGAAGACGCTATCCGATGCGCAACATCCTCTTCTTTTAATGACATATAGTTGACTCTTCCAAATTGTTGCATAAAATCCACTTTTCTGTCTTTGAAAAACCGAAAATCAGTCATCTGGAGCAACCCGGAACAACGACTCACTGTTTACTCACTGTATACTCACTAATGCCCCCCACACTTCCGAAATGATATTGCACCTACATTTTTGGTTTTTCACTTCACGTTTTTGGCTCAGGTAAGGGTTGGCTTTTATACCTAGACGTGAGAGCGGCACAATTGTTTGATGGGAAATGCGTTGACGTTCGCCGGGCGCTAATGCTCAGTATGAGCGAGAAGCGCCCGGCTAGCGGGGTAAGTGAGACAGTAAGAGAGACAGAGGGTATGTGAGACAGACAGAAAGAGAGACAGAGGGTATAGTGAGACAGAAGGAGACAATGTATGTGCTAAATGTTGACTGAACCGAGTGGTGAAGGCTTCCGCTCAGCCCACGGCAAATGTGCGCTCTCTCCAAGACCACAGCAAATTGTGTTTGAACAGTGGTGACTGTGTGTGTGTGTGTGTGTGTGTGTGTGTGTGTGTGTGTGTGTGTGTGCGCGCGTGCGTGCGTGCGTGCGTGCGTGCGTGTGTGTGAATGCGCGCGTGCGTGCGTGTGTGTGCAGGTGTGTGTTTGTGTTCACACAGCTTTGTGAGTGTACATGTTCCATGTTTGACCTGGCTCACTATGAAAGGGATAACAGCCACTAAAAACCTTGGGACGAGAGACATCCGCCGTGCTATTCTTAGAAGTGTCAATGACAGCAGACTGAAATAAAATCAAGCACCAACGTGAAACTATCTCCAGTCTCCAAACATCTTGGATCATCTGGGACATGTGAACTCGCTGAATAAAAAAATCGTCATTTGACGAGCCCGTTAAGAGGGCGTCCTTAGTCTAAAGCTGCCTTCGCAGCGATCAACGATCTTCTCTTCTTCTCTCACCGCGAGGTAGAGCGGAGAAAGGTCACCGGTAAGGAGGTCAAAGTTGAATTATTTGAACTTTGAGCGCAGCGCAAGGTGGCAAATTCGAGCGGTGCGTGACGCCTAGTTGGGAGGCACCACTCTCATAGGAAAACAACGGCACAGCGGTTCGCAGAGCTGTTTTACCGCAGATCACGTGTGGGGGGCGGGGCTTAAGGGTCAGATCACGTGTGGGGGCGGGGCTTAAGGGTCAGATCACATGTGGGGGTGGGGCTTAAGGGTCTATAGGCCGGGTAATGGGTTAAGTGTACCATTGTTATCGCTCATTGATCAGAAATGTCCCCCTAATCTAACACCAAGGATGTTGTACACTGTATGTAGCAGGAGGATGACCGTGTCCACCTTAAGGGACAGGTCCACCTTAAGAGGTAGTCTCTGTTCGGGTACGGTGGCGCAGTTGGTAGCGCTGTCGCCTCACAGCTAGAAGGTCCTGAGTTCGATTCTCGCCTGGGACGCTGTGGGCGCTGGAGTTGTGACCCCCCCATATCTTCAGTGCCTACTGCCCAGGTGGGCTATCTCGTCGAAAGGGCCTTTCTGTGTGGAGTTTGCATGTTCTCCCCGTGCCCCCCAGGGGGTTCCTCTGTACATAACCCCCCACTAAAAACATGCAGAAGATCGTCATCCGACCAGTGACGACAACATCTGAAATTGGTACCTGGGCGCTGGAAAGAAAAAGCGACCACTGCTCCTGGCCTGCCCCCTGGAGGAAAGGACAAGCCTGGATGGGTCAAATGCAGAGGACATATTTCACCGGCCACCGTCAGCATGAGTGTGTGTGTTGTGGCCGCATGCATGTGTTGAAGTGTTCGTGTGACAATAAAGACGGGCTTGTCCGTCTGAAATCGTGTCGTGTTCAAGTAGGTCACACCTCATCTTGGGTGGCAGGTGTCTTCCATTTTCTACAGAAGCTAGGCATTATTTCGGGCTAGTCAAGCATGAATCCCCCCCCCCCCCCCCTTCCGCTTTACTTTGTGACTAGAGTGACAGTCTGGGCACACCATTCTCCACCAGAGTCTTGTTTTAAAATCTGAACGTTTACCAGTGGACAGACCACTGATGCATGTGTTGGCTTCTGAGCAGAATGACTGCTGCGTTCAGGGTTAGGCTTGATGTCACCAAACCAGCTGCTGTTGGACATATTTAGTCTTGATGCAGATATGGTCCATCTGAGGGACACTATGTTCTCAGAGAGTGTTCCAGTGTCATGGTTCTCTGTGAGACAAATAGTTGAAGAACCCTGTTTGAAAGAAACTGTGGAAAGAAATGTTGTCTCCTTGCTGACTCTTCATCCAAATGTAATGTATGCCACCATCATGAAAGGTGCTGCCAGTGCTTTTCACAGTTTGACTGGATTCTTAGGTTTCGTTTTTCAAACATCAGCGAGCATGCTCCCCCTGCCATTTGTCCCCCTCCCGCCTCCGTGTGGAGTTCTGCCTTCTGATTGGGTGAAGCGGGTGGGTGACCCAGAAACGTTCTCTGCTGTTTACAGAGAAGGAGAGGCACTGTGGCACTAATGCCATAGACCAGATACTCTATAATAGTGATTCCTAACGGGAATCTAGAGCTGCTTTTGACCTATTTTAACACAAATACATCGCTTACATGCACCTTTAAGGTTGTTGGTAAAAGACACCACGCCTTAAACGCTTCCACTTCCAAAACACCTCTTCACTGGGTCAACTGACAGGACATCTTTTCCTCTGACCCCCCCCCCCCCCCCCCCACCCGTGAACGGAGAGGAGTCGAGGGGGAGATGCGAGGCGGGGAGACGAGAAGATCGTTATCAAATGAGACACACAGATCTCCGTAAGGAGGAAGTCAAAGAAACAAGCTCCATCTAACATCCCACTTCAAGCCTGAGTCTACCAAAAGAGTTGTGTGTTGAAAGGAGAACTATTTCTTTAAACTATATTTTGTTTCTTTTTCTCTGTTAGAAATTAGCTATCGCAAGATTTCTGGGTGTGTCTAATGTATCTTACAAAGATGTGTGTTCTTCACTGCATGTGAGAAAGCAGGAGATGAGATCAATCGTTTCCAAATGTCAACGATGAAATCATTGACATAATCCAAACACAGCATTAAGACAATAGCCTACCTCATAACACATACATACATACATACATACATACATACATACATACATACATACATACATACATACAAGTGTTGTGCGGCCCGCGGGCCAACTGCGGCCCGCTGCCCGTTTTTAAGTGGCCCGCCATGAATTTAGCAAAAAAAAAAAAAAAAAACATTTTTCTGTTTTAAAGTTTAAAACGGAAAACGAAAACGAAAAAAAGGAAAACGGGTGGAAAAAACGGGAAAACAAAAACAAAAAAATGATTCCCCCCATTTCATTTTTTCAATTTAAAACCATTGAAAATGGGTTATACTCGAGTACCTGACTGGTCTTTTATTTATTTATTTTTATTTATTTATTTATTTTTAAACATTTTTAATACTGAATGAATGTTTAATACTAATGATATGTTAAATTATCTCCGTCTTAACCTGTTGGCACAGGAAAATAAAATTTGAAAACATACAGAAATACCCATTGTAATAGGTGAGCACATCAATAAACTATGTGTCATATATTTATTTAGGTAGAAATTCAATTTTTGATGGCACAAGGGTTTTCTGGTCCAATTTTTTTTGCTGCAAAAACTGCCGCGCTTAATATTGTTTGGCCCGCGACTCCTTATATTTTTCTGTATGCGGCCCACAACCAAAAAAGTTTGGCCACCCCTGATCTAATGGCAGTGTTCAAAGGGAGCTTGTATAATGCTTTGATTGTGGCCAGGGCCGTAGCCAGGGATTTCGGGCCCCATAAAAGGATATCACATCGGGCCCACGGATGCCGCCGACCGAAGGGCGTAGGCGGAAAATTTGGCCATTTGGGGCCCCTGTCAGTCAAGGGCCCTTGGAATCGTCCACAATTTCCCCCCCCTGGCTACGGCCCTGATTGTGGCTGTTGGTTTGTGTCCAGGCTGAGATGGTTTTTTCCACTGGCACCGTGTATTTTGGCTTCAGAGAGCTCCGTATGAATCACATCAAGGTAAGTATTACTCCATTGTGATTATTATGTAAGTGTATGAGGTGGCTGCCAAAATGGACGGCTACCATCTTCTCCATCTCTCACATTCTCCATCAAAGTTATATTTCTTTTCAAACGGGGCTCCGCGGGCAATGAGCAAGCAGCCATTCATCGACTGCAGCGTCCGCCAGGGCTGAGAAAGCAGGAAATGACACAAAGCTAATGATGAAAGCCTTGACATGAGCCAAACACAGATTCCAGTAATAAAATACCTCATCAGCTTCAGATGTGAATGTTTCCGTCTCCATGGCGACGATACAATCAGCTCCCAGTGTGTTTTGGCTGCTCAGGTGCTGTGAAAACAAAGACAAAGTCAATGCTTAAGCCTTGGTGGTTTTGGATTAACTGACAATGACTAGTCTGGCAGGCCGTAGTGAAGTAAGGGTGGTAGCAGGGGTCACACAAAGTTCCAGCGCTGCTTCTACTTAGAGGAGACGGCGCGCGGATGGAATGACAGCTCTGTTTCATCTGGCCGCAGCGCTAACTGCACTGCGAAATATCTGGAGGTTTGAAAAGAAAGCAGGGGCGAGTTTTTTTTTCCATTTCTTTTCTTGCTGTCTAGCAGAGCCAGTAAAAGGGATTTAGATTTAGGTGATGTAATGGCTGGATTTAGTTTCATTCTGTAATGTTTAACATGCCAGTAGAATATTGAGGCACATCAACAATGGGCCCTAAAATAGGCGCGCGCGTGTGTGTGTGTGTGTGTGTGTGTGTGTGTGTGTGTGTGTGTGTGTGTGTGTGTGTGTGTGTGTGTGTGTGTGTGTGTGTGCGTATACACTGTGTATATATATATATATGCGTTTTGTGTGTGTGTGTGTGTGTGTGTGTGTGTGTGTGTGTGTGTGTGTGTGTGTGTGTATATATATATATATATACAGTATATATACATATTGCATTGGCTTCATCAGGTTCACTCGCTTTACAACTGATTGGCACAGGGTTTAAAAAGGCTGTACCAACAGGTGTCAACAGGTGATGATCATTACAGGTCATGTGACAGCATGAGTTACAGATCATGTGACAGCAGGCAAATACAGATCCATACAAATGTGTATCACATCAGTTATACATGTTTGTAAAGACAAGCAGACTGAGTTAAGAGTATAGCAATATGTAGTATCAAATGTAAATATAGATATTTAGAAAAATAGCAAAATGTACATGTTACATGGAGGTGTCCTCATCATGATCATCCACACCTAGGAAAGGGACTATACTGTGATGATGCAATGTAAACCCCTTTGAGACATGCCTGTGTGATAAGGGGCTATAAAGAAACACAATTGAACTTCCACATTATTCCTAGGAAATATAGCCACAGATTATATGTCCCCACAGGACATGATTCCTATGAAATATAGCCACAGATTCTATGTCCCCACAGGACATGATTCTTATGAAACATACCGTAGCCACAGGCTCTGTGTCCCCACAGGACATGATTCTTATGAAACATACTGTAGCCACAGGCTCTGTGTCCCCACAGGACATGATTCTTATGAAACATACTGTAGCCACAGGCTCTGTGTCCCCACAGGACATGATTCTTATGAAACATACTGTAGCCACAGGCTCTGTCCCCACAGGACATGATTCTTATGAAACATACTGTAGCCACAGGCTCTGTGTCCCCACAGGACATGATTCTTATGAAACATACTGTAGCCACAGGCTCTGTCCCCACAGGACATGATTCTTATGAAACATACTGTAGCCACAGGCTCTGTCCCCACAGGACATGATTCTTATGAAACATACTGTAGCCACAGGCTCTGTCCCCACAGGACATGATTCTTATGAAACATACTGTAGCCACAGGCTCTGTCCCCACAGGACATGATTCTTATGAAACATACTGTAGCCACAGGCTCTGTCCCCACAGGACATGATTCTTATGAAACATACTGTAGCCACAGGCTCTGTCCCCACAGGACATGATTCTTATGAAACATACTGTAGCCACAGGCTCTGTCCCCACAGGACATGATTCTTATGAAACATACTGTAGCCACAGGCTCTGTCCCCACAGGACATGATTCCCTAGGAAATGTAGCCACAGATTCATGTCCCCACAGGACAAGCCTTTATCAACTTGAATTGCGGTGGTGTCAGCTTTCTCCACTAATGCTTTTCAGCCATTTGAAGATCACGTATACCGTGCAGCAAAGTAGCAAAGAAGGTAGCAGGCTAAGCAGAGAACTGGAGAAATGTTAGCGATAGCAACAAGGAAGGAGTGTTGTGATTGGGGCTCTCTGCAATTTGAACCTCTTCAAATGACACCAATTGGAATTGCCAGTTACATTATAATGTTCAACTTCTCGTATTACGGTATTTGAAGTATAAGCCCTTCAGGAGGAAGGTCAAAAAAGAGTGTAAATTGATTTTCAATGATGCATGACATAATCCTATAACAAGAATGCAAAGTCTCTGTGAGTGAGTGAGTGAGTGAGTGAGTGAGTGAGTGAGTGAGTGAGTGAGTCAGTGGGTCAGTGAGTCAGTGAGTGTGTGAGCAGAAATTGTGTTTGGCCACAGCTATGCCATTTTACGTGCGATTGCGCTGAATCTTTCAGGAAGTGTAAAGAGCACCCCCTGCTGGTGACCTAACGGAGCCGGAGGTCGTTAGGGCTGATTTAGTGGCCGAATTTGCAATGGCTGTGTGCGGCCTTCACCGGTCACACACTCGACGATACACTGCGCGGGTATATTGCGCTAGCATAATGCAAGGACAAGCTAGCAGATATTTTTCTCCACACCGTTTATGATTTCCAGCCTGTCATTCAGACCGAGGATTCATAAAACATAGCGTTTTAATAGTTTTACTGAAACCGCCTACTGGTTAAACGCCCTAAGTAAGTTCACACAAGTCTCAGTGGGAGAGCTGCACCACCCACTGTCTACTACACTGACTCTCATGTCCGCTGTCTAGAGCTGAGTGCTATTACGAAGACACAATATCAACATCTCGTGCACGGTCTCATACGTACAGCCTCTTGATGTTGGTTTGAGGCGGTGACCGTGGCTTTACCCCCTAACCAAACTTAATAACAACGTCCAAAATGGAGACAGCGGATCACTATAATTAGCTTTGGAAAGGACACTGCTGTAATCAAAGATATGTTTGTATCATTGTGGGGAGCTGAGGTTTATTCTTAGCTTCTCCCTCAACCTCTCTGGACTCCTCGTGCATATGAAGACGTAGGCGGCGTAGTCAGGTCACACTGTACCATGTCATACAATAACATTACTCACCCCTCGGATCCCCAAAATCCACTCTCCACAATGTAAGTGTAGCCATGGCATTAAAGCAATTATGACCTTTCTGTTCTGCTGCACTCTTGTGTTCCCGGTTAGCAATCGTTCGGAAAAACAAAACAACCAAAAAGCCTTTGATTGACTGAAGGTTGAGGTCACAACCGATTTGTCTCAAAATAGGTGACGTGCTACTCATGCTACGATGTTAACGCTAACTCTACAGCCTACTATTATGGGTGCGCGATATACAACATCACATATAAGCAGTTAGCACATCGGGTTAGGCAAACATGGCAAGGTTATCCCCCATTCAAATATTTAACCAGTGTTTCAGTAGTACACCTTTTTTTAAGTATATCATTTTTTTATTGTTTCATTTTCAGACATCAGTTTAATGCCATAACCAATTGGGTGTACAAACCCAAGCAAAAAAACAACACAACTGCTGGCAGGACAGAACCCAAAACAAATAATCTTCAAATAAGTTGCATAGGTTACAGTACAGTACACCTTTTCTATAACAGTATAGTCATTTTCTATTTTCAGTTGGAGGACAGCTTTATTTTAATTCGATAGATTGCATCTTGTCAAATAACATGTTGCACATGGATACTTGTGGGATTTTAGGTGGCCTTGACAAAAACCTGCAATTACCAGACACCATTGTGTCAATGTAACAGACAACAGCCAAAGACCTCAAGGATCAATTCTTGGCCCCATCCTTTTTGGTTGTTACATGCTTCCCCTTGGTTTATTAATAAGTAGTTTCTGTAACATATCCTACCATTGCTATGCTGACGACACGCAACTATACTTGTCAGTCAAACCAAATGATCACAGCAACCTGAATATTCTCCATGACTGTTTGGCTGCCATAAAGAATTGGATGTCTCTCAATTTCCTCCAGCTAAACTCAGAGAAAACAGAGGTTCTGGTCATTGCTCCGGATCACTTTGCTAGAGATATTAATCAGGATTTAGGTCCCCTTGCAAATAACATTAAACCCTCAGCCAGAAACTTAGGCGTTATTTTCGACCCATATCTGAACTTTCAATTACATGTAAAAAAAACTGTTCAATCCTGCTTTCTTCACCTCCGTAATATAGCAAAAATTAAATCAATCCTCTCAGCTAAAGATATGGAAACACTAATTCACGCTCTCATTTCCTCACGCTTAGATTATTGTAACTCTCTCTTTTCATGCCTCAGCGATGCTACCCTGTCCAGGCTACAACTTATTCAGAATGCAGCTGCTAGGCTTTTGACCAGGACTAGCCGTAGGTCCCATATTACACCAGTTCTGGCCTCCTTGCACTGGCTACCAGTGCGACAGAGAATCCAATTCAAAATTTTAATGATTACTTTTAAAGCTCTTCGGGGCTTAGCCCCGACTTATATTTCTGAACTGCTGCAGTTTTACACTACATCAAGGCCACTTAGGTCCTCTGACCAAGAGCTATTAGTGGTCCCCCGATCCAGACTCAGAACAAGAGGTGAGCGGGCATTTTCTGTTCTGGCGCCTACCTTGTGGAATGGCCTCCCTCTCTCTGTAAGACTGGCTGATTCAGTGTCCACTTTTAAAACACTTCTTAAAACCCACTTATTTATACAGACATTTTATTAAATCTTAAATCTTATCCCACTTATTTGATGTACCTTTGTTTGCTGGATTGCCTGCACTTTATGACCGGTGCGCCTCATGCCTTCTTATTACTTTATTTTAATTTGTGCCTGTTGATGCTGTCTCTTGCATTGTGTTTATTTGCCTATTTGTTTATTGTAATTTGTTTGATCCTGCTGCCTGTTTTTATTGTGAAGCACTTTGTGAGCTGGATTTGAAAGGTGCTATATAAATAAAGCATTACTTACTTACTTACTTACTCTCACTTCTCTCCTTCTCACTCCTCTGTTTTTCTCTGCTCAGCCAACAATGACTATTTTCTTGCACTAACAGCATGAAGTAAAGAATGAACTGTCGAACTGTAATAACAGTGTGGACTGAAGCACTTCCGACTGTTTACTGATCACACCAGCACAATACACTGTAACTGTTGCTATCACATAATAAACCAGCGCTTCCCTAGCCTGAATTGTCCATTTCCTTCTTCACTCTGACATTGTCTCCACTGTAATGGATTTCCCCTGGGGGAAATCCCCATAGGGATTCGTTTTTCCCTAACCAATCACAGAGCCTAACGTATCAGCTGAATCTAACCAATCACAGAGCCCAACGTATCGGCTGAATCTAACCAATCACAGAGCCCAACGTATCGGCTGAATCTAAACAATCACAGAGCGCAACGTATCGCTTGAATCTAATCCAGTGGGGAGAATGCAAAAAAAATTCGGATTTCAAAGTAATTGGTACTTTTAATCGATTCAGGGCAGCCTCGATAGCAGCGTCTATCTCGTCTATAGCGGCCGCCATTGTTGTTATTACTCCTCGGCGCACTTGACAAACGGGAAACAGCTTGACAACGGCGTCAGTCCCACGCGTTGTGCTGTTTATGCCGCATTTTGCAAATTGGACAACAATATAGCGACGTCACCACCTAATATTGGTGTGTATATCTACAGTATGCCTGCATGTCCATACAGCCACTGTGACTGGCCTCTCATCCAGGCCTCCACTTGTGGTGTGTGTGCGTGTGCGTGTGCGCGTGTGCGTGTGCGTGTGTGTGTGTGTGTGTGTGTGTGTGTGTGTGTGTGTGTGCGTGCTTGCATACGTGCGTGCGTGCGTGCGTGTGTGTGTGTGTGTGAGAGAGAGAGAGAGACAGACAGACAGACAGACAGAGAGAGAGAGAGAAGGTTCCATACTGTATGAGATGAGTACTTCAGGGACATTGAGCATTAATGCAAAACTAATCGGTTTTTGATGACGTTTGATCCATTTAAATAAACATTTACAAACATCTAACTTGAACCACATTTCTGTACCCCAGGCTTCATATACAGAGTAAATGCTGTCTGTGAATGCACAAAAAGCACAAACACATTTCCATGCCGGCCATGGGATTTATATTAAAAACATATTAATATATAATATGATGACCATGAGTAAGTATTTGAGGGGAATTTTGGTGTGTGATATAGTGACACCCAGTGGTCAAGTAGAAATTGCAAGGTACCAGCCCCTTTACTTCACTGTATAATATGAATGTAATTTAGAGTGACCATCATAACATGATGAGTAGAGTGTAGAGGGCGCTATCTGGGAAGTGCTGTTTTCTTCTTCTTTAATCTAACCTTGATTTAACCAGGCAGGTCAATTAAGAACAATTATTTACAGTGACGGCCTGGCAACAGGAGGACCTTTGGGGCTGAGGGGAAAGTGTAGTGAAGCGAGACAAAGAAAAACAACTCAGATAAGACTATCTGACCCAGATGGTAAAAACCACGGAATATTGTAGAGGCAGAGAAAAATCAACACAACTTGGGGAAATTTGCGAATTTTGGAAATATTCAAACCACAGACCAAACACACAACCAATGATCTCACTGACCAACATTAGTGTGTTGTTACTTTTATGTATATATGTTACTTTTATGCATAGCAGAACTAATTGAACCTTTCAGATTGAATTTTCCAGGGCCAGTGTGAGTCTATGTTCTTTCATGCTTTTTTGTGTGTGAATGCATGTCTGCACATAGTGTGCACAAATATTCACACATGTATATTTGATTGTGTAAGAACAGTTGTGTATTTTCATTTCTGCATGTGTGCTCACTCAGATGTTGAATTTCATCTTGCCTTTCTTGGTGTGTGTGTGTGTGTGTGTGTGTGTGTGTGTGTGTGTGTGTGTGTGTGTGTGTGTGTGTGTGTGCGCGTGTGTGTGTGTGTGTGTGTGTGTGTGTGTGTGTGTGTGTGTTTGTTTGTTTGCATCTGGCCCATGAGTGGCCTGTGCTTGTACATGTCTTTGTCTGTGTTCAGAAATCAATCGTCAGATAGTTCAGCCTCATCCTCCAACTATAACCAATGGGACCGAAAGCCCTGGAGGATTATAGACCCTTCTCACGGTGGCCATTGTGTGTCGAAAAGGCAGGGTAAACACAGGTGCAAGCAAAGCACAAACTTCCATGATTGGAATTTGGCAACCCTCATTAGTCTTTTGCTTGCACCTGTGTCTACCCTGCCTTTTCGACACAAAATGGCCCCCGTGAAAAGGGTCTATTGCCCTCTGTTGTTGAATATGAAAATCCTGTCAAAGAAGTGATGGTCAAGGCCAGGATGGCAGTCCCATGAAGGGAAACCCACCTGGACCATGGAGGGTATGTGTTTTTTTTTAGACTTATCTCATTAACAGTGTATCATAATAGTGTATACAGTAAATGCATGTCCTTCGATCATTTTTGTGAATGAGAATTAATATCCCCCTCAAGTCCTGTACATCTTTCTCTAACTTGGCCTATGGTGAATGGAAACGACTTCAATAACACATTTGCATGCCAATATAGCAATATAGCAATACCTTCTATTAGCTTGGGCTATGCTACACACTTCTTCTCTTGATACAAAACAGCCCTTTTCTGTTTTGTAAGGGGGTCTATGCACGTTATCTAATGTTAGCTTTTGGTCACATCCTCCATGGTGGAAACATCAATGTGCAGGGAACTGTGCCCTGATGTATGCCGCGCTCTGGAGCATGCAGTGAAGGTCTGGCAGCTCTCAGGTCCATGTAGGTCAGAGTGAGAAAATAGCATCCTTGTTTGTCAGCCCCTCTTACCTGTTGCTCTTTCCACCACTCGAAAGAACATGCCTGAAAAAGTAGGCCGAGAGGAGGTCAGGCCAACCTTGAGCTGTAGGAAATTGTAGAACATTATTTTTTTGATATGTATGTTTTGAACATACACCTTAAATGGGAGGAAATATACAGCTATGGTCATTTCACTCCAAATAATGCATCAGATACAATAGTACATTTTATGTCCGACTGGCTGCTTGATAAAGTTCCATAAGTGCGATTAGTATTCAATCCAAAAATAGTGGGTGACTAATAAAATGCTTGACAATCGAGTGATTGAACATGAACTGATTTCCTAAAACCAACATATGATCGATATATATTATATATTGTATACACATTCAGATTGAAGGTGCTTTATTACCTCCACCAGCAGAGAACGGAGAGAAGGAGGAGAGTTCTGAATTTAAATTCAAATGTAGGATTACATGGTCATATTACTGGTCATATTACATTTCCATTTGAAGTATGCATTTGATACGCTTCCTCCATATATGCTTGCTAGATTTGATCCCAAATTTGCATAACGTAATACTCGCCAGACCTCAGAATACAGTATCTTCCTTTTCATCATCGAGGAGGAAGTAGAAAACGTTGATCTGCAACATCAAATAAGCCACAGAGCCAGGGTCGCCCGAGGAACTGTGAGACTCACACACCTCACACATCATAGTGTGAAACCAACAACCTGGAACTGAACACACACAAAACTGTGGAGACTGCTTCTGAAGGAACCCGCCAGGCCCATAACCCCCTAGAGGTCAATGCTCATTTATAAACTCAGCTGAGTTGTCAAAGTTCTTAGGGTCTACATAATCGGCCACCTCAACGAAGAGAAGCACATCTCCTCAAATGGCAAATGGGTTGGACAGTGAAGTGCAGAGTAGGAGTGTTGGAGAACTGTTTTGTGGATGAGATGGATTCGGACAACCGACAAGTGTGGATGTCTGAACTCATGAGGGAACTTTCCTCGGATATGGATGTCAGAGCTGACAAAGGAGATAGGACAGCTCTCAGAAGTGCAGGTTGTCTCACCCAGATTTCATGTTAAGTGAGTCTCAGAATACACACGATTCTGCAGATGCAACAGAGACACTTTTACAGCTGGAACGCTTCACTGACAGATGGGATTAGACCTGTGAAGCTGTTCATGGTTCACCACTCTGCAGACGCTGCAGACGTACATACCCAAGCTGACTACGATGGGGAAAGGGGTTCAGTTACATATCCTTTCATTGTTTGTCCATAGGGATGTAATGATAACCGGTTTGAATGATAACCGTGATAAAATTCCCTACGATAACCGTACCGTTTCAAATTTTCATTATCATTAAAACCGTGAGAAATGATTTCAGTGAGTGTATCGATCCTTTTTGGGTCTGGGTTTTCAATATAAAATGTTGTAAAATGATTTCAGTGAGTCTCTCAGTACTTTTTGAACATTTTCAACATTTTTTTTATGAATACCGTGATAATACGATAACCGTGATAATTTTGGTCACGATAATCGTGATGTGAAATTTTCATACCGTTACATTGTGCACTTGCAAAGTATGGGGAAGTGGCACTGTTTGCCTCTTCCCTTGCAAGCTGTAAATCATTTTGTAAGGATTGCCCTGTAACATTATTTTATCAAGTAAGCAGTGCATTTTTCAACTGTAGAGGAATGTCAGCCACTCAACTAGTCAAAATTGTTTTGCATTTTGTCAATTGTTTTGCACGTCTCAACGTTTCATTTTCATCTTTCTACGCAGCAAAGACTAACTGAAGCATGGCGCTGAGCTGAAGTGCAGACATCTCTTGTCTCATTGTCAAGTATCTTTATTGTTAATATGTTTTGATTGATGATAATTGCCATGGAAAAGAAGAAAGCTCTGTCTCTTTTTTTTTCTTTTTTTTTTAATCTCCAGGCAAACTGTGAATAATGTACAGTGTGTTGTCCATCCGTTGTGAGAATGTGAGTTAAAAATTAGTAACTGAAGGAGTAGTTTCCTTGCAAATGACAATTTGCAGTCAACTCTGCAAAATTTCAAAAGAAAGCATAGGAAATCAATGTAATCAATAAAGCAGTCCATGGGGGGTGGGGGGTAGACAGGCACAGTCAAGTAAGTAATCCACAACCTGCCATGATAGCGGTTTTTCCAAAGTGAAACTTAATCAGAGTTACACCAAAACACTGCAATGTACAGCACTGCAGATCAGGGGCTAGCAAGTGAGTTCATACTGGTGTTGTTGAGTCAGATGACAGTAATCTAATAATCTCCTTATTTTATGATTTATGTCCATCCTTCATGTTGACGAGAATCATAAAAATAACAATATAGTTGATATCACATGTATGTTTGCAACAGATGACAGCAGAGGGAAGCATTCTCCACACATCAGCTAGAGCCTGACTTCTTTTATTATGGGAGCTGGAAGAAACCATTAAATGGTATGTTGGTGCTCTCTGCTGGACAAAGCAGATACTGCAAAGAGGGCGAGAGAGACTAACCCTAACTCAACACAAGCTAGCTCAAAGTTCAATTCACACAGCTTAAAGTGAACTAGTTCACGTTCATATAGTTCACAATTCTGAACTAAACGGCAGGATAAATACCCTCCCTCATTACCACCACTGAGGTGCCCCTGAGCAAGGCCCTCAACCCTGACCGCTCCAGTGGAGTTGCTGCTCAGATCAGACTGTGTGTGGTTGTACTGGTCAGCTTCCAGGCGAATGTGTGTATGAATGTGAAGAGGGCGCTCCTGAAAAAGAGAGCATTGCTCTCTGTGAGAATAAAGGTATAAATAAAGGTTCAAAGAAGTTCACTCCCAAAGAATTAACTAATTTCTTATTTTCTTTAATGAGCTGCACCAAACTATTCTTTTTCAGTAGAATAACCAATTAATGCAAACTCTCTGCAATTATTATAAATCACTGATTGTCCCCAACAATTTTCGCTTCTGTGTGAATATATGCAACTGTAGGAGGCTTAAGTTTTAAAGCTAGAGGGAAGTTTCTGATATCATCTGAAACTAGAAGACCGAATGCATCCATTACCAACCATATCATGCTAGCTTGTTGGGAATATAAAAATATATAATAAATATATATATAAATAAATATATAAAAACACTCCAAACAGGCTCCATGTTGGCAAAGGGGAGAACACAGGGGTCTCTCTCACCTCAAGATATATGAAGGGGGTACGGTGGGGGTATGGTGGCTCAGTGGTAGAGCTGTCGCCTCACAGTTAAAAGGTCCTGAGTTTGATTCTCGCCTGGGACACTGTGAGCGCTGTGGTTGTGTTCCCCCCCATATCCTCAGTGCCCACTGCCCAGGTGGGTTATCTCGTCGTAAGGGCCTTTCTCTCTGTGTGGAGTTTGCATGTTCTCCCCGTACCCCCCAGGGGGTTCCTCCGTATATAACCCCCCCCACTAAAAACATGCAGAAGATCAGATCGTCATCGTCATCCGACCAGTGACGACAACATCCGAAGTTGGCCCCAGGGCGCTGTACGAGAAAGCGACCACTGCTCCTGGCCTGCCCCTCGGAGGAAAGGACATGCCTGGATGGGTTAAATGCAGAGGACACTTTTCACCGGCCACCGTCAGCATGAGTGTGTTGTGGCCGCATGCATGTATTGTGGTGTTCGTGTGACAATAAAAGACGGGCTTGTATGTTATGAGAATTTTTTTTGTTTTGTTTTTGAATGAGAATGGATTCTATGGGTACCCACCGTACGAGTCTCCCTTTCACAGAGAATCGTCTGGCTCTGAGCTGCTCCTCCGCCCCCCCCCCCCCCCCCCCCATCAGCTTGGAAAATAGAACAGAAGCTGAAACTATTATGACATCACTGATGATGTCACAGTGGGATTTATGACATCACAGTGGGACAGAGAAACAGACAGAGCCCTAGCTCCCATTTATATACTGATGATGATGATGATGATGATGATGATGATGATGATGGTTAAAAATGTAATTCAGCTGCCGCGCCTTTCGTGAAAATGCGGGCCATGGGCAGCCCTAAATCCAAAAGGGCTACATTGGCTATGGTTTGACCTACAAAGCTGCAAAGCACATGATTTCTGGGACTTTTGGGGTCGAGGGGTTCATAATCCATGGCATTTTTGATGATTTTACCTATTTTTGACCTTCAAATCCAAGATGGCTGCCAATTTTCAGCTCAAATAGGTAGATTTTTCAAAGTTGTCGTAGAGCCTTCATATAGGCTCTAATAAAAGCTCAGCTTATGTTGAGTTAAGTTGTAAACAGTAAAACAACATGTAAGTACATGTAAGAGGTCATCTCAGAGGTCAGAAAGGTCAACATTTGTGGATCATGAGAAACACACCTTATCGCTATGGTCAATAATTTCTCAGGTCAGAAATGTCTGAATGAATTCACAATGTACCGGTAATTGAATGATAAAGATGTTTATTGGAATACACTGGCATACATCTGTACATCAATATCCACTTTATGGCAGTACAAGGTTACAAAGTATTTAACAAAGTAACAAGGGTAAATTTAACATATGGTTTAAACCGAATTTGCAACTTTACATTGATTAGGGCCGCTACTCTTCATCTGGATCTGTCGATTCTCCACACTCACTCCTCTCATCATCGCTACTTGTTGTTCCGGAGAAGAGGTCTGTATCTTCCCCGCCGTTTCCCGGTGGAGGATTTGTGGTGAAGAGGGCCTTGTCCTCATCGCAGAATCCTGGTTGTTCGGCCACTCGTCTTCGTGGTTGTTGGGCAATCCGCCTAGTTCGTCGTCGTCGCGAACATACATCGTTTCAGCCAGGGCTGCCGTTGCCGCTGCTGTCGGCAAATGCCTCCTTGGAAATCGTCGTCTTCAAAGGATTGGTATACTGTAGAGCAGGGGTGGGCAACTATTTTTCATGGGGGGCCACATGAGAAACCCAGATTGTTGCCGGGGGCCGAACAAATATTGTCATGCCGTAACCCATGGATGGGCAACTTTGATGATAGAGAGGGCCACAAAAAAAATTCCTCGCTACCAAATTTTGCTGAGGGCTGAACGGCGCCAGCGCGAAAAATTTGGGGCATTTGAAGCCAGGTTTAGAGGAATAACTCATTTTAAATTAACAATTGTGATGTCATTATTCAGTCTTAACCACCAATATTTCATCCTTTTCCTCACTCACTCCTATGTCACCACCTGCTCTCCCTGCAGGGCTTGAAATTAACTTTTTTCACCACCTGCAAATATGGCTGCTAGATTTTAAAATTACCAGCCAATTAGAATTTCCACTAGCCGAAATGTTTTTCTTGAAATAAACCAGAATATGAGTGGGTTAATTTAAGCATAAGTATCAGTAAGTGGCCCGGGATTCTCAAAGCCTGTGTTGAGGGTCACACAAGAACAAAAATGCACTCTTGAAGCTAAATAAATCCAAAACCAACAAGTTAATTATTTAAATTTCTACTTCAATGTAGAACAGTCATTTCTTACACATGAGATTACTTTTAGCCTTTTAGTCATAAATATTATTGAAAGATATTCCATATTCCAGACTGAAATGCTATAACAGAAGAGTATTGCCCAGAATGACATGAACATTTGGACACTTATTCAGCGGGTATATTGCATGTTGCGTTCAACTGCACTGTAAAAAAAAAAAAAAAAAATTTTTTTTTTTTTTTTTTTTTTTGCAATTCCATCGCGGGCCACACAGGGGGCGCCCGCGGGCCGCATACGGCCCGCGGGCCGTATGTTGCCCATGTATGCTGTAGAGTGTAGCTCGTCGGCTGGGCTAAGCCCTTGTTCACACAGCACGCTGAACGTAAGCAGAACTGAAGCTTGAAGCAGGCACAAGCTGTACGCCTAACCGTTCACACAAGACGCCTTGTCTTTTCCTCTCGGCGCCTCCTCTCGCGCCTTGAACGCGCCCACGACTCCCATTGACTTCATGCCTCACGGCTTCACGGCTTCAGCGTCACGCTTGGAAAATCGGCGTCAATCCTGAGTGATTCAGCGTGGCATGAGCGTGGCTTCGGCACGGCGTCAGCGTGGCACGCGCGCGGGTGGTGTGAACGGCTTCGCCTGTTAACAAGGACGCCTAAATGAAACTTGTGGGTTCAGCGTAGGTACAGCTTAGCCACGCCGACGGCGTGCTGAAGCCACGCTCACGCCACGCCAAAGCCATCACTCAGGAGGACTGACGCCGAATTTCCAAGCGTGACGCTGAAGCCGTGAAGCCGTGAAGCATGAAGTCAATGGGAGTCGGGGGCGGCTTCAAGGCGCGAGAGTAGGCGCTGAGAGGAAAAGACAAGGCGTCTTGTGTGAACGGTAAGGCGTACGTTCAGCTTGTGCCAGCTTCAAGCTTCAGGTCTGCTTACGTTCGGCGTCCTGTGTGAACGGGTGCTAAGGCTTGGTGTTGTTGGGCTATGGGCTTAGTGCTTTTCGACATGGTTTATGTTGAACACCGTTGTGAACGTCTGAACGTCTTTTTTTCCCCTTCTTATGTCCCTCATGCCTTCTCATATAGGCGCAATCGTGGCATCAATGACATCACCGGTAATGTCATAACAATTATGTCATCATCGCTGTGGAGCTCTGTCCGTGTGTGCCAGACTAATACCTTAGTGCAGTTAGCAGCTTTGGGCTCCAAGTCATGAAGAGTGACCAGCCCGCTCAGTAAGCTGCTCTCCTGATAACCTGGCTTCACACCGTGCAACTGGAAATAAGCCTGAGGTTTGGAGAGAATGAGGCGCAGGTTCACTGCAAACCCAGCCATGTCGATGCCGAAGGGCCGGTGTGGGTCCCACAGAACTTTCCAGCCGTACACCTTGCCCAAGGTGTTCACCTTAGGGGACCCGTACCGCAGGCCGCCGCCCACAAACGCCACAGGCCACACTGACACTTTTCTGGTGGAACGCATCTCCTCAAACAATTCCAGACTGTACGTGTTGTCGTCGTCTGCAAAGTAGACGATCCCAGGCTGGCTGCTGTTGACGGAGAAGGCCTCCCGCAGCCACCGCAGGGCCAGGTTCCTCTGCATGGTTCCCCGTGGTTTTTGGGGGTCTCTGGTGTTGTAGCCGCTGGGCACATTGAGGTGGGTGTAGTTGAGGCCTACGTCCTGGAGGAGATGGCTGACCAGAGCGGTCCTCCTCTGCGAGTCCTCCACCAGGATCCAGTGCAGGTTGGGCACGTGGAGGAAGGTGTTGGCCAGACGCGTCAGCTCCGCCTTCTGCACCGGCCGGCTGTAGGTGGGGGTGACCACATGGATGGTGGGTAGCACGTCGGACCAGGGTGGAGGACGTCTGTAGACGTATGTGTAGGAGCGACTGTCACTGTCATCCTTCCGAGTAGGTGGTAGCAGAGCCGTGAGTGCACTTTGCTCCCAAACAGTGAAGAGTAGTATCCAGGGCAACACGATCAGCACAATGGCTAGGCACCAAACCGACCCCCTCCTCCACGTCCGCGGCAACAAAATCAACGTCATGGCTAGGATGTGGATGTCTGTTCTCTTCTGCATCTCTGGGGGGTCAGACCATATATCCCTCTCTACTCATGCATTGTGACATCATGTTTGATGTCATCAAATAGTGACATCATCACTGATGTCATAACTCTTTCCTTACTCTAATTAGTCAACTACCAGCTGAGCAGGCGAGTCACGACTTGTGTCACCAAAGTGACATCGGGCCTGACTGATGATGTCATACCCATTACCCGCTAATGATGTCATAGACATTGGGACATCATCAGCCCTCCAGTTATGGCCTTGATATACTTCCGCGCCAAACCCCTCGCCAAATGCGCCGAGGGGTGCGCCACAGTCGGCGAGCGCAGCCTGCGTGCACCTCCTCGAAAATGTGACTTGACGCAGCTGACGCGAACAGCATGAGTATATAATAGATGTTGAGATAACAGGAGAGAGTGAAAGCTATTACCAAGTATATGCACTACGTTCTCTCCTTGGGCTAACTTGTAGTCATTGAAATCCTAGTGAAATCACACAATTTGACTAATTTTGCTGGGGACCCCGCTGAGACCCCTCGTCAAGCTGAGGGTCGAGTATATAGGACCAGCTGCCGCCGGCAAGGCTCCAAGGTGAGGTGGACGCGGAAGTATATTTCAGCCTTAAGTCACGATTAGGCGGGCGGGGTTAGTCACGATGTGTGGTGTCTGTTAATCACGGTTTCATTGTGACATAATCAGTAAGATCCTCACATCATCAGTGACATCATCAGTGATGTCATAACTCCTGCTGAGAGGAAGCAAGCTTCAAGAGCCAGAAAACCTGCTGAGGCCAGGCAGCAAGACCAGGCAGATCAAGCTCAAATGAGCCAAAGTTCAGTTTCTGAGTCTGAGTCTCCACCCTAGATTGCTAGTATATATATATATATATATATATATATATATATAT
>NC_139638.1:24717197-24727197 GCF_964638095.1 Poromitra crassiceps | reverse complement strand
CCTCCCTCTCCTGCCTTCTTCCCAGAATATTTTGTGCATGTAGGCTAATATAGCTGAGCCCCGGCGCTGCAATTTCCGAATCTGCCCTTGTATATATGGCGGAGGGAAATTTCCACCGGAGGAACCGCAACACAAACCCCCTGTGCTGTGCGAGGAGGCAGAAACCCAGAGCCTGGAGAGCTGGATCCACCACAACACGCCCTCACTCACCGATCCCTGCACTGAAAATGTAACGTAGCGGCGTTGTTGCGGTAGCAGCACAGCACTTGTGTGAAATTCAACATTTGGAATTTCTAATAACTAATTTTACAATTTTGAGGAAGCAGTTTAGTGCAGTCACCTCCGGTCCGGTCGGGGGGGGGGGGGGAGGCACTGGCAGATTTGTGGAGCGGACTCGCATGAGCTGCATCGTTTTGAGGAGGTACGTCAAACCACTCTTTTGTATTTTTTTCTGAATTAAGAATTTCTCGTCAATTTTAAATTCACACCAGAGGCGGCTGTTTAAGTTTTCTCATCCCTCCTCCGGAATCATGATGACATGTGGCGATCTTTTTGCACGAATGTGCGAAATGGTTTGCCACAATCGTTTAAACCCGAGACGATTGAAGCGATCCGAAATAGACCTAATCTGTTGATTTTTTTTCCTT
The DNA here is from genome assembly GCF_964638095.1 of Poromitra crassiceps. Taxonomy (NCBI): domain Eukaryota; kingdom Metazoa; phylum Chordata; class Actinopteri; order Beryciformes; family Melamphaidae; genus Poromitra; species Poromitra crassiceps. The sequence continues at coordinate 24,726,550 of NC_139638.1, read as the reverse complement.
TTCTGTTTTGGACAGAAATTTCCAAATAAAGTTTCCCTGTTTAATGCTAAGCTAACTGCTCGACTGTGCACCCAGGTTGTTCATTTGAAAGCGCTTATGAGATATACGGTGTGTAATGTTTAGTCCGACAGAGCCAGGGAGCAAAGCGATTAGTGGCAGGCAACATGAAGGACGATGAGGGGAGGAAGGAACAATCTACTGAAACACAGAAACCTCCTGCAGCCATGTTTTGTGAATTTTTCCTGCAAATTTGACCAGAGCTCCTCCGCAGTTCATCCCATACACTCGCATGGTAGCACTTACCACATCACACACACAGTGTACTGCACATTATATATACTACTAGGAGAAAGGCTTAGAATGTCGCCATGTCCAATATTCTTTATTTATTTTGACTTCTATTTTGAAAAAGATTCTGGATTTCAATCATTTCTGCGTGTAATTGGCGCCACCTGTAGGCAGTCATTTTGGAGAAATAGAACAAGTAGTAAATGACTGTAAACTCGACTAGTTTGAGACTTGTTTGGGGCAGAATGAGCGTTTATGCGAATGCAAACACATGTCAATATACGCCTTTGACATAGGTGAATAATCAACGTTTTGACGTCTCCTGTAATGAAAATGAACACTGGCGTTGGTTTACCCCCCCCCCTGTTTGGCTTTTCATGCAAAATAGTGCAAACCGAATTTAAACTAGCATTCAAAGCAGTGAGCAAGTTAGCTAAGTCTATTATCATACATGTTCTTTCTTTAGTTGTTGTGGCCTGCAATTATCTTTGCATTAGAATGTTGGATCTTTTGATCTGTCATTTGAGGAGTCTTTATGCATGTGGCCTACAAAAAGATAATGTAAAGAGAAGAAAAAGTGAATATTGTCAGAATATTCAGTTATTGGCTGAACAACAGCACACCATTCACTATTAGGCTAGCTAGTTGTATGTGTGTTTCTCCTTGTGTAGGCGCTACCTGTGTTGTGTTGTGTTGTGTTGTGTTGTGTGTGGTGTGTGTGTGTGTGTGTGTGTGTGTGTGTGTGTGTGTGCGTGTGCGTGCGTGCAGAGGTAGCAATAATAGTAGGCTACTATTATTTGGTCAACAACATGGAGCAATCTATTCTAGAACTTGGAAATGTAAATGTAGAAAATTGTACTAACAAAAGTGAACTGAACAACAACACTGAAAAGAAGGATGACCATGTCAGCACAATTTGAGGACAGGAAAAACCAATCACAACCTGAGTGTCTCCCACTGTTTATATTAATCTTGCAATCTTGCCAAACACTTTCCCATCTTTGCACGGCTTGCTTTTATTGCGATGTAAGGGAATCTGTGGGAGCCATTTTGCCGTTGGTCCTTTAAATGTTGACCTTCAAATCTGTATAAATCTAAAGAGTTAGTGGAAATTGTATGTTTTGTGCGCAAAATTCCGGGTGTAAATTATGACCTTTTCCGCAGTAATACTAATCAAAACATAGCAGGAGTCTCGGTTGTATTACGAAATTGGAGAGAGGCAACCGATTCCACCAGTTTAATAGGCTTGGGTGGATGTGTGCACCGTATGAGTTATGGAAATGTTTATATGCAGAATGGCAGAATAACCAAGTAATAAGCTATTAAGCTTTCAGGAATAGTGATGCAGTGTTTCAGTGAAGGACACTTGAAACGGCGATGATTCAGTTGTTGGATGCTGGGAGTGTTAAGGAAGGCGACACGATTGCTGCTGCCTGGTCTATCAACAGTTAAACAACATACGCTCTGTTCCACTCAGGTTATTTGGAGAGAATAGTTTGGACAGAGACTTCCCTCCAGACCCCGATGAGCACAGAATGGCGAGGCTGGTACCACAGCCTCTCCACGGTGCTGATGTATGGAACTGGACTGTGTCTCTAATTCTCATTGACTCGGTACACGTGTTCTGTTTGAACAGTAAAGGTCCACGGCACCAGCAGTCACTATCCTGTAAGGCCATGCCAATAATTCCCCTTTGTGTAAGTACAATTCCAACCCTATTATTTGGCCTCAGCTGTGTGTGAAAGAAACATTCAACCCCTTTCAAACGCAGCAGAACACCCTTATGTTCCTGTCGTTTTTGCATTCTCACTGTGTGGCATGTTGAAAATGTCCAAAAATGGCATCACTTAAATTAGCCTCAAGGGAGTATGGCTTTTCAGGGTTTTGGGGGATGCTGCATTAAAAAAAGAAATCTGTGCATTCTGCACATATTTTTTGCCTGCCTCTTCCTTTTTAAAAATGAATCTTATTGGCCTCATGAATAATGCATAAGGCCGTTCAATTGCCGCAGCAACGAAAATTAGGCCTGTTTACGTGCAGTGGTTATGTACAGGGAAGCTTATGTGTTTTTCCCCTCGGCCATTTTTCTGACAGTATAGAACAGAGCCTGGGTTGCTTTTGTGAAAATAGAAATTTTCAGCAAAGCAAATCTCATTTCTTTGAGTGGAAAAGGGGAGGGGTGAAACTCCCGCAGGTTTAATGAATCCATAAATCACAATAGTGCCAGGTTTGCCGCTGCGCCCCCCGCCTCAGAGTCTGCGCCGCCCGGTGCAATTTTGATTTTCATCAAAAATTTAATCTGCCAGCCTACGAGGGTTTAGCAGCAGACCGGATGCCGCCCTGAATTTCTAATTTTAGGTTGCCTGATCTTTAAGGATTTATTTTTGTATAATTCGAGTCAATATCTCTTGTTATTAAATTTTAATTCACGGCATTAACATATAGATTGAAAAGGTTTTTATGGGGGTTTTGCAGTGTACGCGGATGGAATTTTACGAGACGACAGTTTCTTTTTCCAGAGCATTCTGGGTGTGTGTGTGCGCGTGTGTGTGTGTGTGTGTGTGTGTGTGTGTGTGGACTGGAGGGGGTGGGGTCTGCGGGGATTTATCAATTTCTCTGCATTATTGCTTTTTGAAATCATTGGTCGGAGACCATCTTGGAAGACATTTATTACAGAGGACAGAAACATGTGCATTGATTTGATTATGGAAACAGGGAAAGCCAGACGTTTATTTAGTGTGAAACAGGTTTCGGTCATCCCTTGCTACTCGCCACTGACTCTCCTCTCCGTCCGGATATTACAAAACGTGCAGTGAGACCAGTGAGGCAGCGATGTGACACCCCCCCCCCCAACCCCCCCTTCCCGGGTTTCAGCTGATTCCTATTCTGAATCGGTCAGGAATAGCAACATTATCGTGAGCCTTACACATCCTTCTCTTTTGTTGATGTTTGGTATTTCCTACTCCCATCTGCCTCCCATGCAAATTAAGCACAATGATTTTGTTGGAAGTAAAGAAAAGAAATCGAAGGAAATAAAAGGGAAAATCTCTTCGTAGAAGTTAGAAACACAGGAACAAGTTAGGTTGAAGCGCGCACACTACACTGATTGATTCATTTCATTGTTGTTGCAGAGGCAGACACAGCACTGCCCACATATAGGCCAATTATTTTAAGTACCTCGACTAAGTGCAGAATTCTGAATCGAGCTCCGTCCTAGGGAGGTTTTCCTTTGCCTGCCTACTGTAGCCTCCTTACTCGTTAAAGGGGCAGCTCACCCTAAAATCCAAAATACACATTTTTCCTCTCACCTGCAGTGCCGTTTATCCATCCAGATCGTTTTGTGGTAGTTGCCTGAGTTTTGGAGATATCGGATATTATTAGAGGATATATTAGAGATTTCTGCCTTCTCTCCAATACAATGGAACTGGATGGCACTCGGCTTGTGGTGCTCAAAGTGCCAAAGAAATATATTTGATCAACTCAACACCAGCAATGTCTCTCATGACCCGGGTTACTCAAGATAATCCACAGACCTCGTTATGAGCGGTTTCATGTAGGAACTATATTCTTTTGACCGAACTACACCCGCTAGCTGCTAGCTAGTTCCTACATGAGACTGCACTGCATAGGAGCAGCTAGGGCAGCAGCAGCTAGTGGGAGAGTAGTATGGTCAAAAGAAAATAGTTCTACATGAAACTGCTCACAACAAAGTCTGTGCATTATCTTGAGTAACCGGGTCATGATTTCTGGAAAGACACAATGCTGTTGAGTTTTTCAAATGTGTTTTTTCGGCGCTTCGAGCACCACAAGCCGAGTGCCATCCAGTTCCATTGTATTGGAGAGCAGGCAGACACCTCTACGGCCGATATCTCCAAAACTCAGGCAACTAACAGAAAACGATATAGATGGATAAATAGCACTGCAGGGTGAGAGGAAAAATATGCATTTAGGATTTTAGGGTGAGCTGTCCCTTTAACTCTAGATAGGCGTAGTGCAGTGCTTTAACACATTGTGGTTAATATCCATGCAACGACATTTCACAAAACAGCTGTCCTGAATCACGACAACAGTCTATTCCCAATCACTGTGCCTGTCTGTCTGTCGCAAAACTATACTGAACAAAAATACAAACACTCTTGTTTTTGCTCCAATTCTTTTTTACGAGTTGAAATAAAAGCTCTAAGACTTTTTCTATGCACAAAAAAAGGTGTATTTCTCGCATATTTGGTCCACAAATTTAAAACTGAGTCAGTGAGCACTTCTCCTGTGTCGAGATAATCCATCCGCCTGACAGGTGTGACATATCAATATGCTGATGAAACAGCTTGATTATTGCACAGGTGTGCCTTGGGCTGCTCACAATAAAAGGCCACTGTAACATTTGCAGTTTTATCGTGAAAAAAATACATTTATTGGGCACTGAAATATGCTTCTCACGAGACTAGGCCTACAGATATGCACCCTTTTTTATTTGAAGACCAGTCAGTATCTGGTGATAAAACTGCACATTTTTACTGTGGCCTTTTTATTGTGGGCAGCCCAAGGCACACCTGTGCAATAATCAAGCTGTTTCATCAGCATCTTCATATGCCCATATGACATCTTCCTATGTCATATGGGGCGGCTGTAGCTCAGGAGGTAGAGCGGGTCGTCCACTAATCGCTTTGGATAAAAGAGGTCGGTGGTTCGATTCCCGCCTCCTCCACTCTGCATGTCGAAGTGTCCTTGGGCAAGATACTGAACCCCAAATTGCTCCTGATGGTGTGCCAGCACCCTGCGTGGTAGCCTGCCGCCATCGGTGTGTGAATGGGTGAATGTACCTACTGACTGTAAAGCACTTTGGATAAAAGCGCTATATAAATGCAGGCCATTTACCATTTACCATTTACCATGTCACACCTGTCATGTGGATGGATTATCTTGGGCAAAGGAGGAGTGCTCACGAACACGGATTTCAACACATTTGAGGGAAATAAGCCTTTCGTTTGCATAGAAAAAGGCATTAGATCTTTTTATTTCAACTAATGAAAAATGGAAGAGAAAACAAAAGTTTTGTATTCATATTTTTGTTCAGTATATAATCATATCATCATCATCATATCAATAAAAGGCAGCAAGTGTGGGTTTGTTTGTTTAGATTTTTGTCGCACTGATGACGTCACGATGTCTGTGAAATCATCAGTGATGTCATCAGTGGCATCATTATTGACCAAAGTCATCTTATGACATCACCGATGATGTCATAGGCACTGATGACGTCCTAGGCAATTGTGACATCACTGAGATGATGTCGTAGACATTGCGACAAGAGCAGGCGAGGCCACGCGGCGGCCGAGCTGCGTACGCGAGCTGCAGGGCGGGCGAGGCCTCTAGCGAAGGAATCGATGCCTGGTTTTCATAAATGGGCATAATAATCTTCGAATGATGCTTGCCACAAGCTGTTGGAATGTCCAGTGGAACTTGATAATAAAATAGTATAACCTTGGTTGATAGGGCCATGAGAAATTGATAAGCTTCTTTATTGACTTTTGGTTTTGGTTCATTAGCGTGTGGTGTGGTTGTGGTTGTGAGCAACATCAGTGCAAAACGTGCATCTGGTTTATGTCCTGAAGTAGCACTGTGGTACTGTAGGTCACACAAGCTTGATATGGACAGTCTCGGTGACCATAAAAAGAACAGAGGGCCAGATGGCTAGTTTAGCATTTTGACTTTGAATAGGGCAGAGGGGGGGCGGGAGGCAACAGCCAGCATTTGACTCATTCATGCAGGGTAATGCAATCAAACTATTGGACAGGAAATGTGTCATGGATAACAGAGTGATTGATCCAAATTCAGATGGGTCCTCTCCTCGCCATACTTGAATTTGATTCGAGATGAAAAAGGGAAGGAATTGAGGTCAGTGAATTCTTGTTTTAGGAGGTTTTTGCTCATTGCTGCTTCCTAATTCTCATCCCCAGCAATATGACCTTTGCTCCAAAGCTCTGCACAGCTCTTCTCTAATTGAATCTGGGAGAAGTAACGGCGATATAAAAGCCTGCTCAATATACAACACCTATTGGTCATTGGTTGATTTCCAACACTTTCACCCTGGCAGGAGGTGAGTGAGGCGATCAATGCATCTCCTCAAGCATGATAACTGTTTTATATAGCTAATGGCCAAATGCGATTGAGCTGTTTTAGCTTAGCATTTAAAGGGATAGGCCAACTTTTTGAGAGATTCGCAAATGAATGGGCGTTACCGGTACAGCCCTACAATTGTAGCGCTAGCTAAGTAGCAGCGATGGATGTAGCGCACTTTGTAGGGCACGCAGATTGAAAATAAAACCATGTACATGCTAGTTTTGATATCGACAATATAAGAAACGGGCCCAAACTCCCAAAATGTTGGCGTATCCCTTTAAGCTGACTGAAGGTCCTCACCAAGTCTTTCATACATTTAAGCAATGACACATTGCTTTTTTACTTTTAATTTATTTTTTGACGAGTGGGCACTCTTTCATGGCCTTTTAGAGTTTGCATGACAAACTGACATATCTGAAATGTAGAAATTGGACGAACAACATACCGTATTTACATATGGCGCCACCTTATGTTTAATTTTGACAATGGGTGGAATTATGACGTCAAAAAAATATATTTTTAGAGGCCATTTACTGTAGCTGCCAGGTGGAGACAGCCAGAGACAACAGAGCGACTGACCACTTCATAATAGCCCCGTTATGTCTCTCTCTCACAGTCCAAATTCACTTTGGCCATCTTTATTTGGAGATAAACAACACAACAATAACATACATTTCACTACTGTGAGAAGGCGGAGGGGTTCCCCCCCCGCGCGCGGTACACAATCGCTCAAGAGCGCGAGAAATGAACACCCCAAAGCTCGAAATGAGGCTCAGCGCGTGTGATATTTCTAAGTTTAAATTGCAGGCGTGCTCCGCAATGTCAATGCTAAAATATATATTTAAAGCCCCAATCAGTAAGATTTTTGACATTTTTCACTGTAATATAAGAGCTTTTTAGTCTTAGGACATGGTAGATTGACTGGTAATAGGGAGACTCTCGGCTTTATTTATCCCACACCGCCCTCCATTGGCCAGCACTGGGACTAAGCAGTTTGCTGTCAGCGTCCCGTGTCAATAAAATCGAAAAAAAGAAAAGGATGTGCGCATGCGCTGTACAGCGTAAGCGCTGTCTGCCTGAAAGCAAGGAAGTAACTCGATTCGGATTTGCTACGAAAATGATGTTTCACGGAACTATGGATTATTATTTCATCACGTGGTGAGTACCCGATGTCACAACATGTACATAGAGCTTTCTGGCGCTGTGTTTTGTTGACTTTGAACGGCGATATCGTTATCGATACTAATGCACGCAGAGGGCGCAGTTGGAAAAGTTACTGAATGGGGCTTTAACGTTTAAACAATAAAACAAATGTCATACAAATAAGCATTGCAGACTCATAGACGAGTATCGTACATGGCATACAGTAGCTCTCCCAGGTGTGGATCTGTCACTAGCCTGTCTAAATGTGAAGCAGGGAGTTGTGGGAGAACACGGCGTAAGCTCTGCACACTTTGCCCGGGACAACATCTAATTGCAGATTTCCCTTCAATGTTGACATGGTGGTTTTCCATCAATATTAACTCTGCGCACTGAGATTTAACGTTTACCAGGATTATTATGTCCATCATCTCAGTTATCCTTGAATATGCAGCAAATAAATGACGGGAACTGAAATTGGGTTGATGTAGACTAGGGTTAGGATTAGATTAGGGTTAGGATTAGATTAGATTTTTTTAATGACCACACATGAACACATTCGCTTCCACGTAATAAAAATGGAATCAACTGCAGGGTATTTCCTGTCTCAAAATGAGGTGGGGGTGGTACTCGAGCCTGACCGATATGGGATTTTTGAGACCGATAACGAATTTTAGTGGGGTAAAATTCACCCATTATACCGATACAATAGTTTTGCTGTTCTTTTACCTGGAATGCAGCTGCTGCCAAAAAAAAATTAAAGAATATTTTAACATTAAATTGTCAACACATAGGCGTAATGCCACAATTACAGTACAAATGACATAAATCCACAGAGTGAAACGCTTGTTTGAAAATAGTCTTTTCCTGAGTTGCTGGAGTTGAATCTCTTAATGTTAATGAATCTCTAAAGGTCGATTGGAAAACCTTTGACTGATTGACTTTTCTTTTTACTTATTATCTTCTTTCTTGTGGGCATGTGTACTAAATGAAAAATATTGTGATGCATATCGTGTGTGTGTGTGTTTTTTTTAAATTAATAATAAATGGATATCACCCGCCACTAGCTGCCAGACATGTGAAAACCAAATAACTTCAATAAGCCCATTATCAATTTAGAGCGGCCACAGAAATACGAACGTTCTAGCTAAACAGTGACACCTAGCTGAAAACAAGGTGAATTAGCGTCAGGGTGAGATTTTCTGTTCAAAATTCAGTTAAGCACTTAATCAATGATCGTGCTGCTACACACACCATCAGTTTAGCATACAACCAATGCTTTGGGGTACGCTAAACGCTGTCGCCTCACAGCTAGAAGGTCCTGAGTTCGATTCTCACCTGGGACGCTGTGGGCGCTGGAGTTGTGACCCCCCCCCCCCCATATCTTCAGTGCCTACTGCCCAGGTGGGCTATCTCGTCGAAAAGGCCTTTCTGTGTGGAGTTTGCATGTTCTCCCCGTACCCCCCAGGGGGTTCCTCCGTACATAACCCCCCCACTAAAAACATGCAGAAGATCGTCATCCGACCAGTGACGACAACATCTGAAGTTGGTCCAATGATGGTCCCCGGGCGCTGGAAAGAAAAAGCGACCACTGCTCCTGGCCTGCCCCCCTGGAGGAAAGGACAAGCCCGGATGGGTCAAATGCAGAGGACATATTTCACCGGCCACCGTCAGCATGAGTGTGTTGCTGCTATAAATATTCTTTATATATTTTATATTCGAGATATATCTTTATTTATTTTTTACCTACCTATTTATGTGAGCTCAAATAGTCCTGGACTCTTATTACTTTTAAGTTCATGCAC
>NC_139638.1:24629697-24712197 GCF_964638095.1 Poromitra crassiceps | reverse complement strand
ATCCACCAAGGATGTCCCCTCGTCCACCTCAGCCGCCGCCACCACCGCCGCCACCACTACCTCGACCGCTAGCCCGCCACCCGCGACCGTCACGGTGAAGACGGAGCCGAAAGAGCCGGGGACCCCGGGGACCAGCAACGGGAAGGTCGCCGACGCCAACCCCGCCGAGATCTGCGTGGTGATCGGCGGAAGCGACGGAAAAGGAGGCGACGGAAGAGGAGGTGCCGGAGGTGGATCCCGTGGATCTCAGACCCAGGGTATGTTGGCCCTTGGTACTCCCGCCCCAACGAAGAGCACAGACTCGTGCATAGGTGTGTGAATATATAAATACACGTGCATTTCCTGACTGCAAGCATGTTTGGCTTATCCAACACTTAAGCTCGGGTTGTGGGAGGCGCACACAGCCTTTACTGCCGAATAAGGACATCCTTTTGCACCCAAGTACGCACGGTTTTTGTGACGATGATGAGTTATTTCATCGCCGCTTGCATTTTTTAAAGCTCAAAATCAACTTGGAACTCTCCTTAACCCATTGATACCTGATGCAGCATTTGTGTGTATATCCCTCATTTGTGTGTGTATCCCTTTAAGACCGCGAACCGCGTCACGCGGTTCGCGGTCTTAAAGGGATACACACACACAAATGCTGCATCAGATATCACTGGGTTAAATAAAGCAAACACAGACCTCAAGAGGTGGCATCGTTTTTTTTTTGACAATTTTGAGTAAGCTTGGCACTCATTTGTGAACATTAAGCGCTCTTTTTTGGTGAGATTTATATATATATAATTTATATATATATGATATTTTCTTACTGATGAAATGAAAATGCAGCTCACATGGCATCATTGATTAATATATTGGCATTTTTAGTCCTGTTTGTCTACAGGTTTCACAGACTGTCAAAACCACTATAGTCTTAACTGTGCATCATAGTCGAATAATCGTTCATCTGTGGTTTTCAATCTGTGCAATCATTTTTTATTTTATTCCTTCTTAAATAAACAGAATTTAACGTGTTTAGAGGCGGAAAGACTATGTTATTACTGCAGTCAGTATCTCCAGCTCAATCACACGTGTTGGGGTTTAGTCCAATCAGATCACAGCTCATTTGTAAACATCCCTGAGAACCAATCGAGGACTCGGCTATTTCACATACCAAACCCCCGCCCGGTTGGTCCCGCCTACAACCTTTTACTGCCTGGTTGTATTTGAGACCCTGTTGATGAGAATCGATCGTTTTTATTGGGTGAAAAAAATATGATGTATCTCCCGTGACTCGTCGACTACTTTTTGGGAGGAGTCTACTAAAATGCGGGAGTCGTGAATCAATGCCCTACTAGATATATTGCACAAAATAAATCTTCATACTCAATCCTGAATCCTCATACTTTCTATGAAAAGACTGGATGAAAAGCATGTTGTAATTTTTTTCAAACTTGATATATAGGAGAAAAATAATGGGCGTGGTTATTCTATTGAAACAGTTTATAGCTTAACGTTTTAAACAGACTACGACCTACCAGCCTATGAATGATCTGTCTAATCAGATTTAGCCGTTGATAATATGGCCGATGAAATTACATGAGGGTCTTATGACTTACAGTCAGTATGAGCCTTTTAGCTGAAACCAGCAGAAAGTATCAGTGGTATTGAGTCAGTCAGAGATCCCCGTTTCAAGGCCAATAAATATTGTGAAAATGTTCAGTATTTTCAATATTTTAAAGGTCACAAAGTTTTGATTAATTTAGAATGGATATCCACATTTTTTTTCATTTTTTTTATTATAATTTTTTTTACTTTTCCACATTCCTGATTACGTTCCTGATGATTGAGTTTGGTTGATTTACAAAGGACTAACTTGTGAAAGCACTCTGCTACTATGAGAAGGTAGCTTGATTACAATGTTAAGTGATTGTTAGGTAATTATGTAAGTGTATGGCCTACTCAGAGCTAATTGCCAGGTAGATTATTCATGGCATGAGTTATCAGAGATGACTCTTTCTCTTAGGAGACACGATGTTAACCAATATCTTATATTCCCCCAAAGATGTCATTTGATACGACAGCCAAATTAGTTACATTTATGTAACTAATTTATGTAACGGATATTTATACATTCACTCGTGTTAATACTGTCAACCTTGTTTTATAACATCATTTTACCTTCTCATGCAGGTTCCTATGTATGTGGGGTATGTGGGAAGAAGTACAAGTACTATAACTGCTTTCAGACACATGTCAGGGCACACAGAGGTAAGACACTGTCGTTTTGTATGTGTGTATTGTTCTTTGCCAAAGACCACAGAGCAATTACCTCAAAATAGTCTCTCTATGTTTAATCTGTTCTTAGATGACAGTACGAGCCTAAACTTATATGTTTTGCAGTATCAGTTTCCCATGCATTATTCCTTTTGTGGCGCACCGCCATGTTTGGATTTCGACCGCCACATATCTCTCTCTCTCACACACACATGCACACACACACAGGACAGCGGCGTGATGATTGGTTGGGTTTTGGCATGAAGACTGAGTGATGATTGGTTAAGGTAAAATATCAGGGCCAATCAGAGGCAGTAGAGTAGGGCGGGGTCAGTCATCGTTTTCAAGACGCGTGATTCGTTGAGATGCACGTGGGGGAGGTGCTGCATCTACTAAAAAAAAAAGATGTCCCCAGGACAATCGACACCGAGAAGCGTCGGTACAGTCACGTCTGCTTCAAAAACACCTGGGCAGACTGCTTGGACAAAATGGCTTGGTGCGCCTGTGTGAAGCACTAGCCATTTTCAGACATGCAGTGAACTCCAGAAGATATCCAGATGTTATAGACATTCATCTACTGATCCAAATTATGTGCCTATTTTGTATATTTGTGTAACATTACATATCCATAACTAAAGGAAAACAAATGAAATCTAAAGGAAACATCACTGTTGTACCTATTATGTATAAATAAATAATCAAAATAGGGGGGGGGGGGAGCGAGAGACATTTTCTGCTTTGGGGCTTATATAGCCTAAGTATTGTCTTGGCTGAACATCATTCCAATCAAAGTCAAATCAATCAAAGTTAGGAAATTCCATTTTTATTTTTTTTTACTTTTGTTTATGCCTACAAAGAAAATAAATGTTATTTTGTGCTTGAGCTCTCTTCTGGAAGTGATTTTGGTATAGATGGCCCATTGTATCTAAGCCAGCAGAATAATATGTAGGGAGACATTTACTTGTTCATCATTGCAAAGCCACAGCACAGTAAAGACAATATGAATATGATGTGTTTAGTTAATCATATGCCTTTACATTTTGACCTCAAAGTGCACCAGATCGATGCATTTTTTACTTTAAAATGTACACTATTTTCTTCCGGGCGGGCATGCCCCCCCGATCCCCCCTAGAGGGTCCGAGCTCCACCCGCCACAATCTCTCCAAATCCTGTGGAAAACACAGAGTATAAACTGTAGATGAGTCATGCGAGACGTATTTTCATCACAATTTGATTTGTTTGTGATCAATTCTTTGGTGCATTGACTTAGTACTGTAGTACTTTAAAAAATTAGATATTTCTTTCTTTGTTTTAATATATAAAATTATCTTGGCTTTTTTGTTGTTGTTGCATAGGTTAGAAACTGTGAGAAGCTCTTACTCCAGGCCTTAGCACTCTTCTAATCACATATGTCTTCACGATTGTATTTTTTCTTGTTTTTCCCTCTGCAGAATCAGAGACCCTGGTTGGAGATGGTCCACCCCCGACTCCCAACAGTGAGTATACTTCTGCAAATCCATCCATCTATCCAACACACTCGTCTTTCATTAGCATGCCAGCGCAAGCTGTTTATTTCACACTTGGCTCATTTAACAGTCGGTCATTATTTCATATTAATACACATCTTTTACATTTCCATGCAGTCTGATTGAAACCAAGCCAGCACAGTTCATAACTTAAGAGAGCAAGGAAGTAAAATGTCCAAATGAGGAAATTGACACATGAAAGAGGTGTAAGAATGAATTCCGGCTCAGAAGAGATGAGTGAACCACAACCGAATGCATGAAACAAGTTCAAGTTTATTAATTGATTTGTGTTGCAGCAATCATAAAAACCACATAGTATCAAATATACAAAACGTAAAAACAATACAGGTATACATGGACAACAGTCTACAGTACAAGTAGGCTAAGTGTACCATTAACAAGTACAGGTGGAAACTAGCCCTTGGGCTACAACCTGGCATATTTACTGTACGGCTGTACTGTTCATTAATGTGTAAAGTCCCATTCTTTAAATAAATGAATCTGAATCTGAATCTGAACCATCAGCACCCCAGCATTTCAAGCTAATCGATGCTACAATAGTGCACAAGCATTTTCCTACCAATATGACACTACAGTACACACAGCAGCTCATTGGCTGTTTGTGTCACTTGATTGTAATCACCTGTTAATTGATCACAATCACCTCTTATTTTCCTACCAAGATGGCCGTGTGGTGATGTAACAGAATACTACCAGTGGTATCTCAAATACTGCAAATGAGTCAATGTCGCAGAACCTGCACGCGAGAGGGCAGTGGGTGCTCCTGACATATGGACTACCAATGCCTGGCTAGATGATGGCCTGAGTGCTAGATAGATAGAGGAGGCCAGATACAGTGCGACGCTGGTAGATGTCCATGTCCACATGCTGTGGAGATAGAAGTAGGGCTGTAGTCAACCAAAGAAGATTTGGGCCGACTGAAATTCGACCTACTCCGTCTTCAACCAATCGATTGGTCGATGGGGAAAATACATAAATCTGCACGTTATCTCTAGGTGACCTAAATCGGCCACAGTGCACTGAGTGCACTCCAACGTTAGATGGTAGGCTAAACAAATGATACATAAACATAAAAAGCTATTTGCAGCATATTACATTATTTTTAACCTAATTATTTTATAATTAAATGATCACAGACTCATATTCAGCTGTGATGCGAAAGTAACAGCTGTCAGAAAGCGTGTAAGATGAAAATATATTATAGCAATGTGTAGTGAGAAAGAGAGTGAGACAGTCATTCCTTTAGCCTAGATTTATTCTAGTCTGACATCTTATAATAGTCTACGATCGATTTGTCGATTTGGAGGTGCTCCTGGAGGAAGGCCAGTCCCATTGACTAGCCCGCTGACTAGGCTGTTATTCTCGTAAGGTAACCTAACAATTTAGCATCTTTAGTCACGTTAACCATAGCAGTTCAGGAGAAAAATGACAATGCCACGCATTCTTCTCGCTGATCACATCTGTGTGCCGTGTGCTGTTTGTGCTTGATAGCTGACCCATTTTATTGTTAGTTTCGTTTCGTCCCTCTGTTGTTTGCTCTCCATTCAGCCTGGATAGCCTACGTAAAGGTGCTAGCCTACCCTGACTTCGTCACGTCACTCCTCCTCCTGTGTGTGCTTCGAGAGAAGGTCCGTTACTTTCGCGTGGTGTTACTTTCCTACCGGTGCGCTTTTCTCTTACGACATTGATTTTATCTTATGAAAGGAACACCAGCGATTGTCCGACCAATGAGAATTTGCTCGAACAGGAGCATAATGGACCAACCAACCGCTCAGAGGTTGACCGCTCTAGATAGAAGTTCTAAGAAGAGAACAGGAGGGTAGAAAAGAAAAGAAATACAAACAGGAAGTGTCGTGGCCTTGCTTGAAGGACTATGCAGATACCGTGGAGCACTTCACAAGCAAATAGCCTCTTCATCACAAATTGCATGCTTCAGCTGAAAGACTTAATCCACCAAGGTTGGCCCCCTTTGGCCCTAAAGCAGCCTTTATAATTGGAGTTGCTACTTGCTGATCTGATCTGCTCTATAGGAACCACACGGTGCCAGACCTTCACGCTGTGTTTCATATCTGACCAGTGTATGCAAAGCACAAGAAGGCAGCAGCACTATGGCCCTAACACCAGTCTTTTACGCAGACATTTTTGGAATATTCAGAAGAATGCCTCAGTGCTCCGAGTCTTTTCCCCCACTTTGAAATAAACTACGCTCATTTGGAGGAGTTTGTGTTGTGAAGAGTTATTGAATTGGAGCCTAATCTCAATTTGCACGGCCCTCCCTGACAAATCATATTATGTTGCCCGAATAATATTTACTTATCATTTCCATAATGGTATGCAAGATCATGACAGGCACAACGAGGCTGTTTTCTTTTGCTACCAGTTAGTAGTGAGCCCCTGACACTGTCAGCCGTCAGCAATGTCTGGGCTGTCAGCAATGTCTGGGCTGTCAGCCGTCAGCAATGTCTGGGCTGTCGGGGAGCCTCTGTCGCCCTAGGTTTTTGCGCTGTGCCTCGCACCGTTGGCTCTGGTCGGCCTTGTCGGGTCTGGTCGGTCTTGTCGGGTCTGGTCGGTCTTGTCGGGTCTGGTCGGCCTTGTCGGGTCTGGTCGGTCTTGTCGGGTCTGGTCGGTCTTGTCGGGTCTGGTCGGCCTTGTCGGGTCTGGTCGGTCTCGTCGCGTCTGGTCGGTCTCGTCGGCTCTGGTCGGTCTCGTCGGCTCTGGTCGGTCTCGGCGGCGGCGACATGTTCGATTCGGCATCGAGCAGTCGGTGAGAGAAAGCCCTCTGATTGGCTGGTCAGCTGGTTAAGGAAAGCAGTGCACGAGAAGAGAGGGCACGCACAAAACGTTCTTCTCTTTATTCATTTACTTCGTCTCATCTGATCATTTCCAATACACTTCATATTTTCACGACAACGTGGCCTTGGGGAAACCCCCTCCTTGAGCCTGTCGCTGACTGTATATCATCACCCATTTAGTGCAGTTTCTCCTTATTTTGCTGCCTCTGCCTGTTCCTCTCTTCTTCCACAAGCAAAAGACCAGACGAGGGCTGACAACGCCCGCTTTTTAATCAAACATATTCTCCATTTAGAAGTAGGTGAAACCGTCTACTCTCTACATACAATCTACATTTCAACCAGAAGTCACATTTAACTTTTTTTGCTATTTAACCCTAACCCTAACCATAACCATAACCATAACCATAACCATAACCTGGCTTTTTTTTTTTACCACAAGCAATGTACCATGCCACTTGATATGATGCAAGCGTCACTGTCTCTGAGAGCTTTGGCAAATTTTCGGAACAACCAAGTCTGCTTTTCTACTTGACTTTTCAAGGCGTTTAATTTGTGCTTTTTTTCCGTAAATTCCTGTTCCTGTGTTCGTGTGTACTTTGGCATTTCCCTGCCTTTTTTTAGAGCGAACTTGCCTTAAAAGAAAATGTCAAAACACTCAACAGTGAAATCACAATCTTTTTTTTCCCATTTCCAAAGTGATTGATGAAGGTTAGCTGCCTTCCTCTCTCTCTCTCTATGATTGGTTTGAAGTGGTTGGCTCTCTCTCACCCTGAAGCAGTGGCAGTAACAGGCAGTGTGTTAAAAACACATACAGTACACAACACACACACACACACACACGTACACACGTACACGCGTCATCAGTGATGTTATCTGGGGTCGTAAGGTGTTTCGGGTCTGTCAACATCATACACCCTCGCCCAGTAGACCCAGCCGAGGCCGATTAAGACCCCGACCCGCGTCCCAGAAGCAGCCGCTCACACACACACACAATCTGATGCGAATAGAATTAAACAGTGACCGGCCACTTTCTCCTCAGAAATGCACACGCTCTGCTTCACAAATATAATTTTTATGCAAACTTGTAATATAAATTCGGAAATGCACACGCTCTGCTTCACAAATGTTATTTTGAGGCACACTTGTAATATAAATTTGCTTGCAGTCTGGCTGCAAGCGACCTGGGCACTCGGGGGAAACAAACAGCTAATACCGTGGGGAAGGTATGACTAGAGGGATCCTAGAGGGGATAATCAGATAAATGTGTTCCTCACAGGTTGAGGTTGATTAAGTCTCTCCATGCTGTCTCTTCTGTCCGCCATTGTAGTCTAGCGCGTCTTGTTTGAACACTGCGCATGCGCACATAACAGTAGCTCTGCGATTGGTTTGAAAGTGTGGAGAAAATGTAAGGAGCCATATGATTGGCTGAATGCAAACACACCTGATTGGCTGATGGATCTGTCAATCAGAATCATACATTTGATTGACAGCTTTATCAGCCAATGGTGACGTTCGTTGACCTGCGACGTCAGGGGAGTCTCAAAATTCACCACACAGATTTCTCTCACAAATGTAGAAAGAGGTTCACAAATGAGAAGCAGTTTGTAAATGCACATTCAGCAATTCGCATGATCTGTGAATTTATATTACAAGTGTGCCTCAAAGTAATATTTGTGAAGCAGAGCGTGTGCATTTCCGAATTTATATTACAAGTTTGCATAAAAATTACATTTGTGAAGCAGAGCGTGTGCATTTCCGAATTTATATTACAAGTTTGCATACAAATTATATTTGTGAAGCAGAGCGTGTGCATTTCCGAATTTATATGACAAGTTTGCATAAAAATTACATTTGTGAACCAGAGCGTGCGCATTTGCGCAACAGATTGTGTGCATTAGTGAGTCCGAAATACAACTGCGAAACAAAGCATGTGCATTCGTGAAAAAACCCTGCGAGCGTTCATTGATTATGAGACTGTTCTGGCTCCATAACTTTCCCTCAGGCATCAGAGAATTCCCCCTCATTTCCTCCATAGATGTGTTGATAAATCCTTATATATAGAGTTTTAAGCCTGGGACCAAGCCAAGCAGCCACCTACTGCATCGTGAGCGACCATAAAACATTTCACTTGACTTGGAGCAAAAACAAAATTAAAAAGCGTGGGTGGAAAAAAGTTTTTCACTTGTTGTTGTTTGACTTGGTTCCAGGCTTAAAACTCTTTTATATAAGGATTTTTCTAAATGTCTCTGGAGAAAATGAATGGGGAACTCTCTGATGGAGCGAGAGCTCAGAAAAAGTGGGCGGTGACTGTTGAGCTCTAGAGATAGAGACAGTCGGCATGTCTGGGAACGCCCACAAAATGTTAAACAGCTGGCGCGCGAGTGGGGTAAAACCGCCCATATATCTCATGGGCTGACTCACCAAAAGACGGTGCTGCGGCTCTAAACTACATGTTTGGGGGTTCTAGAGCAGAACACAAGACATCTGCTCAGATGTGCGTTTACTGCTGTGGTTAAATCCTCGATCGTGTCTGCCTGGGCTGGGCTATCAGCTAAATTCTAACTTTGCTGAATGGATAGAACGGGGGAATTTACCCCACCCTGACCCCGCCCCCAGGCTAACCCAGCGTCTATTGTGGGCGTTCCTAGAGCCTGTATGGGCGTTCCCAGACATGCGGACTGTCTCTATGGAACAATATGAATTGAAAATATCACCATTATAGTGACCAAAATGATCACGGTTATCAGTATTATCACGGTATTGTTCAAATGTGCTGAAAATGTTCAAAAAGTACTAATACACTCACAGAAATCATTTCACCAAGTTTTATATTGAAAACTCAAAACCCAAAAAGGATTGATGCACTCACTGAAATCATTTCTCCAAGGCTGCACGTTTGCATCTGGGAGACGGTTGCCAACTTTGGTTGATGATGGACAGTATTTACCATGTTTTTCAAAGCACTGTAATCATGGTACCATGGTAATGACGGTACCACGTACGGTTTTAATGATCATGAACATTTGAAATGGTACGGTTATCGTAAGGATTTTTTATTTTTATTTTTTATTTAAAATTTTTAAAGAACAATATACAGTACAAACAAGACAAACAGGCTCAGACACAGGAAAGGAAAGAAAAAAGAAAAAACATACATCAACATTGCAACATGGCGCTATCAGCCGCATAATGTTATATGTGCTTATATATATATATATATATATATATATATATATATATATATATATATATATATATATATATATATATATATATATATATCTATATATAAAAAAGTGCATGGGGTCCCGCGCAAAGGGTCCATGAGATACCAGCTGGGCGAGCCAACCGTCACCCCTAACCTCAGTTACTGGTCATTCTTAACCTCGTCGAAGTCGGCCAAAAACACGGTCCCAGATAGTTGAGAACCTCCCAAGCGTGTTGGTTCTCAGGGACCTGAGTTTCTCCATCTGCACAACAGAGATCATGTCCATCAGCCACACCTGAAAAGAAGGGGAAGAGGAGGACTTCCATTCCTTCAGAATGAGTCTTTTGGCGACAGTTGTCCCCAGCGTCAGAGATTGTTGCACAGCCGTAGGGGAGTTCAGTGAGGACTCCGAGCAGCCGAAGATGGCGAGTTCTGCCTCCGGTTGTAGGGTTATTTTGTAGGCTTTAGAATACCAGTCAAATATTTTGGCCCAGAATCCTCTTAGTGAAGGGCTGTTATCGTAAGGAATTTGATCACGGTTATCATTAAAAACCCGGGTTATCGTTGCATCCCTACTCGCGCGAGCCTCAGGTTGGCCACACCCCTGTCGTAGAGAGTTGGGATTTGCACTTTCTTACGGGCCTGATATTCAGAGTGAATTGTCAACTCTAAAACTCATCTCCTCAGTCCGCGGGACTTGGAAGGTCTGGAGCCAGGCTACTGTCTCATGCCATTTCTACACCAAAATTAAAATGGCAATAACAAATACTTTTGCATGATTGTCATTACCAACATGCTCATTCACTCATTGTCTTCTCAGGCATGGCATCATTTTTCTGCCCACATAAGGGATTGTGCTCTGCTGCCGGCTTTCAGTCCAACATGAACATAAACAAGGGTGTAATGATTTCATTTGACTATGTCCACTGCTACTTCCTGGAAAAACAATGGGGTGGAAATATGCCTGCCATACGCAAAGATAATGCAACATCCACACACCATGGTTGTTGTTAGCAATTTTTTTTTAAGAATTCAGTAACAATTTAAATATGTAATAACTTCATCATAGCTCATGTCTACTTATTTCACAATTTTAAAAACCCAATTTTTGGCAAACAGAACCCAAATGACAGCAAATTAATTTTTTATATATATCGCTGAAAAGGGGATCTGGACAGAATCCGAAAGCCCCAAAATGTTGGCAACATTTCAGACTATTTGAATAAAGTTAACTATACACTAACTTCCAGCACTGTCATCTGATCATCTGTAAATGTCACTGTGAAATATCTGTCATGTCAAATAAGTCTATATTATTATTATTATTATTATTATTATTATTATTATTATTATTATTATTATTATTATAACGTGCAGTGCCCGTCCGCCCCGCTGCTGCACAGTGATGTTCGCTTGGTTATTCAAAGTTTATTACCGTAATATCGAACGTGTTGCGTGTCCAAATTGCACCAAGTCCCACGCTGCACGTCGTTGGGTCACCAGCAACCCAACCCGGTAAGCGTGACGTCGATCGGGCGAACCGTTCTCAAGTTATGCGAAGCAGGCAGACAGACAGACAGACAGACAGGCAGACAGACAGACAGACAGACAGACAGGCAGACAGACAGACAGACAGACAGGCAGGCAGGCAGACAGACAGACAGACAGGCAGACAGACAGACAGACAGACAGACAGAGAGTCCTTGCTTTATAGTATGATGATGATGCTTATTGTCATTAGTATTTTAGACTATTGTATTAGTCATAACAACTATATTTATCCTTTGCTGGTCTTTCTTTCTTATTTAGCCTGACTCTCTGCCTACATGTCTGAGCCTAACTCTCTGCCTACCCGTCTGTCTGTGTGTCTTTGCACTATCTAATCTTAAAGGATGGCTTTCCCGTGGGGAATATGAATATATATTAAATCTCACGCCCCTAAGGTTTTCGAATCCGTTGAAATTTTTGAAATTGGTTGTTTACAGCCAGAGATATCAACCAAAATCCACTCTGTGTGTGTGTGTGGGGGGGGGGGGTGCTGGTGGGGGGGAGGGGCGGGTGCGGGGAGCCGAAATCCTACAGTTCCCACAATGCACTGGGCTCGCATGGCCTTAGATTCCACGCCCACCCCTCAGGCATTTGGCTGATATCAAACTCCAGTAGGTGGCGGTAATGCACATATATGATTGCCAACCGCCATAAAACTCAAAGAAGAAGAAGGCTTCGACATAAAAACATTATGAGAAGAAGAAAAAATCAAAAATAAAATTGCACCAAATTTAAACCGAAGTATATATGTCGGGAGATGTCTTCATAAAAAAAATTTCATGCATTTTAAGGCATTTTCCAAGGAGTTACGCGCATCTGATGTTGTAACTATTTAATGTAAAAATGTGTAAAAACGGGTACATTGCTCAGCGTTGATTTCGTTACTTCAACGCACCTACTACTAGATGTAAAATTTGACGAGCTTTCCAATGCCGCCAGTCCCGTGTCTGTCTGTGCTTCCGTTCCCGAGATATGGTCTCTTTGCAAGGAGCTATGGGAAGCTAATATTAGCTACCGTAGGCTAGGCGGTCGAAAAAGATGGCTGCCTTTTGTTTTTCTTCAAGACCTCTGAAGGGGCGTGGAGGACCTCTAGAGGCGGGACCATGGCCCACATGGCCCACAGGCCCACAAGTAGTGTAGTTCATAGGTGCTCGACTTCCGCAAGGCTGGACTTGTCGCCCCGACGCGTTTTGCGTCAGAGCGTCATGGAAATAATGTGAGAGATGGTTGATAGCTCTGGCTGTAAACAACCAATTTCAAAAATTTCAACGGATTCGAAAACCTTAGGGGCGTGAGATTTCATATATATTCATATTCCCCACAGGAAAGCCATCCTTTAACCTCTATATTTTAGCACAGTATTATCCTATTCATCTTATCTAATATGGTACATATTTTTCAAAATGTAGAATGGCTGAAATAATCCACATACAATCGTCTGCCTTCTCCACCCCTTCTTCCCGGGAGAATCCAGAGTGAGCGGCTTTTAAACACCTCTGGGCATGAAAGGCCAATAGTGACCTCTTAATACTGACCTTATTACCATTTCATAGTTACCTGCAGGAAAAGTAGTGCAGCTCCTGTGTTCCCTGTGTGCTGCTATGCACCGACCGCACTGCTTAAAGCTCCTGTGTTCCCCGTGTGCTGCTATGCACCGACCGCACTGCTTAAAGGGCACGTACTGTATATTTTGGCATGCTTAGCTTGTCAAGGGTAAAAGAAAAAAAAAATCGACTATCAAGCAGGTTTTAAATGTTAACTGCAGAGTAAGATCACTCAAGGGACAGTTCACGGAGCTCCAAGTAATATTAAAAATGTATTCTTATTGGTGCATACGATGCACCCACGTCTCTCTCTATAGTAAACTGTCTAGTAGAGTCATCAGTAATCTTGCATTTTGCATATTGCGTGTGTGTGCGTGCGTGTGTGTGTGTGTGTGTGTGCTTGTGTGTGTGTGTGTTTGTGTGTGTGTGTGTGTGCGTGCTCTCACTCTTGTGTGTCTATAGGTAGCTTCCGTTACTCGTGTGACATCTGTGGCAAGAAGTACAAGTACTACAGCTGTTTCCAGGAGCACCGGGACCTGCACGCAGTCGACGGTAACCAACTAGCCTCCATGTTCTTTCAGCTTTTCTAAATTCAACAATGGCGCAAATATAAGGATTCAGTAAGGAACTAATTACTCCTTTCTATACCTTCCTATCTTTCTTAGATCCGTATGAGCAGGTAATGATATCTGGTGGCGATGACCTTAAAGAGGACGAGCCAATTGAACCCTATCAGAAAATTGGACCAAGTAAGACTGTTTGATATTCTTGTTTTAGTGGAGTGTGGAACTTAAAAGTGTCCCTTTTTAAAATTGGTATTATGCAAATGTTTTGCATCGTTAGTTCAAACGGTATGAAATTTGACCCATGTGTTTTTTTGTTGGTGCCTATGATGAGGGCTGAAGTTACTAATCAAATGAAAATGGAACGATACTATTATAAATTATGAAATGCACCCTCTCACTTAATGTCCTCTAATATTAAAAGTGGGTGGTGTTTTCTGCTCGGGCACAAGGGTTGATTAAGACTCAAGAAAATATTCAACCTCCTTGACTCACTATTTAGTTTATTTTCACAGATTCATTCAAAATGTTTGGAGTTTGCACTGGCACTCCAGATCGTGTTATGGTGCATACACAAATTCCTTTGAATGTCCTTCGGATGTCTCTGCAACTTGACGGGAGCCGTTTCAGCTGTTTGGACATGATTTGGAATGACGTGACGATCCATGTTCTATCACAACAATGAGCCTAAATATACAGTTAAACTCAACACTGCAACGGCTTCACAACAAGAGTCTGAGTGTCCCTTTGAGTGGTCTAGCCAAAGCCCAGACTTGAATCACATTCCATTCATTTCATTTAATGTTAATTTGATAGGGACGATTGCATAAGCATATAGAGAATGGTACAATTGAGAGGCAAAGTGACCGCCTACTTCCTGCTTCAGCACTGTACCAGAGATTTTCATCCGCCATTTATTTTCCCATAGACATTTCGTAAAATGCTTATAAAAATTGTTTTACTTGTTCAAACCAAATGGTTCCGCTATATATAGAAACAGGAGAGACCACATAACATTTCACTCTGACCAAAACTTAAAAAAACTACATCAAAAGAATATTTTCTTTAAATCCGCAATTCTTTTACATTTTGGTGCGAGTGAAATGTTATCTGGTCTCTCCTGTTTCTAAATATATCTGAACCGTTTGGTTTGACGAAGTAAAACTATTTTTATAAGCATTTTGCGAAATGTCTATGGGAAAATAAATAAATAAATGGCGGATGAAAATCTCTGGTACAGTGCTGAAGCAGGAAGTAGGCGGTCACTTTGCCTCTCTATTGCTCAACCCAATGCATAACAGCATTTATAGCTACAGCTAATTTGTCTAATGGCAAAATCCAGATGTGCCAAGCTGATAGAAGACTTGAAGAGGTTGTACTCATTGTTGCCATACTGTGGGTATAGGTGACTCTACGACGGATTCACTCAGGGTTGAGTATCTAGGCTACAAAATCAGAAAAAGTCAAGGGGGTTGAATATTTTCTAACACACTGTATGACTTCTCCATACACATGTATTCCAAATGATGCACCCTGTGAAGTGTAATTAGCAGTTGGACCGTGTAATTGCATGTATGAGCAGTACAGCTTGTCGAAAATAATATGTCACATGTTGCATACTTTGTTCATTCCGCCCATTTGGTTAGTTGAGATTAGGATAATGAGAGTCTATTGGCTTGTCTATTGGCGGGGGACGGCACGGTGGCTCAGTGGTTAGCAGCACTGTTGCCTCACAGCAAGAAGGTCCCGGGTTCGAACCCCGGTCCGTCCCAGGTCCTTTCTGTGTGGAGTTTGCATGTCCTCCCCGTGTTTGTGTGGGTTTTTCTCCGGGTGCTCCGATTTCCTCCCACCACCTAAAGACATGTATGTTAGGGTTAACACTCCTGTCAGTGCCCCTGACCAAGGCAATGGAGAAACTGGACTTGGTCCCCGGGCGCTGCACTGCGGCTGCCCACTGCTCCTAGTTCAAGGAAGACTCCTAGTAGAGGATGGGTCAAATGCAGAGGATGAATTTCCCCATGGGGATAAATAAAGAATAACTTAACTTGACTTGACTTGTCAGTTATGCACAATTTGCTCAAATCATCCAACAAATGAGGTCTTTGCTTAACTGATATCAAATTAACCGTTTTAAAATGAAAACAAAGGGTTGTGCTTGCTTGCTTTTGTGTTGTCCTTTCTTCAGAAACGGGGACCTACGTGTGCGAGTTCTGCGGGAAGCAGTACAAGTATTTCAACCCGTACCAGGAGCATGTTGCTCTTCACACACCAATGGGTGAGCTGCCAGTGATCACGTGACCACTTGATCGTCATGTTTTAACACATTTATTCAAACAACCCAAAGTTCCATTTCACATTTTTGTTAGGAATGAAATGTCTGCAAAAGACATTACAATTGATGGCATGAGTTTGCTTAATGCACCTTCACAGGTTTTGATGATCATTGAATGGGTTTTAATTTGGTCATTTGGCACAAATCTAATAGAGGGATGATTATATAGAAAAAAAAGGTTAATTCTCCCTATCGGGCCAAAGCTGCTGATTCACAGTGGGGAAAGTGCAAGCTTTTCCAGTGCTGCAGTCCAAAGTCCTACACATTTTTCCACTGTCAGTGGAAAAAGTGTCGCTGTGTTCAGTCTTTGAATAGCTGTACTTTATCAATCTCCGGATATTCTAAATTAATACTGAAAATGTATTGCAGTGATTTAGAAAAGAGATGGCTCCTACCAAGAATCCATGTCTTGTCATTTGTTTACAAGCGTAACACACTTTCTGTTCATTCCATATTAGGATAGTTATTTTGCACGGTGTGAACGTTTTGGGGTTGCATTTTCACGAGTAGTGCGACTTATTTATTTGTTTTTCCCTTTGGTCTCACCAGTGAGACAAGAAAAACAAGCCCAAGTCTCTGGAAGTTGAATTCAGAATTTCCCTACGAAAAGAAAAACTTTATCAAGCAATATTTAGTGTTTTCTAAAGCTGTTAAAGAATAAAGGCTGCGTCTGGTAAATGCCAGATTTTTGTATTAAAGCTTGTACTTAATACAAGGGATTAGGGGTTTGGAGATGTTACTACTTGTATTTGCTCAACCAACCGCCTGTACAAGAAAAGCGAAGAATCAGTCTCACAATTGGTAATCAAAAATAATTTGACAGATCCCAGAGCAAATAGAAAATGTACCAACAAGCAGCTCTCTCTCTCTCTTTTGCTCGAGCTCTCTATTTTCCTCGGTGTGTGTATTGGCAGGCAGACAGCAACACTAGCAGACTGACTGAGTTAGCAGACTGGAGCTCAAAGCACAACCCCCCCCTCTCATAGCAGTTCAATGAGAAAAGTCAGCTTATCTGAAGATTGAAAAAATTCAGAAGGAACAAATATTCCATTAAACACATTATTGGGGCTTTGCTGATCTTCGGATTCATGAACATCCCTACTAGTTAAAATTGCAGTTTTAGCCTCTACAACCGAAATTAAATTTGTTTTACTTAGTCAAGAAACAGAGAAATTAACTTGCACAGGTTAATGTATCTCTGCCACAATTTTAAGATTGGGAAAAGTGTCATGACGCTAGATGGGATATGGAGAATCTGCTTTTGAGAACTTGTTATAGGTTGAGGCCACGTCTCGTCATAGACGCTGGTTTAGCTGGCTCAGCCTGGCTGGGGGCGTGGGCAGGGTGGGGTAAAAACCCCCGTTCTATCCATTCAGCAAAGTTAGAATTTAGCTGATAGCCCAGCCCAGGCAGACACGATCGGGGATTTAACCACCGCAGTAAACGCACATCTGAGCAGGCGTCTTGTGTTCTGCTCTAGAACCCCCAAACCTGTAGTTTAGAGCCGCAGCACCGTCTTTTGGTGAGTCAGCCCATGAGATATATGGGCGGTTTTACCCCACTCGCGCGCCAGCCGGTTAACATTTTGTGGGCGTTCCCAGACATGCGGACTGTCTCTATGGAGAACTGGCTTTTGGATTTGAGGAAAAACCTTTCCTGGATGTCACAGTCAGGTGCCATTAGACTTACCTTAATTGGACACATGGCATTGAGGGGGTAAGGGGCACGAAAGCTATGTGAAGAGCTAATGGTAAAAGTGATAGTCTATATGTTCATATTATGTTGAGGGATGTGACAATTATGACATTTCACAGTACAGTACGGTATATCTATCTACCAAAATGTCACAGTAGGGATGGGCATGATTAATTGCTGATTGATAATTGTTCGTTAATGATTTTGTCCATCACATGGAATTTGATCGTGTAGCTTGCAGATCAGATCAAAACATGGAAGCAAGGATATTAAAAGCTGGTGAAGAAGACCGTTTCAGATGAGAGGCGGGCGTGGATAGATCAAATTGGTGGAGATGGGAAAGTGAACTTAATTTTGTGCTCTAGTTCAGAAAGTTGAGTTGCGTTGCTGAAATGGGAAGAAGTACGAGACTCAATGGAACGCAAGTGGACATTTTTAAAGTACGGTATACAACAGAAATATCAGAAAAATAATATGTCAATAACATTCCAAAGTATCAGCTCTTAAAAATAGGTACTTATTGTATTCATGGTTGAGCTGTTATAACCAATTGATAGAAGCTTTTCTGTGTAACAGAGAGAAAAAAACAAAAGCCTGAGTGGAAATTCATAAGGTTGTTTTGTCTCCATTCATCCCTCTTGCCAATAATATTAATGAAACTGGATGAGGGGTTGTCAGCTGCGTGCTTTGCCAACATGCAGCCTGGGCGCTGCCAGCTCTTATCGTGGGCATTGACTGTGTGTTTGCAGTCACTTTCAGTGCCTTCAGAAGTTAAGCCTCTCTAAGGCAGATCGAGCCTTACTTGGAAATCACCGACAAATGTACAGTATAGAGACAGTCCGCATGTCTGGGAACGCCCATACAGGCTCTAGGAACGCCCACAATAGACGCTGGGTTAGCCTGGGGGCGGGGTCAGGGTGGGGTAAATTCCCCCGTTCTATCCATTCAGCAAAGTTAGAATTTAGCTGATAGCCCAGCCCAGGCAGACACGATCGGGGATTTAACCACCGCAGTAAACGCACATCTGAGCAGACGTCTTGTGTTCTGCTCTAGAACCCCCAAACATGTAGTTTAGAGCCGCAGCACCGTCTTTTGGTGAGTCAGCCCATGAGATATATGGGCGGTTTTACCCC
Organism: Poromitra crassiceps; assembly: GCF_964638095.1. NCBI lineage: Eukaryota > Metazoa > Chordata > Actinopteri > Beryciformes > Melamphaidae > Poromitra > Poromitra crassiceps. The sequence goes on along the minus strand of NC_139638.1, from coordinate 24,693,573 downwards.
ACTCGCGCGCCAGCTGCTTAACATTTTGTGGGCGTTCCCATCTCAGTGGTTCACTTCCCACACATGAGGACTGTCTCTATGGGATTGCTTCAGCTCTTTCGACCCGAGCAAACTGTAACCTTCACACACAACAGCCGTGTTCGGAATCCCCTATGACAGAAATAGTGGACTATTTAGTGTCCAAATTCTCAACTGTTAATTTGATTCACTATTTAGTCCACTATAAAATACCCACAATGCATAGTGATTTCTAGTGAACAGCGAATAATGTACCCTACATTTTCGCCGGTATACCACAATGCAATGGGGTTTTCTTTACCGAAGGAGAAGAAGAAAGTAATTCGCTCATGAGCTAACAAGCCTTTGAGCTACTTGACCAGCAAAAGCTTGCTATTAGGAGACAGCACCATGGTTGACAAAACCACACGTGCACGTAATTATAATTTCAACGATTTATTCCCCATATAGTTCACTATATGATAAACACTATATGCGGAATAGTGAGGGAGTGAATGAGTGAACTATTCCGAACGCGGCTATTGACTGAATAACTATTGAGGTGGCATCCGTCCAATCTGAATGGAAGAAGCACAACAGATTAGAAGAGATACATAGATAACATGCACTTCACAGACATGCCACTTGGTCAGAAATGGTCACTTTTGGGCTGGCAGTGGCCCAATTGAGCCAGATGGTGTGTGAGAGAGAGACGTGTGTGTGTTTTATTATTATTAATTATATATTTTTATTATTATTATTATTATGGTTTCTGTGTTCATATTCCCGGAGAAGCAAAATAAAACAGATTGTGATGTCAAGTTGGGGCAAGTGTGAAATACCATTTTTCCATCATTAACTTGATTCTGTCTAAAACCTGCTATTCCTGGATGCATCTCGAGCTGAACTGAAAGATTTTGAATATTTTTGTTATAACGCTGTTCTTCTAACACTTGCAAGTGATTCTGCGGCTCTCTGTCTCCATGCAGGTCGCTCCTTTGACATGAAGTCACCTCGGGTACAGCCGCGCGGCAGCATCGACATCACCAAATTCGCCCTCAGCCAAACCGTTACGGACAAAAGTAAGCATTTTTAACGTCCCTTATCACTCCTCCTCCCGTGGCTTTCAGATAATACTGGATATGATCTATTTCTGTGCTTTTGAGCTGTTACTTGATCTCCTAGACTGCCAGCAAATGAGCTAAGATAGCGTTCCCATGCCTTCAAATTGCACATAGAGTCATACAAAAGGCATCCATTGGGTATGTTGAGAAAATAGACAAATTCACACAAAAAACAAACAAATCCTTTTTAATATCCTCCACACCCGAGTTGCGAATACCCGCAATAGCTCGTATCAACGAATGCGGCTATCCGCGACAGCTCTCTTTCGTTTTCATATTGTGACTCTCGTCAGTCAAAGATGGCAGCTTTTAGCTCTCTTAGACCGCTGTCTTCCTCGGCCTTGACTGGCTGACAGTGACACTGAGTGGCTGGAGGGCGTCGATGACTGAATCTAGGACAGCAGGACCTTGCCGGGGCGAGCGTGGCAGATGCAGTGGGCTCCATCATGTTTCTCTTCTGCCTCAACAAGAGGGGACAATCCGGTTGGCAGACAATGTGATAATAGCATAGCCTTGTGACTGACGGTTCACAAAAGTTTATTGATCTACAATATATGAATGTGATATAGGAGATAGGTCAACTGTCTTTATGTTATTACAGGGTGTTCCACAAGACCAAACTGTGGCACATTTATTCAGCCAACTTTGTGAAAAGACACTATTTTTTTTTTTAAATATTTTATTTAGCAATTTAAATGTTTTAGAACACAGAAAAACAAACCAAAAAACCCCCGAACAAACTCACATACAGTCAAAGAAAAGAAAAGAAAGAAAAAACATACATACACTAGTGCCACCAGTTACATACAGCCTGTAAATATATATAAATTATGCTTGTAAATATATATATACATATATAAATGAGTGGGATCCCACACGAGGGAGAAAGACCCGCTGGGCAAGTCACCCATCACCCCTAACCTCGTCAAGGTAGGCCAGAAACGGGTCCCAAATAGTTTGAAATCTCCCAGGTGAGTTGGTCCTCAAGAACCTGAGTCTCTCCGTTCGTATAACGGAGATCATGTCCGCCAACCGCAACTGAAAACAGGGCGGAGTGGGGGACTTCCATTTCTGCAGAATGAGTTTCTTGGCAACAATTGTCCCCTGTGACAGAGACTGCTGCACAGCTGTAGGGAAGTTCAGAGGAAAAAAAACCCATTCAAAACTCCCATAGGTCGAAAACAGTGAAGAACCAGGACTGTTAGCATCGATGTTTTCCGGACTCGTTCCTGCGGCTCTCTATTGCAGGCAGCTTGGGGGACAGCAGCTTGTGAGAAGCACTTTCCTTCTAGCGCGTCATGCTGTATCTCTGAATGGCTGCTTCTAGCGCGTCATGCTGTATCTCTGAATGGCTGCTTCTAGCGCATCATGCTGTATCTCTGAATGGCTGCTTCTAGCGCGTCATGCTGTATCTCTGAATGGCTGCTTCTAGCGCGTCATGCTGTATCTCTGAATGACTGCTTCTAGCGCGTCATGCTGTATCTCTGAATGGCTGCTTCTAGCGCGTCATGCTGTATCTCTGAATGACTGCTTCTAGCGCGTCATGCTGTATCTCTGAACGGCTGCTTCTAGCGCGTCATGCTGTATCTCTGAACGGCTGCTTCTAGCGCGTCATGCTGTATCTCTGAACGGCTGCTTCTAGCGCGTCATGCTGTATCTCTGAATGACTGCTTCTAGCGCGTCATGCTGTATCTCTGAATGACTGCTTCTAGCGCGTCATGCTGTATCTCTGAATGACTGCTTCTAGCGCGTCATGCTGTATCTCTGAACGGCTGCTTCTAGCGCGTCATGCTGTATCTCTGAATGGCTGCTTCTAGCGCGTCATGCTGTATCTCTGAATGGCTGCTTCTAGCGCGTCATGCTGTATCTCTGAACGGCTGCTTCTAGCGCGTCATGCTGTATCTCTGAACGGCTGCTTCTAGCGCGTCATGCTGTATCTCTGAATGGCTGCTTGTCCACCATACAGGAAGAGATGATCTCTGACAATGAATGTAGTCATTGTCTGTGTGTTCTCTCTGTTGTGCACTGTCCTGGAAGTCTTTTGGTAGCCTTTGCAAAATGCCCCCATTATTGACTTGGATGGGCCTAGATCCCCCTTTCTCTGCAGGACACGATCTGTTAACTTGCAATTGTTTTTTTGTATCTCTACATGTCATGTACACTGGATGTATTGTATTGTGTATGTATGTATGTATCTATTATGTATCTATCTACTTATTGCCAACACCATCTTCATGCAATGTTTACAAATCGCTATATCCAAATTTTCAGGCTTCCTGTTACACAACCTGAAACGTTGCCACGATGCAGTTTTGGTTTATGTGTCATTATTGTGCCGTGCCTGAGCATCATCATCATTGGATACAAATTTGGCGTCGACCTCCCACTATCCAATCAGAGAAATGTTTTACATTTTCTGGGAAATGGAAGGTCAGATTGCGATGCCTAATAAAGGACTATTATGTATCTTTTCACCCCGAATTCCACGCCGCCACCCGAGGGGTCTCTACGAGTTGCGGTTGCGGAGATACGTCCGCCCCGCCTGCAGGACTACAGGAGAGAGATAGAGGACAGCGGGGGGGTTTGGGGGTTCCAAGTCACTGACCAAACACTCTATTTCAGTGATTGCTGTGAGAATATAGAGCCATTTAACACTTATTTTAACATTTAAAAACACAGACCCTCAAAATGCACACGTGACTGGCTGCGCCCCCTCTGGACAGTGACACATTTAAATGTGATCGCCACCCCTCTACACCTCTCTTGCACTTTGAAAAGCACTGCAAGTAGCCCCAGAGAGCGGCCAATCCTTCTCCTGTACTCCGAGCCAACTATGAACTTCACAGATGACATATTCTTGTCCTATTTTGCGTTGCATATTTTAAATTCAGGTATATTCATAGAATTTAGCAGTGCTCATGTAGGCCTCGCATACTTTGGTGGTAATTGGCCGCTCATCTCATCATGATAAATGACGGCATGTGCGTAGAAAAATACAATTGGGTCAACTCTGAGCTCAGATTGATCGCGAAGAAATCGCGGCCAAAGCCTACATGAACATGAAAGTCAGAGAACTAAGACTTGAACTTTCTTCAAGGTCTCAAATCGTGAGCTGCTGCACAGAGAGGGACCCGGTCCCCACCACCACTTCAGAAGGAATGAATTGGCATCTTCCTCCACAAATCGTTCACTACTGAGAAACTCTGAATTGTACAGTATATATATGGCCGACATATAAGAGGTTCAAGTCGTTAGGGTGATTGTTATGCCGGGCTCAGACGACACAAATTCAGCCCGATGTTAACGCGGTTTGGTCGCGGCCGACACGTTTCCCGAACATGACTGTCGGGAACGACGAACGGCCTGTCTCCCAGCCAAGACACATCACACATGTATGGCCGAATGATCGCCTAGTCTGACATAGTGACACCGCGAAAGACGAAAAGAAATCTCGTCTAGTCTGATTCGGGCATTAGAGAACCCAGAAGATTGGGTACGAGTGTCCATTTTCAGCCCAGGTCCCTTTACTGTTTAACTGTCCCTCATCTGTGACAACCTTGCTGGAGAATATTGACTTTAACGGGGTAATGGGACACTTTCAGGGATAATGCCCTGAGAGTGGTTTGCAATTTCCTTAGATTTTTTTTGCCTGAGGGCCTAAACCACATTGAAATTAGGATTATTATGTTGAACATAATGTGCCCCTTCATACACAGATCATCTTCGTCTATTGCGTTATTATTTTCCAGTGTGACCCAAAACTCGTCACACGTGTCTTTTTTTAACAAAATAATAGATCAAATGGAAATCTAGAACAAGATTTCCCAACATTCAGAGTTTGCATTAAAAAGCCTGTGTTATGGAAACGTTTGACAAACAACTGCAAATCATTTTGAGATCATTTTTCTCCATTGCATTAACACCACAACTTTAGTTTGAAATTGTTTCAGCTCAATCCCCTCCTCTTTGTTTTCTCCTGACTGCGCTATCTTGTGGGACGTGATCATCTTTGTGCTGAGGAGCGGCCTGCCATAAATAACTATTTAAAGCGTGGCACACACTCACATCCTAGAAGTAGGTCAAAAAGATGGAATGAAGAGGAGGAATTAGGCCCCATATTCACATGTAACATGAACATTTGAATCCTTTGTCAGTGCCGTTAGCGCCATGATCAAGTGCAAAATTGCATGTCGCCGATCTAGCTCCAGCTCGACTGTTGAGTGTAGTTTTGTATTTTGAATATTTCAACAAAAATAAATGGTGGTGTTGATATGATATCTGTTATTTACCATGGGCGTGTCACTTTTTTGTTTCCACCCTCTCGTTGTTCATAGACAGTCCTTTCATTCGGAAAATGGAGAGTGCGATGCAGTCTAGCCTGGTTGACACGAACAGCTCGCAGAATTCGAGTGGTGAGCAGTGAGGCACTTCTTATTTTGTGTGTGTGTGTGTGTGTGTGTGTGTGTGTGTGTGTGTGTGTGTCTGTGTGTTTGTGTGTGTGTGTGTGTGTGTGTGTGTGTGTGTGTGTGTGTGTGTGTCTGTGTGTGTGCGTGCGTGTGTGTGTGTGTGTGTGTGTGTGTGTGTGTGTGTGTCTGTCTATGAATGTATCATTTCTGCTCCCACAGTGGAAATTATTTTCAGCTCTGCTACTCTGCGTTCGAGTATATCACTCGTGAATGTCAATAAACAGAGAGAAGGCATTTCTGTAGACAATGTTTTGCTACTGATGCCTGGGAAAATGCAGATAGATGAGGAGAAGAGGTTTGTGTAACCTGCCTCGCATCATTTGTTTCTGGATTTAAAAAGAAACATATTCCAACAATTCCAGATACGATGCATATAAAATGAATATATATATATGAAATATTCACCAATCAACTTGTTTTTGTGTTACTAAATTATATAGAAATACACCACTTTGACAAATTGACGGTACGACTCAATTCTCACCATCGCCATCCACTGTGATCAAAATGGCTTGTGTGATTTTCCATGACAAATAATGAAATCCACAGCAAGCACCGTTATCACAAAGCATTTATTGTTGTATAATAAAAAAGACATTGATTGGATGGGGGTGGGGAGGGGCGGGGCATGAGCTATATAGAATGTGCTTGCACTTCCGGACAGTGTGTCCGTAGGAGTCTTTACTCTCCTCCTATCGTCTTGCCCGCAGGAACTCCAAGCCCCCTGGTGGCGAGCACCTTCTCCACAGCACAGAGTAAGTCCGACCACAGCCACCTGCTCAAAACAAAAACATAAATTTACATTCCGCCCCCTTTTTTTCACGTCACCTTTCTTTCCTTATTTTCTGTTACATTATTTTTGTCTCTTTCTTTGTTCGCTGCAATCATTTTCTTTACATTTCTTGCAGGGACAATTCTTCCCCAATATTAGGCTCATTGTGTTATGACTGCTGACTGATAGTCTCCTAAGCCGTTTCTGTTGTCTCAGAGGAGCAAGACTGTTGGAAAAGCTGCTGGCAGACAATAGTGTAGTGTAAACATTCATTTTCTTTTTTCAAACGGACCAAGTGGGACCAAAAAAAAAATTGTCAAACAAACGTTTAAGAAAAGTGTCTCCTAAATGACTCACGACCAAAACCGTAGAGATAAAAATGAAATGTGCCCATATATTATTTTCTCAAGTCACATATTTTGAATGAGACATTTTGTTGTCGCCGCTGCATTTGGCCTAGAGATCGAGTACAAAATCGGCCATATACAGGGTGGGCAGGTCTACAGATGTACATGTTTGTAGAATGCCTTTGACAGAGTGAACCCTCTTGTGGGCCTTGTGATTTTCTTAGAACCCTACACTTGTGGCGCCTGTGGCATCCAGTTCCAGTTCTACAACAACCTGCTGGAGCACATGCAGTCCCACGCTGGTGAGTCCGCTGCAAGCTGCACATAGACGCATGTTAAGCTAGATAAGGCAAACGACGAGGACGGGCTCCGCCGCGCTTATCGCATAACCCCCGCCGAGTCACGCCGATTACCCGCTTCGCCGCGCGCAGACTCACGCCGGGATTGCACTGGTTGCATTTGCGTTGCGTTGCAGCTGTTCTCCAGTTTTGCTCCGTGCTCTGTGCTGCGCCAACACTAACCGGCTGCGTGCAGAGCACGTCACGGCTCCGCTCCGCCAGACAGCTAGAGTGACGAGACCGACAAGTTCTCACGGTAAAATCGAGGGAGACAATTTGTATGTGGGATAAATGCAACAACAAACAGGCAGAAGATCATTGTTCCCAACTGGAGAAGCAGAGGAGGGGTGGACTTGCTTGGTGTCGTCCTTGTAAAAAGGATGTGTTGTGTCATATATTATTTTGTGGTTTTCCACTTCAATTATGAACTTTTCCTCATACATGTTTGTCCTCTGGCTTGATATTGAATGCTGTAAACACCTCTGCCCTGTTGATTTCATGCCTGGCTCCGCCAAACTTGCTGCGGCTTTGCTCCTTCATCCGTGAAAAATAGAAGCCTTGCGTATCTTTTTCGGAGAGCTCCGGATCGTCGGAGCTGGGACGGAGTAGACACGCAACGCAGCGGAGTAGGTGGGAGTTGACACAATGATTAGAGTGGAAACGTATCGGCTCCGATGCCGTACCGCAGCGCAGACGGACCGAACACGGACTCAGTGGAATGTAGGCGTTATCAGAGCATCGCAACAGCGCGAACACAAGGGCCGAGCGATGCGCGCACAGTAGCCCCGTTAGCGGCGACAAAGAAGCGCAAATGGCTCTCCAGCGTCGAGCTGAAAGTGTGGACGGCACAGAGAGAAAACACCAACTTTACCCGTGCGTCAAAACAAACGTCGCTCTCGAACGAAAGTGAATGCATTCGTGCACCAAGCGCGATTGATTGATTGATTGATTCACTTGTCAATTAGTAAAAAGTAAAAAGCACTGGTATGATATGAGGAGGAGGTGAGCCTCAACTTCCTTGCAGCAGCTAGTGCAGGAGCCTGGCTGAGACGCATGATGAAGCTATGGTTTGCGTATAGCTGGAGATTCAAGGCGCGCGCACACCCCTCCCCGCCGTCATGAGAGTTATTACCCGCTGCGTTGTTTTTTCATCAAGGCGATGTTGACGAGATGCTGGTTCATAATAAGCCTCCACAAATAAAGATAGGAGGGTGCATGTTTGTCTGTGTTTCAATAACGAATGCATCCGTGCCGAGAATGCGACCAATTAAATATTGCCAGCTGCAAAGTCGGCCTCAGAAGGACTCTGCCGTGAGATTAGATCAAGGAAATGAGTGACAGCTGTCAGTTTCCTAGTTGTGGGGGTTACTAAATTCCCCATTATATAATAACAACACTGAGGTAATAATTAAATTCAGGGTGTTCCCTTAGAGACATGGGGAGTGAGGCTTAGGGGTGTATTTTCATTGTATCTTTGGCGCTTCTTTTTTCCCTTTCTTTATTTACCTTATGTATTTTTTATGTTTATTTCTAATTTGATTACATTTTGATTACATTTGATTACATTTTCCTCCATTCAAAACATTCCACACGTTGCCCTGCCAAAACCTTACAACGCTGTCACCTGTGGATCATGGTTCATCTTTGTGTCTCCACAGCAGACAATGAGAACCACACCAAAGGGGACTCTCCAAAGACCTCCCCGGCCTCTGGCCCTCAGGAGCCGCTGTGGAGGGTCTCCCAGGTCTCGGTCCCGGCCCCGGCCCCGGTCCCGGTCCCGGCCCCGGGCCCGGCCCCGGCCCCGGCCCCCTCGGTTCCGCTCCAGCTACAGGTCCAGCCTCATGGTCTCCCCCAGAGAAACCACACCCTCAGCCGTAAGTACTGTTGTGAAGTTCACCGAGTGCCTTTTCGACATTTCACCACTAAACATAAATAAACCAAAATATCATATTCTGTTGATGCCTATGTCTCGATACCCCCCCGCCCCCCATTTTTTAAAATAAAATAAATAGATAAAATACAATAAATCACCTGTAGTGGCAGGAAGCACAAATCCTATATGTATGTGGAGGTTTTGGTGATGATTTCTTATATATATATATATATATATACACATACATACTGTACATATATATTTGTGATAGAAATACAGCAAAATGAACACATTGGAAACCAAAGCATCACTGTGTCGCTGAAATGTACTTCTGAAACATAAAACAGGACTGATCGACTTTTTTAAGAATGTACTTTTCAATGTAAAACATCCACATACGAAATCATTCAAAGAAACAGAAGAAACCGGACAGACAAACCCTGTCTTTATTTGTCACAGACTGTAACAGACCACGCATGCTCAAACGTGCACGGCAGCCAGTACACGCACACATGCTATTGGGGGCGCTGTGAAATTTGTCCTCCGCGTTTGACCCATCCTGGCTCCTCCTCCAGGAGCGGTCGGCAGCTGCAGTGAAACTTCTTCCAACCGCCGCTGGCCAAACGACGATCTTCTGCATGCTTTTAGTGGGGGTCCATATTGATGTGAAATGGAGGAAAAGCTCGTGGCTGAAGATGTTTTCTTTGGAAAAGAGTGGTTCAATGTTACTTGAACTATATAGTGCTAATGATTTAGCAAAAGAAAATATTTCTAATAATAGTAATAGTATTTGCCTCCCCAAGCTGGCAAAAAAAAAGGGAAACCAATTCATAGTACGTCTTTTGTTATTTGCAGTCTTTCTACTCATTACAAGCATAAAGTTTGAAATAGTGAGAAACTTTATTTTTTTGACACAAATAAACAAGCTATTTGCAATAGAGGGCACAAGAAGAAAATGTTCTCTGCAACACCTGTTAGACGTCATTAAAATGACATAAAAAAAAGGGTTTCAAACTAGGCATGTTCATTTTGAACAATTTCCATAATCGAAAATCGGAAAATTAACGATCAATTATCGGTTTTCGATAATTGATGAACATCCCTATTTCAAACCATCATTACTGTTTTGCTTGCCTCTGTGTTTACCCTGCCTTTTCGACACAAAATGGCCACCGTGAAAAGGATCTATTCCGTGTAATGTGTCTTTCTTCTCTTTTTCTTCTTCCTATCCATCCATCCATCCATCCATCCATCCATCCATCCATCCGCCTGCTATCTGCTGGCAGAGAACAACGGACTACCTGAGAAGGAGCGGCAGCAGGTGGCGGAGCGCCTGCTGCGCGTCATGTGCTCGGACCTGAGCATGCTCAACGTACTCAACAGCAAGGACTTCCTGAAGCTGGCGCAGACGCTGGTGGACACGGGCGCGCGCCACGGCGCCTACTCCACCCGCGACGCCCTGGGCAACATGAGCGCCTTGGCGCTGCGCCAGCTGCCCCGCATGTACAACCAGGTCAAGGTCAAGGTCACGTGCGCCCTGGGCTCCAATGCGTCGCTCGGCATCGCCGTCACCTGCCACTCCCAGACGGCGGGGCCGGACGCCTGCCACGTGCTGACCGCCTTCCAGGTGGAGGGCTCCAGGCTGAAGCGCTACGTGCTGGGCGTCAGGGAGGCGGAGCTGAGGGAGGGGCCCGATCAGGTGCACCACTGGGTGCAGAACGTGCTCTCCGAGTTCGTGATGTCCGACATCCGCACGGTGTACGTGACCGAGCCCCGGGTGTGGGGGGCGGGACTCGGCGGTTCGCCGCTGGGGGGCGGCGGCGGGCGGGGGCGGGTGTGCTTGCGGTGCGCGGGGTGCTCGCTCGGCGCGGTGGTCCAGGCGGTCCTCGGGAAGCGCAGCCTGCAGGCCCGGGGCCTCCACGAGCTGGCCGAGCTTCTGGCGACGTGCCGAGAGATCGCCTCCTGCACCAGCCTGGCCCTGCGCGAGGAGCATTCGACCAACACGTCCACAAACGCGACGGAGGAGGGCGCTCCTCCCGCCCAGTGCCCCACGCCCCCGTGCTGGGACCGCACGGCCGAAGCCCTCCTGCAGGTCCACGCTCACTTTGAACAGATCTGCGAGGCGTACGGGCGCAGTAAGGCCACCGCCCCGATCCTCCAAGGTCTCAACAAGCACCTGTTGGGGACGCTGGCCTGTCTGCTGGCGCCTCTGCGCCTGGCGGCTCTGGAGCTGAGCAGCCAGAGGAGGCCGACCCTGCAGCAGGTGCTGCCCGTCTACGTGCGCCTGGAGAAGCTCTTCACGTCTAAAGCCGGGGAGGCGGGAACTGGCACTGCTAGCAAACTCTGCCACTACTTCCTGGAGGCACTCAAGGAAAACTTCAAGGTATTATTAAAGTGTCCAGTCATGTTTAGTCGTATAGTCACAGGGTTAGAAACAATCACTGACAAAATGATCTGATTTCTTCAACCAGTATTATGTTAAGAGACCCCCAAAAAAATGCTCCATAATATTCCACTTTTTCATTTTGTTAGGAGACCTTGATGTACAATGAATGCATTATCCAGAGCTGTTTTAAGATAGGAAGCACTTTCAACCGCGAGAACTGTTTCTCTGCCTCCTAGGTGGAGCGAGCCCACCAAGTGGCCATGGTCCTGGACCCACAGCTGAAGCTGCGCTCGGTGCCGGCCTACCAGCACGAGGACATCGTCTCGCGCGCGTGCGAAATGGCCACCGAAAGCCGGGACGGGGGGATCAGCGCCGGCGGCGGATCGGGAGGCGAGGAGCGGGACGCCGACGGCCGCGCGACCCCCAAACGAGTCCGCCTCGACGCGGCCGGGAGCAACGGCGGCAACTCCAGGGGGACCACGTCGTCTTCGTCGTCTTGCACGTTGTCTGGTAACGATGAGAGTCAGAGCCAAGTGAGACAAGAGATTTTTAAATACCTGGCCGAACCTCTTCTTCAGGGCACGCCCGACCTCTTCCAGTACTGGAGCTCGGCGGTCGGCGAGAAGTTCCCGAAGCTCGCTCGCCTGGCGCTGTGGCTGCTCGCCGTGCCCGCGGTGGGGGTGCGCAGCGAGTGCGTGACTGTGTGCGAGCAGAGCCTGGCGATGAAGAGGCGGCAGCAGGTAACCGCCGAGGAGATGAACAAACTGATTTTCCTTCGGTCCAACATGGGCTAGAGGAGAAGCTACCAACCCCTAACCAAACCTCCACCTCCAACCAATGACTCAAGACTATTTCTATTTATATAGGTTTTAGACAAACTGTAAACATAAAATGTGTGTGTGGACGTCAAGTACTCGTCGAGACAAATACAGGAAAATGCAAACTGTAGAGGTTGCAAACATCCATAAAACAATAAGGCTAGTTAAATACTGTATGTGGGCAAGGATCCTCCTAAAGTACTGTGGACAATATTTAGGGGTGGAACCGTATTTGTCAAAAAAAAACGTGTCCGGTTTGGTACGCCAGCGTCGGTTTGGGATGCACGTCAGCAGGATGACTTCCGGTCTAAGGACCAGAGATTTGAATAGCTCCAGCCTAATAATATTATTTTCTTGACATTTACATTTACATTACGTCATTTAGCAGACGCTTTTATCCAAAGCCACTTACAATAGTACATTCAGTCAACAGTAGCGAAATCAACTGTGCATCAGCTAATACGTGTTTTTAAGAAGGAATAACTAAGTAGCAAATATTTGAATTAATATATACACGCGGCCTCGCCTTCCTATTGGCGCGTGCGTGTGTGTGTGTTGCTCACTAAGTGTTATTGCATCAGTGATGTCACAATGCCTCCTTGTGTGTGGATGTGCCCCATTATGATATCACTGATGACATCATCAGTGTGTGTGTGTGTGTGTGTGTGTGTGTGTGTGTGTGTGTGTCCCTATGAGATCACTGATCAGTTTTGCCTCCTCGTGTGTGTGTGTGTGACATCACTGATCAGTCACAATGCCTCCTTTTGTGTGTGTGTGTGTGCGTGCGCGCGCGCCCTTATGACATCACTTTTGACATCATCACTGATGACATCATCACTGATGACATCACATCATTAGCTAATTAGCCTAATTAAAAGGTCCCCCGCATGGATGCCCTTTACACACGAAACAAACAAACAAAGCCAACATACTCAATTTTTTATATATACCGGTATATAGATTTGAATGCTGTACCACACTGGTAAAATAAAAATATAGACCTATATCTAATATAGATATATTTTAATGCTGTACCACACTGGAAAAACTAAAATATAGACCTATATCTAATATAGATCTATTTTGCCATAATTGGTACGGCAGTAAATAGGATATATATACAGCATATTGATATGCAAGTCAAGCCTTGGTCAATGCTGTAGCTGCATAGAAGGGCCAATACCGGACCTCCAGCTGTCCATGTAAGACTTACCGGCCAACTTAGTCACTTAAGTTAATTTTGGGACAAAATACACCTTTTGAGTGACTTTCTTTAGATACACACAGGAGTCACAAAGAGGAAGGAAGCCACTGTATCAGAATCAGTTTTAGCTGCATGACACATTGTCAGGTTATCCCCCAAGATTCAACACTGATTCATTTCAGCCTTAAAATACTTTACTTTACACACACTTTACAAAATACTTTACACACACTTTACAAAATACTTTACACACACTTTACAAAATACTTTACTTGACACACACTTTACCAAATACTTTACTTTACACAATACTTTACTTTACACACACTTTACAAAATACTTTACTTTACACACACTTTACAAAATACTTTACTTTACACAATACTTTACTTTACACACACTTTACAAAATACTTTACACACACTTTACAAAATACTTTACTTGACACACACTTTACAAAATACTTTACTTTACACAATACTTTACTTTACACACACTTTACAAAATACTTTACTTTACACACATTTTACAAAATACTTTACTTTACACAATACTTTACTTTACACACACTTTACAAAATACTTTACTTTACACACACTTTACAAAATACTTTACTTTACACACACTTTGCCAGTAAATACATTATGATAATGGGGATGTGAGGCCATTTGGACTGGCTTGGTGGAAGCTTTCAGGTCATTGCTAGCAGCATTGCTTCACCTACTTGGTAATTCAGAGATGCCATGTCAATCAACGTTGAATAGAGGCATATTAATAAGCCGTTAAACTGTCATACACATGCTAGACTCGCTTGCCAGACTCTCTCCGTTTCGCGCTGTATCAGCGCAGGAGAGAGTCTGGCTCCCTCTTACTCTCACTCTGGTATAGCTCTGTTATCTTTACAACCACTCACCGAAAGTACCAAGCAGGCCTGCTTTATCGCACGATCCAAAAGCGTCGTCAAAACTTGCCATTTCTGTTGCGTTGTTGTTTCACAGCGGCGGAGGCATTTTGAGAGCGACACGCAGGGAGCGCAAAGGGATTTCCCCTTCGCTCCGACTGAAATAGTCGGCACCAATGGCAGAGCCTGCTTCCAGTGAGTCAGACGACACGCACGCACACGCACACACACACACACACACACACACACACACACACACAAAGCCAACAAAACAGGCAATACATTTGTACCACGCAAGGTGTTTTCCCTGTGTGGTGGCATCAGATGAAAGAGCAGTAATGTTTGCTAATGCTAACGGCCGGGACACACATCTTGCGTCTGCTGTGCGTCTGCGTGGCGTCTGCGTGGCGTTACCTGTTGATTTTCATTTCGCCGCCCATGTTAACAGGTTACAGCAGCCACACCACCGGCATGAGACGCGCGTCTCAGGCGCGTGTCTTGCGAGGCGTGAGACGCGCGTCATCTAGAGAATAGAAGCGACGCCTATTTTTTCTGCTTACCGCACGCGTGTCTCTACACAAATAGACACAAATAGACATTAAAATGATATTTTACAGGGGCAGCCACAGCCAATCAAGGCTCGTTTTGATTCGAGACAGGAGGATGAGCTCACAGCAGTTCTCCTGCCCTCTGAAAACCACATACAGTACATAGGCTACAACGTGGCTTCGTTCCTCCCCTCCCCACACACACACACACACAAATCAATACTGCCTCGATTATGAAGTGAGCCCAAGCGATCTTCAGTTAAAATCATCATTGTATTGTTTATAGCAAATTTAATAAAAGGTAAACTCTATAGGAAGAGAGTTGGCAGACAGACAGCAACGCAGCCACGCTGCCTGTGTGGATGCCGCGGGCGTGCCAGCCGCAGCCCCCACGCCACGCACACGCACTAGGTAGGTAGACGCAAGATGTGTGTCCCGGCCGTAATGCTAGCCATCACTTGTGTGAGCTGCAGCACCGGTGTCAACAGAAAACAAGCTACTGATATCTGCATTGAATTCTTCCATAGTTGCTATCTTTCTTTCTGTTGTGTTCAAAGTTCAAAGCTCAGTGAGGCCGAGGCTTGTCGTGTTCATGCGAGCGACTTAAGATCGAGCACTGTAGGTTTTAGTCTACAACCGTATCTATTCAAAAATGACTGTTCTGAGTGTCCTGCGGTTAATTGTTAATCAGAAATGATTTTGTGTTCGTCAAATTTTTAATTTTTTTTTCTCAGGAATGAGCGCAACCAGCAGGCACTAAAGTGTGACCTCGATGCCGAGGTACGCAGGACTGAATCATGGCTTTTGTGAATGGTTCCACCCCGAATACAATTAGTGCCATTTGCAACAAACCAAAAACTGATAACTAAAGTTTTAACAATTTCAATTTTCTGATATATATTAGGACATGGAAACAGTTAGGCAGTCATTACATGATCCACCAGGCGGACACATACTAATGACGTAGTTATTTATCCTTTGATTTAATAGAAATAAAATGACCTGAGCTTGTAACTCTTAAAATAACTTTGATAAAAAAAAATATGTGGACTTGTTTGTTGCATCTGGTACTAGTTAGTCCACTACCAATCTGGGAACCCAGAGTCTATTTCGGCAGGTAAATAGACTCTGGGACAGCGCTACTTTTCTTTTAGGCTTCCTGTACAGCGTGAATCTTCTGCCCGGGACTTCCGCCTCCGCGCAGTGCCGCTCTGTTGTTGTCCCAGCAAATATAAGAATTTTGACGTTTAGCATTAAAAATAAAAGCGTATGTATGTTTTTCTTTCCCCCCCCCCGATTTTTTTATCCCATTTTTATCCCCCTTTTAGTGCTAATTTAATTTATTTATCCTGGTTGCTATTCCACCCTCTGCCGATCTGGGGAGAGCCGAAACTGGCTCCATGCTTCCTCCGAGACATGGGCAGTTAGCCAGCCGCTTCTTTTCACCTGACAGGGGATGCTTCACCGGTAGGACATAGCACGTGGGAGGTTCACGCTATTCCAACCAGTTCCCCTCCCTCCGAACAGGTGCCCTTAACGACCAGAGGAGGAACCACATTAGCAACCAGGATATTGCATGTTTTTGGTGAGGGGTTCCTATATGAAGGAAACCCCCGGGAGGCACGGGGAGAACATGCAAACTCCACACAGAAAGGCCCTTTTGATGACCCCAACCGGGCGGTGGGCACTCGAGGACATGCGGTCAGCCACGCATTCCTTCAGCGTTCACAGTGTCCCAGGTGGGAATCGAACCCAGGACCTTCGAGCTGTGAGGCGACAGCGCTTACCACTGCACCACCGTACCCCCCCAATGTATGTTTTTGAAAGGCACCGCTGCGCGGAAGTGGAAGTCCCGCGCCGAAGATCCGCGGTGGACAGGAAGCCTAAAAAAAAGGTAGGGCTGTCCCAGAGTCTATTTACATGCCGAAAATAGACTCTGGGTTCCCCCGATTGGTCCAGTACTGGTTTGTGATTTCTGTCATTGGACCTACAGATAGAACCAACATCAGAACCTTTACATTATTTAATGGCCTTCTGTTCACAATCTCTTCTACAGCTTGTAGTTGTTTGACAAAAACACTAGTGTTTTTGTCCCTGTAGACCTAAAGGGACGTATGCCTGGCAGTTGGAAACAGTGTCCTCTGGTGGTTTAATGTGGACCTTTCAGTCATTGATAACTGTGCCATTGGACTAATGCTTTTTATCCCAAAGTTAAATTTAAGATAGAGTTTTACGTATGAGCTTGTTATTAAGCATGACACATTATAGCTAAGGGCAAACTGAAAAATGACATTGTTCTGTTGTGATTGGAAACGACTCGTTCCAGAATCCAAACCCCAAAATAGGCAAACGGTAAGAATAACTTTTCAGTTTCATATACCACTAAATGTGGACCTAATCCATCTTAAAGGTATAGTTCAGATTTTTTAAGAGACCTAACCAATTTAGGGAAAGTGTGCACGCTTTTTTAAGTATATATATATATATATATAAAATGTTGACTCTCCAAAATAAGATGCCTTGGCACAACTGTCCACTGTGTAAAGCCGGTGTTGAATTGGCTCCACAGCAGAGTGAAAAGCAGACAAGTGCTCCTTCTAGCTGCAGGTCTTCTTCGGGGGGTCACGCTATAACGTACGAGTTGTAAACTCAGAAGAATATGCACTTTGGAAATTAAAGCACAGCTCGATAGGATTGGACCTCCAGTGAACATAAAGTGCGACATGAAGTCAAGAACAGGTTTTGGGGTTTTACTCAAGTGAGAATCTTTTTAGTACACCCCGAATGCAGAGACTGCAAGGTCCAAACCATTTCAGTTCCCTTTGATCTCCACTAGCCATTGCTAACAAGTGCTAAACCAACTCCTGCTTACAATGTCTAAATAACCAAATCAAATATACTAATGCAAAATGCTTTTTGGATGGCCTGATAGGGATTCTAATTTCGTGAAATATCAAATAGGCTTCTTGAAAACTTGAACTGTCCTTTTAAGCATCCTTTGATACTGAATATAAAAGACATCCTTTGTTCTG
Organism: Poromitra crassiceps; assembly: GCF_964638095.1. Lineage (NCBI taxonomy): Eukaryota > Metazoa > Chordata > Actinopteri > Beryciformes > Melamphaidae > Poromitra > Poromitra crassiceps. The sequence goes on along the minus strand of NC_139638.1, from coordinate 24,675,767 downwards.
GTGGTCAATCTGTCTGATATGTTGTGTTCTTCATTTTCTTTATAATGTCCAGTCCACAATCACATTGACAAAAGAGCTACGCACATTTGGCTGTTGAATCTACTTTAATTTATTCGCTGAATTAATTCCTGATGTGCGAGTTGATTTGGTTACACTTAAATATACTTTTATAATTTGTCCATCTGATGTTTCTCTGTGAAGCAGAAGCATGACAAGTCAGTCAGAGGAGCATTTTTGATAGCAAAAGGCTGCCCCCAAGACATAACAGTACATCATTGCATTGTGATCATTTGCAGTCCTGAAGTCGAGATGTATTTGCTGACGTTTTGAAATCGATTAATATCACACGTTTACATTTTGGTAAACATTGATTTGTAAATGATCCATTTGTTTTCGACTTGATTTTTAAATTACAGATCAAATGTTTTACCTCAGTCGTGAGAGGCATTGATCAATACACAGGATCGATACTGTATTGCCATTTAGCATGAATTGGAATTCAGCTGTTAATACACAATTTAAGCCTGGTCACAGAAATGGAAAAGAAATGCTGTACATTGGTTTGGGCTATAGCAATGATACTCAATCGAAGTGTTGCATTGAAGTGAATGGAGGGATTTTTATTGTAGTTTTGACATTAATATTTCAAATAGGATATGCTCTGGGACAAAATGCCATCGTTGACATAATGATGTCAACACAACTTAAGTTACCTATAACATTCTTTTGTTGGTAAAAATGAGAATTCTAACTAAGATATGCATGCTTTTAATAAGAGTACTGATCTATAAAGTTATAAGCCAGAGTGTTTCTTATAAGATGGAAGTGATTGAGTAGATGTTACCTTCAAACCCTCATCTACAGTCAGATACGCATCCCCAGTCTCAATTATAACCTTATGACGGGGGGAAGCAACACTGATCCTGGATCAGATAAGCATCCCCAGTCTCAATTATAACCTTATGAGGGGGCGAAGCGACACTGATCCTGGGTTGCCGTGTATGGGATGACATCATCCATTTTCAGAGGATGCATTGTGTAAATACAAGAGAACTGCTGTTTTTATGCCACAAGGGGGCGCCTTCATTTCAGAGATAGGGAGCACCAATAACACCATACCTCTTTTTTCTACAGTAGCATTTCAAAAGGTTTTTGATATGATACAAACTCAAGCTAGATACTGTTATTAGAAAACTGAATTCAGTTTTAAGGTTTATTTTGTTTCAGGATTTAACTTATTCAGATAATAAACTTAAAGGTGTAAAATATGGTATAAGAATGCTAACATGGAGATCTGTTATGTTTTAGTATGGATTATATAGTCTGTATTATCAAATCAGGTTAAGAAATCAGTGTTGCTTTCATCCTATTTTACAGGCATTTCTTCCTTTTATACTCTGCTAAAATGCAAAAAAAATTATTTGATTCTATTTGTTTTTTATCGCACTTTGGCAGAAGATTCTTGTGTAGATTCAGATCTGAGTTGTCTTATTAGTAAGCCTAATTTATACTTTTGTAGCAACACTATTTTTATATAACGGCGAAGAAATATTCTACGTCTTTTTGTTTTCTTTTTCTGTGTCATATATGGCAGCGCTGTTCAATGTTTCTTGAATACATTACCCACTGTAGTATGTGACGTGTGAATAAACTCCAATCAGTGTCCAACTCTGCCCTTCAATCCTGTGCTGATTCCTGACACTACTCTATGCAAAGCCAAGGTCCAATTGGCAGATTCAACAAAGATGAAACAGAATCTTAATATACTTAAACTTAACAGAACTCACACATGAAGCGCTCTCTTTTCCTCGCCGCGCCTTGCCCCCCCCCCCCTCCCGCCCACAACTTGCATTGACTTCATGCCTGGCAGCTTTACGCTTGGAAAATAGAACCGAATCCTGAACGATCGCTTCAGCGCAGCTTCGGCGTGGCGTGGGGCTGGTGTGAACGGTCTCACCTGTTAACAAGGACGCCGAAATGAAACTGCGTGGCTTCAGCGTGGCTTTGGCGTATGCGGTGTGAATGAGCTGTAAAGCTGTGTGCATGCATACTGCGTCTGTAAGCTGTGTGTGTGTGTGTGTGTGTGTGTGCGTTGTTATATGCTATATGTTGCCAAGAGAGGGAAGGATGGAGGACCTGGAAAGAATTCCGGTGGCACGGAGTTTGATGTGGTGCCCCCTGTGCGGGTCCTACTCAAAACACTTTACCTTTCAGTATAGCGTCCACATTATGTCAAATCCCTCACACGTCAAAATCCCTCACACGTCAAAATCCCTCATATCAATTGGAAGAAGCAAACAAATTCACCGGAGCGGGGACCGTGACTGAAAGTCCCAAAAAACTCAAAAGAAAAACATTCCGGGACCTAAATCGGAGATGGACATATTTTTCAGTTAGGGGGGGGGGGGGGGGAGTCAAACTAAAACAACCTTATAGGAAATCAGGAGAAGTTGTTTGGAAGATATTTGAATGGCTCCCTTTGAAAAGGAGCTGCGAGTATATATATACTAAACTGTATATGTGGGCTTGTGTTTCCAGCAGCGCAGAGTGGAGGACTCCCACATAGCCAGAGAGGAAGCCGGGCCTTCCACAGTGGCTGAAAGCAAGATTGAGAGAGGGCCTCAAACATATGTAGGGGTGGGTGGGTGGGGGGTGAGGGGGGGGGGGGGGAGGCCTTGTATAAGGGCAGAGATTGAAGACTCACACATGGGGAGTGAACGTACAGAGGCTGGGCTGGAGGTGCGTGCAAGGGCTCCCCGGGGGCCGCGGATGGGGCGAGAGAGAGAGCGAGCGGGAGGGGAGGGAGGGAGAGCGAAAGGGGGGTGGTGGTGGTGGTGGTGGGGGGGATTGCGGAGTGTTGGGTCTCAGCCTCCACTGTCTTTCTTCCTCTCCGCCTCGCACCCGGGTCAGCGAGCCCCCAAGGCGCAGCAGTCTGCAGCCATGCAGAAACAGCCGCACTCAGTCTCCTTGGTTACTCCCACCACAAGGGCTGCCCGCGAAGGCCCTAATTCGCAGCACATGCGTCCGACTCTGCCTCCCCTTTCCTCGTACCCCCCCTCCTCCTCCTCCTCCTCTCCCCACCACACACACACACACACACACTTATTTCACTACCCCCCCCCCCCCCCCCCCCCATTCATACAGACACACTCTCACCTCCCTCCCTCCCTCCCCAGCCCCACACTCTCCTCCTGAAGGTGAGTTTTTCCACACACACGTATAACCACAGAAGCGAGATGCTGAAGTTTGTTTTTGCTTACAGCACCAAGTGTTGGGAGGCCGCGCGCGCGCAGCCCTCCTCCTCATTTGCAGTCATTTAGAGGAGGCGAAATGGTGGAAAAACAACCCAGCCCGTTTGGACAATTGCTTCCGTTACGTGCTGGGTTACGGGAAAGTTGCAGATCAGCTCTTTCTTTTTCAGGGGGGAAAGTAGACGAGAGAGAGAGAGAGAGGGAGAACAGAACGTGTGGTGTGGGACTGGTTGGTTGGCACTCGGGGGGCAAAGCGTGCGTTCAGATCATATAGACGGCAGAAATTTGCAGTCACCGTTTTTCCAGACCCTCCCTTCGTTGTTTCAAATTAAACTTTAATTCTGAATTTTGGACTTGGATTACATTGGCATGAATGGTAACGAGCCAGCAGTGTGGATGTTGTGCGAGGGTTTCCCCCCCCCCCCCCTCTTTGTACACAATGAGCACTAGGTGGCAGTATCTGGCTTTTTTCCTGACCGTGTCATTATGCAGGGGTGTCTCTGGGTGCACTTTGACACGGGTCCAGCAGCTAACCCCCCGGGTTGGGATGTGCTATGCTGCGACTCCCCCCCCCCCCCCCCCTCCTCTCCCTCTCCTCCCCAGAGGGCAGTTACCCCTCTCACTGACTCGTAGATGGTGGAGTCGGAACACGGATGCAGAACAGATCTTTGTGAATGGGCTGAGGCTTCAATGCCAGGACAGCCCGAGGTACATCCCATCTTAATGGTTTTGGCTTTGGTTTCGGCACTTGATTGTGCTACCTCGACTTTAGGTTTAGAACAATATAAGGTATTGTGTGTGTGTGTGTGTGTGTGTGAGAGGTGGGGGGGCGGCATTCTTTCAGTGTAGACCGAGACCCCCTCAATGGGAAACCCCGTTGTCATTGCCTTTGTACCATGCGAGGTGTAAAAGGAGTAAGCGAGCCACACAAGCGTCTGATCTGATGGCTTCCTGAGGTTCATTCACTTTCCCTCTAACCACTTCACTGGGACGGCACACGGTGGCTCAGTGGTTAGCAGCACTGTTGCCTCGCAGCAAGAAGGTCCCGGGTTCCAACCCCAGGTCCTTTCTGTGTGGAAGTTTGCATGTTCCCCCCGTGTTCGTGTGGGTTTTCTCCGGGCGCTCCGGTTTCCTCCCACCATCAAAGACATGTATGTTAGGGTTAAGACTCCTGTCAGTGTCCCTGACCAAGGCGATGGCAAAAAGAACTGGAGTTGGTCCCCGGGCGCTGCACTGCGGCTGCCCACTGCTCCTAGTTCTAGGAAGGTTCCTAGGAGAGGATGGGTCAAATGCAGAGGATGAATTTCCCCATGGGGATAAATACAGGATAACTTAAACTTAAAACTTAAAACTTAAACTTACTCCTCAGGGTCATAGGGGGCGGCACCCTATCAGTGTCATAGGGGACAGCAGCCTATAGGGGGCAGCAGCCTATCCCAGCAAAGAAAGGCAGAGAGACACTCCAGACGGCTTGCCAGTTCGTCCCGGGGGCATTTCAATTCTCCAATCTATCTGACTTGCATGTTTGTGGACATCGGGAGGAGGAATCCGGTAACCTTGCGAGGCAGCCAGCCGCATGATCGCGCGAGATCATGAGATCACACGATCACGTGACAGATCCATCTTGCCACGCTCCAAATCTATTGGCTTAAAGCTGAACCACCAGTGGTTTGCACCAATCGTCATCGTCCAGAGGCGGCTCCCGGCGAGATTTAGCGAGAAGCGAGGCTGTGATATAGACGTGACGGACAGATGGTTCATCCAATCGCCTGTCCCTTGAAACGTTTTCCCCAACGACTCGTTCCCCGATGGTTATGTGAAAACTAACCATCCGGCAGCGTCAACGGCACCGCCGTATCGACTGTACGCAACAGTCGGACTCTCTCCACACCGCATTTGACCGGTATTTCAGCTCAATATAGCTCTATTCTCAATCAAAACCGTCCAGCCCCCAAAGTAGGTTCTTTAGTTCTGCTGCTATTGCATTTGCAATGACAGCAAAGGTTCAGTAGAAACCCATTTGCCCTTGCCTGTTACACAACCAAAAACAGAGACCCAGGTTCTGTGTGCCATGCCCAAACTAGGCGGTGCCAAAGCCAGCTTATAATTGCTCCCCACCTCTGGCAGTGACAAGGTTGGCACCTCACCTCTGCTGCCCAACCGAACCAATGGCCGTCGCAGCTGTCCAGACGCGTGACGCTCGGGGAGCACTGGAAGGACAGGGCGAAGGACGAAAGAGGAGGGAAGTGTGTTCTCCTCTTCCTCTCCCCTTCCTTCCTTTGTGCCGTACGGAGGAACGTACGTACGTACGTACGTACGGCGGCACCACCGGGTCCTCCCGCTGCTGCTGCGCGGGGCGCTGACTTTGATCGCTAGTGACACGAACGTACAGAAGTGCCAGGGCGCATCCACCCAGTCGCTGTCAGGTGTCGCTCCCGCTAACACTCCACCTAGCCCCCTGACCTCACGGGCACCCGGTGTGCCTGTCTGCTGCCAGCCTGGCTGCCCCTGCACACCTGTGCACATACACACACACACGCACACATGCACACACACACATGCACACACAAACATGCACGCACACACACACACACACACACACACACACACACACACACACACACACACATATATACACACACACACACACACACATATACACACATGCACACACATGCATACTCTGGCCCAGATTCAATGTTAGTCCCAAACGCTGGCCAGGGCGTTACAGTAAGACTAAAAGATGGAGTATGTGGAGTCTCTAGCACCTTTCAGACATGTCTCACATGGCCGCCCGGGTTGTGCCCAAACAAGCCAAGTAAGATACAGGATGACACAAACTTATCAAATGCCCCCCAGCCAGGAAGTCCCTCACTGGCACACCGTCCAGGTGTTTCTGCACCCCCCCACCCCCCACCCCCGTATGTGCGGTGCACAGGTGCTACTAGCATTATGTACAGTGCACACACAGCACAGGTGCTAGCGACAAGCGCTCCCCGCAAGCATGCATGCATGTGCACAGAGTCTGCGAAGCTCCCGGCCGGGAGGGAAAAGCAGCGGCGAAACAGTTCAGTGCAGTGCGGGATTTTAATATTTCATATCCAAGTCCGAGTTATGAGATGACGGTGAAGTGTGAAAGAGACGATGCCGGAGTCTTGGCTTGAAGGAGGCAAGTGCGGCCACTGTGCGAAAGGAGGTCAAGATTTGAATTTGTTCCCGGGCTATAAATAGCCCCTTCGGGCGCGGGCCGATGTCCCCCTGATCTCACCGTTAATATTTATTTAATCGTTGTCATGATCTGGGGGGAGCTCGTCCAGCCTCGCCCGTACCATTTCCGACAACCCATGACGAGGACAGGAGGAGGACAACGAGTCGACGCTGCATTTAAGACCCCATCCAATGAAGTTCTCACATACACCTCGCGGTGAAACAGACGTCTTTGGTGGTTTCTGTTCAACTGATGTGTTTGAGATTGCTAACCCGGGACTTTTCCCACCAATTGTCATTGCCAGGACATTATTTAATGTAGTCTGTTTTTTTTGCTTCTCACTGGCATAATTTGCCTATTCCATATTTCATCAGCAACAGCAAAAGTCTCAGGATTGACAAGTCGTTTTATTTTGCACACAGCAAAAAGACTGGGCGAAATAATTTGTTATGCAATGACAGAGTCTGAAAATAATCAACCCCTCTCTGGCTTTGGCTGATTATACAATCTGTTCCTTGTGTTCCCTCTTCTTCTTTTTTTTTTTCCCACGTCATTTTGTTCCCCCTGTTATGTTCCTACTACTACAGTGTGTCTGCCTAGTCTTAAGACACTGGATCAGCTCGCATAGCGCTGCAGTGTTCAGACCTTCCCCTCCTCTTCCACTGCCACTTTGACTTGTTACACAGGATCTTGTTGATCCCTTGTTTTTGGGGGTGTGTGTGATGGTGCCTCACTGTGGGATAAAAGCACATAGCACTTCTATGCGTTTTGAATTAGTGTTCATTTCGTCGACGAAAACTACGACGGAAAATGTTAGTCGACGACCTTTTTCCCCCAAGACTAAGACGAGACTAAAATGTTCAGACTTTTAGTTTCATTGACTAAGGCGAGACTAAAATACTCAAACTTTTAGTCGACTAAAACTTGACCGAACAAAAAGAGGACGAGGTTGACTAAATAGGATACAGACTAACGAGGACATTTAACACGGGACTAAGACTAAATTAAAAAATAGCCGACAAAATTAACACTAGTTTGAATCCAGCAGTTGAATCCGTTACCTGCTTGTTCTTTCATCGGTTCATCCCCCCTCTCTCTCTCTCCCACATTTGTGCCGTCTATCTCCACTGTATACTGTCCTATACGAGGGATCAGCCGAGCAGCATTTTGCTAAACAAACCGCATCACTGGGTGGCAACGGCAATGGAACCCTATGGAGCCCCAAGTGGCGCGAGGCTTGACTGTCTTGACTCAAGCCGGCTAACTCTGTTTACATTTTAAAACACTGCGACAGTTCACACAACTTTAACACGACGCGCATATAGTATACATCAAACTCTTGAGCTACTTCTGCTGTCACTCAGAATGTCTAAATATAAGCAATGTGATGTATAGTTTTTGAGATATTAACGTTTGTTTGGCACAACTCGTACTATTAACTGCCGCGGGGTTCCGCATTTCTGGGTGACAAGTGACATCACGCTGATTCGTCCTATAATGCAAAGAAAAGGGGTGGGGTTTTGAAACAATCTTCTCAAAAGATTTGAAGGTCTGGCCAGATTTTTTCAAAACGATCTGCACTTTTGACTCTACCTATCCTAATTCTTCTAAAATGCACGCTTTTTTTAAAATGCCTTTACTGTCTTGCTTGCTATTCTGTTTGTGTCACTTCCCTGGATTTCTGAAAAATCCCATGAATAAGTCATTAGGCAAAAGGAGGATCAAGGAACAGCAAAAAGGACAGAGTTTGGTTTGGTGGTCCGAGCAGCACAGATAGAAGTCCATCTTGATGAACTCTTCATTTGCATACAGACGCATAACGTGATACGTTTGCTGATAAATGTGCGTGTCATTCTTTGAGGCTTAAATAAAAGTGTTGAAGGCATCATGCAATCGGACTGTGTATAATAATGTCCTCAGCAGAGTTAACACAGACAACTCTGAGTGTGACTTCCTTCTAGCGGCACACAACATGTGCCATATTACTGAAGTATGTTGTGTGTTTTCAGAGCATTCAAATTGGATGGCGAACATTTGAAAGATGACTGAGATCCACTTAAATCTCACTGCAGCAGACCCTGATTGTCTTAAATCTCGTATTCCACTGCAGCAGACCCTGATTGTCTTAAATCTCTTATTCCACTGCAGCAGACCCTGATCTTAAATCTCATTCCACTGCAGCAGACCCTGATCTTAAATCTCTTATTCCACTGCAGCAGACCCTGATCTTAAATCTCTTATTCCACTGCAGCAGACCCTGATCTTAAATCTCTTATTCCACTGCAGCAGACCCTGATCTTAAATCACTTATTCCACTGCAGCAGACCCTGATCTTACATCTCTTATTCCACTGCAGCAGACCCTGATCTTAAATCTCTTATTCCACTGCAGCAGACCCTGATTGTGTCTTATTCCACTGCAGCAGACCCTGATCTTAAATCTCTTATTCCACTGCAGCAGACCCTGATTGTGTCATTCCACTGCAGCAGACCCTGATTGTGTCTTATTCCACCCCAGCAGACCCTGATCTTAAATCACTTATTCCACCGCAGCAGACCCTGATCTTAAATCACTTATTCCACTGCAGCAGACCCTGATTGTGTCATTCCACTGCAGCAGACCCTGATCTTAAATCTCTTATTCCACTGCAGCAGACCCTGATTGTGTTTTATTCCACCCCAGCAGACCCTGATCTTAAAGCACTTATTCCACTGCAGCAGACCCTGATTGTGTTTTATTCCACCCCAGCAGACCCTGATCTTAAATCACTTATTCCACTGCAGCAGACCCTGATCTTAAATCTCTTATTCCACTGCAGCAGACCCTGATTGTGTCTTATTCCACTGCAGCAGACCCTGATCTTACATCTCTTATTCCACTGCAGCAGACCCTGATCTTAAATCTCTTATTCCACTGCAGCAGACCCTGATCTTACATCTCTTATTCCACCGCAGCAGACCCTGATCTTAAATCTCTTATTCCACTGCAGCAGACCCTGATCTTAAATCTCTTATTCCACCGCAGCAGACCCTGATCTTAAATCTCTTATTCCACTGCAGCAGACCCTGATCTTAAATCTCTTATTCCACTGCAGCAGACCCTGATCTTAAATCTCTTATTCCACCGCAGCAGACCCTGATCTTAAATCTCTTATTCCACTGCAGCAGACCCTGATTGTCTTAAATCTCGTATTCCACTGCAGCAGACCCTGATCTTACATCTCTTATTCCACTGCAGCAGACCCTGATTGTCTTAAATCTCGTATTCCACTGCAGCAGACCCTGATCTTAAATCTCTTATTCCACTGCAGCAGACCCTGATCTTAAATCTCTTATTCCACTGCAGCAGACCCTGATCTTAAATCTCTCATTCCACCGCAGCAGACCCTGATCTTAAATCTCTTATTCCACCGCAGCAGACCCTGATTGTGTCTTATTCCACTGCAGCAGACCCTGATTGTGTCTTATTCCACTGCAGCAGACCCTGATTGTGTCTTATTCCACTACAGCAGACCCTGATTGTGTCTTATTCCACCGCAGCAGACCCTGATTGTGTCTTATTCCACCGCAGCAGACCCTGATTGTGTCTTATTCCACCGCAGCAGACCCTGATTGTGTCTTATTCCACCGCAGCAGACCCTGATTGTGTCTTATTCCACTGCAGCAGACCCTGATTGTGTCTTATTCCACCGCAGCAGACCCTGATTGTGTCTTATTCCACTGCAGCAGACCCTGATCTTAAATCTCTTATTCCACCGCAGCAGACCCTGATTGTGTCTTATTCCACCGCAGCAGACCCTGATTGTGTCTTGTTCCACCGCAGCAGACCCTGATTGTGTCTTGTTCCACCGCAGCAGACCCTGATTGTGTTGTCAGAATATCGCCGTTGGTTTGTAAAGAATTACCTCTTACCTTCCACGGGTCAGGCCAGCTTGCTCCCCATTTGGCTGGCAGCCAGCTAATGTCATGCAAGGGGGGCCACTCTGGGCCCAAGGTAAAGCAGTAGGTTTTTAATGATTTAGCAGTGAGTGGCTTTTTATTCTATATTCCGTCATCTCGTTTCCGTGATTTGTAACTTGTGGCTGCCTGGAATTAATCTTCGGGGAGAATAATTCCTCCTTGGCACAGACGCAGGGCCTCGACTCCAAACACAAACAGGGCCATTTCAATTTGCAAGGATCCTGAAAAATGGGCCCCCCCTTATTAAGCCTTTCTGATAATCAAGCCTAATGGGTCATTTACATTTTCTAAACTCGGCCATCGCTAAAGGAACATGAGCACAGACATGCCTCGTAAATTGGATTATATGCATTGAGGTGAATTATAATTACACGGAAATTCACTTTGGTAGTAATAATAAAGCTTGATATTTAATCTGTTTTGAAAAATGTGTTTTTTTTTTATTATTATTATTATTATTATTATCATCGCCATCATCAGCGCAATGATTTCAGACGAACGCGTGTCTCCGGCGCTAAACTCTTTGTACGGTAAAACGCTATGACCACCACCGGCTAGGTCGGAGAACAGGAAGGCCTGCACGTGTGTAGTTGTGGGTATTAATAATGCCATAAGGAACTGATCACCATGCAGCCAGTGATCTAAATCCCCCCCCCCAAAGACCTCGCCGATGTGGAGCAAACACAGAAGCACCCCAGGGGCATCACAGGTGCATCGCGATGACGCACTCCGCTCATCGATGTCCTAGTCCTTGACAATGTCATCCTACACTGAGGGGGGGGAGAGAAGCTTGGGGAATCTGTTCAGCGAGGCTGCCTTGTTTACTTTCTCCCTTCTTCCTCCTCCCCCCTAATTCTTTCTGTCATCCCTCTCTTCTCGCTCCCTTTGTTTTGATGCGAGCGGGTATCTTATTGGTGGAGATGAAAAGAGGGGGTTATTGATCGGGCTGATCCTCTTGCCATGACCCCGTGACCTTTCCGATTGACAGCCGCCCCTATAATGAGGCCTCGGAATAGCGGTCGGATGGATAGGGGGGTTTTGGGAAGGGCATCTGTGGGGAAAAAGGCCCAGGAGAGGGGACGGGTTAGCGAAAAAACACACGCAGCTCCCGGCTCTATCGACTCGACGCCATTGTTACATCGCAGTGCCCTCCATCACCCCGATTTGCATAATCGGCTTGCGTATTGTTTGCCCCAGACACATTAAGGTGCGGGCAGCGTTGCATTGTTGACTGCAGATCAGCGCGTGCCCCATTGTTTGCTCATCTCGGTGTTAGCCGTATGCATTGTTTACATATGCTGAGCACAGCAACATGGGCTTTCGTGCTCACCGACTCGGCCACCATATTGTTTCCTTTCCCCCCACCACCGCAGTCAAATATATATCTTACACAACACATGATGTTATGTCTACAAAACCCTCAGCGTGTTGTTTACGTGTCGTAACTCCACTACTATAAGCACCTAGATTATTTCCGACACAAATAGCCCCCCGAGGTACATAAGCTGTTTACAAAGCCCCCTGACGCGTTTCGTTGCCGTTGTTTACCAACAGCATTCTGGACATTCCGTCTCGTTTTTTTGTAACACGCGTGTAGTCATCCGTCTGCGTATGTATTTTGTACCTTGGTTTCAAACCTCTAACCACTGAGAATGCAAAGTTACACAACACCCAACAACCTTAGACTTGACCAAAACATTCCAATTATTTAGCTGGGTATTCAGATTATTTTTTTCCTCTTTTATTTTTTATCATCGTCTTGGTATGCACTTTTGCATAATTCCAAACTACGTTGCATTCTTGTATCAAATTGTATGTAAATGTGTTCTTCTGCCAGAAGAGAAGGAGACAGTTCTAGAGAAAATTGTACAATGTCAATCAAATATCAGAATCAAAAACTACAGAATGAAATGACAGGGGAAGGAACTGTTATAATTTGAATACTTTATTGACACACTAATTACTTTCATTACAAAGAAACAACAACTTTAATTCACGTCAATTTTTGCCATATATTGTTTCCATGGACATAATAGAAACCCATAGGCGACACACATGTCAAGTCCAAGATTCATAGAGTTGCTCAGACAACAACAAGGGAGAAATCTTGCATTCCACGCCTAGGTGTAGTCAATTTGGATGAGAACACACACACACACACACACAACACACCATAGCGTGTTATACACCACACCACAGAGGCTGCTCCGCCTACTCTGTGGGGGTATTTCCATTTCTGCTTACAGGTAAAACACCACCTCCATCACCGTACAAACTTCTATTCATAATCATAATTGTGTGTAAACGCAAGTATGCCACACACACACACACACACACACACCCTCAGCACTGACACTGGCGCCACTCGTTGTATCAGATGCTTTATGAACATTTGGCACACACACTTTTGATCTTTTATTGTTCAGATGAGTGTCAATATGCCCTGCCAGTCAGAGACACAGCCTCAGAAGATATTGCACAACACGCCTTGGTGTTATTAAAGGAAACACTTTCATAGGTGCGGGGCTTTGACATGGGCTCACAATGGAGACTTGAGCCAATGTTGACTTTGTGGACAGGTCCTTGTGTTGCCCTCGTCCTGCTTTTCACAGCCATTGACTTAGCGTAAACTATTCTTGCATCTACAGCTCAGTGCAGATACACAGTACACTGATATATATGTATGTATATACAATGCATGTATATATACAGTATATTATATATATATATATATATATATATATATATATATATATATATATATATATATAGACACACACTGTGTATATATTAGGGGGGGGCAAAAATAATTGATTATAAGATGCATCGCGATGCGGACGTGCACGATTCTGCATCGATTCACAAATGTCAAAAATCGATTATAAAAAAAGAATTTAATAATCAAATAAAATATAATGGAAGTACATGCAGTTGTTTATTTTAATTATGGATCATAATACAATGCAATTCCAATATCGAGATGCATCGATACTCGTAATCGAATCGAATCGTAGCCCTCTGAATCGTAATCGAATCGTGAGGCCAGTGAAGATTCACAGCCCTAGTATATATATATGTGTGTGTGTGTGTGTATATGTATATATATAGATATGTATATATATATACATATATGTGTATATATATGTGTGTGTATATACACACATACACACATATATATACAGTATATATGTATATATACATATATATATATATGTACATATATATTGTTTATTGGGAGAAAAGGGGAGAGCATGCATAAGTTGGTGTACAACTGTATAAGACACAGTGAAAACCCAAGTGATCTATAATTACACCCTGCTCTATGACGCTATGTTTAAAAATAGCCACTGTGATGCACTGACCCTGTGCCCCATTGCAGGTGTTTTGGTTTGGTTTGTGTGGAACACTTTGTGCCCAAAAGACAATATAGCCTTAGAGCAGCATTACCTCCTGCTGTGTGAACCCAATGAAAAACCCTATTGTATTATGTTAACCTCACCTTTTCTCTGGGGGTGTCGGGACGTTTTCACCCCATAGTGCTTAGCAGTGTTACTGTGTGCTGCACTGTGGTCACTGTGCATTGTTAGTATTATTATTATTATTGTCATACGTCTTGAATGTTGCATTGACATGTCGAAGTGACTTTATGGCTTGCCTATTATAATCTATAGCTCTCCAGACAGATCAGGGTTGCTGCGGTAAAATGGAAATGGGGCTTTCACGTATGGGTATAATTCTATAGGACTTTCAATCTCTGGTATTTCCATAGAGAAGTGTCAAAGACGTTAGAGATTGACATAGGCTGCTCCATGGCTTATCTGAAGAACATGACTAAATCCAGGCAAGTCTTTGCATTCCTCAAACCTTTTCTTGCCCTGAAGCAAGCCTTGTGTGATCCTTAATGTTTTTAATAAGACCAAGCCATTTTTCTTCCAATGGACCATATCCCATTCACCTTAGCAGACATTTTTCCATCTTTCCTCACCCAAAGACGGATCGGAATACCTCCAGCAGAAGAAGAAAAAAAAAAAGTTCCAGAAATCTTCCTGGAAACTTCTTTCCTTCTCCATTTCTTGGAACGTATTCAGTTTTCAGCCATCACTTGGTGAATTGGGGGCCTGAGCCAAATTGTTGTCAGTCGTGGGGGCTTGATGCCTCAACCTGGTTAATACCACTGCAGAAACCACTGCACTTTGTGTTTTCAACCTGGTTAATACCACTGCACTTTGTGTTTTCAACCTGGTTAATTCCACTGCAGAAACCACTGCACTTTGTGTTTTCAACCTGGTTAATACCACTGCAGAAACCACTGCACTTTGTGTTTTCAACCTGGTTAATGCCACTACAGAAACCACTGCACTTTGTGTTTTCAACCTGGTTAATACCACTGCAGAAACCACTGCACTTTGTGTTTTCAACCTGGTTAATACCACTGCAGAAACCACTGCACTTTGTGTTTTCAACCTGGTTAATACCACTGCAGAAACCACTGCACTTTGTGTTTTCAACCTGGTTAATACCACTGCAGAAACCACTGCACTTTGTGTTTTCAACCTGGTTAATACCACTGCAGAAACCACTGCACTTTGTGTTTTCAACCTGGTTAATGCCACTACAGAAACCACTGCACTTTGTGTTTTCAACCTGGTTAATACCACTACAGAAACCACTGCACTTTGTGTTTTCAACCTGGTTAATACCACTGCAGAAACCACTGCACTTTGTGTTTTTAACCTGGTTAATACCACTGCAGAAACCACTGCACTTTGTGCTTTCAACCTGGTTAATACCACTGCAGAAACCACTGCACTTTGTGTTTTCAACCTGGTTAATACCACTGCAGAAACCACTGCACTTTGTGTTTTTAACCTGGTTAATACTACTACAGAAACCACTGCACTTTGTGTTTTTAACCTGGTTAATACCACTGCAGAAACCACTGCACTTTGTGTTTTCAACCTGGTTAATACCACTGCAGAAACCACTGCACTTTGTTTTCACCCTGGTTAATACCACTGCAGAAACCACTGCACTTTGTGTTTTCAACCTGGATAATACCACTGCAGAAACCACTGCACTTTGTGTTTTCAACCTGGTTAATACTACTACAGAAACCACTGCACTTTGTGTTTTTAACCTGGTTAATACCACTGCAGAAACCACTGCACTTTGTGTTTTCAACCTGGTTAATACCACTGCAGAAACCACTGCACTTTGTGTTTTCAACCTGGATAATACCACTGCAGAAACCACTGTGCTTTGTGTTTTCAACCTGGTTAATACCACTGCAGAAACCACTGCACTTTGTGTTTTCAACCTGGTTGAAACCACTGCAGAAACCACTGCACTTTGTTTTCACCCTGGTTAATACCACTGCAGAAACCACTGCACTTTGTGTTTTCAACCTGGTTAATACCACTGCAGAAACCACTGCACTTTGTGTTTTCAACCTGGTTAATACCACTGCAGAAACCACTGCACTTTGTGTTTTCAACCTGGTTGAAACCACTGCAGAAACCACTGCACTTTGTGTTTTCAACCTGGTTAATACCACTGCAGAAACCACTGCACTTTGTGTTTTCAACCTGGTTAATACCACTGCAGAAACCACTGCACTTTGTGTTTTCAACCTGGTTAATACCACTGCAGAAACCAGTGCACTTTGTGTTTTTAACCTGGTTAAAACCACTGCAGAAACCACTGCACTTTGTGTTTTCAACCTGGTTAATACCACTGCAGAAACCACTGCACTTTGTGTTTTCAACCTGGTTGAAACCACTGCAGAAACCACTGCACTTTGTGTTTTCAACCTGGTTAATACCACTGCAGAAACCACTGCACTTTGTTTTCACCCTGGTTAATACCACTGCAGAAACCACTGCACTTTGTGTTTTTAACCTGGTTAATACCACTGCAGAAACCACTGCACTTTGTTTTCACCCTGGTTAATACCACTGCAGAAACCACTGCACTTTGTGTTTTCAACCTGGTTAATACCACTGCAGAAACCAATGCACTTTGTGTTTTCAACCTGGATAATACCACTGCAGAAACCACTGCACTTTGTGTTTTCAACCTGGTTAATACCACTGCAGAAACCACTGCACTTTGTTTCCACCCTGGTTAATACCACTGCAGAAACCACTGCACTTTGTGCTTTCAACCTGGTTAATACCACTGCAGAAACCACTGCACTTTGTGCTTTCAACCTGGTTAATACCACTGCAGAAACCACTGCGCTTTGTGTTTTCAACCTGGTTAATACCACTGCAGAAACCACTGCACTTTGTGCTTTCAACCTGGTTAATACCACTGCAGAAACCACTGCACTTTGTGTTTTCAACCTGGTTGAAACCACTGCAGAAACCACTGCACTTTGTGTTTTTAACCTGGTTAATACCACTGCAGAAACCACTGCACTTTGTGTTTTCAACCTGGTAGAAACCACTGCACTTTGTGTTTTCAACCTGGTTAATATCACTGCAGAAACCACTGCACTTTGTGTTTTCAACCTGGAAGAAACCACTGTACTTTGTTTTCACCCTGGTTAATACCACTGCAGAAACCACTGCACTTTGTGCTTTCAACCTGATTAATACCACTGCACTTTGTTTTCACCCTGGTTAATACCACTGCACTTTGTTTTCAACCTGGTTGAAACCACTGCACTTTGTGTTTTCAACCTGGTTAATACCACTGCAGAAACCACTGCACTTTGTGCTTTTATGGACAAGCGTCACTGCGACTGTATTTCAAGTAGGCCGACTAATGAGCTTTTTAACCACCTCCATATGGACGCGCCTTAACGACTAGATGGAGGGGCAGTGGTGGTGGTGGCAGGCCGTGGTGTGCTGACTTTGCCGTACTCTGCACCCCTACACATTTAAGTCTTCCCCACAAGTGCTGGAGTGAAACCGAGGGCAAGCCATTATGGCTTCTTGTTTACCACACAGCCCACAGTAACAGCCCAAACGCTGGGATGCGATGATGACGAGGAGCACGGCCTCTACGCAGACACCGCTGCAATCTTCGGTGTGGTTCCGTACGCTCCCCGAGTGATTAACCAATGCCTTGATGCAATTACCCAACTTGAGTCTGCCTGGTTTTCACTTTGTAGGTAACATACAACGGAGCTATTGCAATTTGAACTGCAAACATTTCATAATTCTTATTCATTCTCCCGTCGAGTCTTGGTACAGATCCGGTGGGGAATGATCAGATCACTGTGCAGGTCAAACCGTTTTATTAATAATAATAATAATAATAATAATAATAATGGCATAAATGACCCAACTCTTGAGTTCTGGTACTGTCTACCAGTGTTGGGGGTAAATCATTACAAAAGTAACATATTACATATATTACTTTTAGCAGTAACTCAGTAATATAACTTATTACTTATAGGATTTCAGTAATATTATACCAGTTACTTTGTCAAGTAACTCAAGTTACAAATTGAGTTACATTTTATTCAATCAAAGCACATATTTAAAAAAGATACAATAATTTCCTAATCAAACTGTTGTTTTTATGCAAATAACCACTATAGATGACAATAACAAAGGAAAAGAATAACATTTAGAATTTTGGATTGTTTACACTGACTTCAAGGCGGTTGAAATTATTTTTCGGGATGGTTCTGGGGCGGCGATGTCATTCTGCTGCTGCTGTTTTGGTAAAAGTAATGCAAAAGCAGTGTAATAAGTAACGAGTTACTCTACATAGAAAGTAATATTGTAAAGTAACTTATTACTTTCAAATGATAGTAACTAGTAATATGTAGTATATTACATTTTGAAAGTAACTTGCCCAACACTGTTTGTAGGTAACATACAACGTAGCTATTGCAATTTGAACTGCAAACATTTCATAATTCTTATTCATTCTCCCGTCGAGTCTTGGTACAGATCCGGTGGGGAATGATCAGATCAGTGTGCAGGTCAAAACCGTTTTAATAATAATAATAATAATAATGACATAAATGACCCAACTCTTGAGTTCTGGTACCACCGACTATACTTGGACTATTATAGTGCAATAGATGGCAACACACTGCTTGTATGGACTTGCTCATTGCATTGCAATGGGTTGTCTTCGTCATGTGTTTGAGATTAGAGGACCATGGGATGATCAGAGGGGGAACAGTTGGGCCTTGTGATTCTACTTAGGCTGTTGTTTCAGTGTTGATCGCCCTCAGAAGCAGAGGTGACCAAAAACGAGACAGAGAACCATCTCTCTCCCCCCCCCCTCTCTCTCTCTCTCTCTCTCTCTCTCTCTCTCTCTTCTGCCTTTACAGTATGGGGAGGCTGAAGCGTGGTGCCCCATGTCCATACCACAGCGAATATGACTGCTTGAGTAACGGTACGGATCCCATAGAGTGAAATTATAGAGTGGGTGTGATTCCCCACTTCACCTGCCAGATCCAATTCACTTCTGTCTGGAAGGTTTGTATGAAATGACACCATATATGTTGCTTGGTTGGCTTCCATGAACTGTTGCAGAAATGAATGAAGTGCCCTGTGATTGAGCATATAGCCATTAAACTGCACCTATAAGGAAAGTACATCTTAGATGATGCCAAAAGTTAAGTAAGGTGGTGTGTGGGTTTGTGTGTGTGTGTGTGTGTGTGTGTGTGTGTGTGTGTGTGGGTTTGTGTGTGGGGTGTGTGTGTGTGTGTGTGTGTGTGTGGGGGGGGGTTTGTGTGTGGGTTTGTGTGTGGGGGGGGGTGGGTGTGTGTGTGTGTGGGTTTGTGTGTGGGTGTGCAAGTGGCATGTGAAGGTGCTTCAAGCTCAGGTTAAAGGAGCAGGCCAACATTTTTGGGAGATTGGGAGATGCCCTTCTCTTCTCTGTGCGTGCGTAGAAAAGTATTTGCGCTTCCTCCTGCTAGTTAGCTTAGCACAATAACTGGTCTGCGGTATCGTGGGCTAGCCTACCCCCCGTTACGTCACCAAATACACATTTCAACAGCGCTAAAACGCTCTCATGTAGCCCTATACTCTTACTGTAGATGTTGTGACTCGTGCATTCACCACTGAAACAATAACGTAAAATTCCCGAGACGTTGTATTTTACGAAGCAAATACATACCGGAAGTACTTTTCCTGAAGAAAACCAGAAGCTCGTAACGTGATGCATGCACGAGTCACAACATGTACATAGTACATGTTGGAGTACATTCAAGTGTTTTTGGTGCTGTTGGAATGTGTATTTGGTGACTTAATGGGGGTAGGGTAGCCCAATACAGCAGACTACCAGTCATTTGTGCTAAGCTAACTAGCACAAGGGTGCATAACTACCTTTCTCCTGCATGCACAGACAAGAGAAGGGCATCTATCTTCTCCTCTTACTATCGAGAATAGGTGACTCTCCCAAAAATGTTGCCATGTTCCTTTAAACCCGTGATAGCCTGATGATGTTATAGTTCCCAGCAGGTGGGAGAGATGTAGTGATCACGGATGGACTTAGTGATTTTGGGGCTCTAGACAAAGGCAAGCATTGGGCCTCCAGGACCCTCCTGAATCCCAAATTGCTTTATTTCTATATAAACTTCATTTCATCTTTAATCATAAACTTTTATATTTTTAAGTTCTCTCTCAGCTAGCGTTACTGATGCAGTGGCAAGGAAAATTAGCTTAAAGGTAAGTGGCAAAATCTCACTAGCCCGATATAGCCTGACTAGGGGGGTGACCACTCAATGATTGAAATAATTTATTGTAACAAAAAAGGAGAATACATTGATTAAAAATAAGTTTACATTAGTCTATTCCTGTCTTTTGTGTGGCCCAAGGCAGTCATCTATGTTACTTTTGCCTTTGCCCCTGAGTGTGATTGGAGTATAGTTGAGTGTGATTGGAGTATAGTTGAGTGTGATTGGAGTATAGTTGAGTGTGATTGGAGTATAGTTGAGTGTGATTGGAGTATAGTTGAGTGTGATTGGAGTATAGTTGAGTGTGATTGGAGTATAGCTGCGTGTGATTGGAGTATAGCTGCGTGTGATTGGAGTATAGCTGTGTGGTTAGAGTATAGCTCAGTGTGATTGGAGTATAGCTGCGTGTGGTTAGAGTATAGCTCAGTGTGATTGGAGTATAGGAGGCAGGGATTCTCCGATGTAAGGAAAGGTGAGAGGCAGAGACATGGCGAGACAGTCCACATCCGCCCCTCCCCTCACTTCCTGGTGCCCTCGAGCTGGAAGCTATGAGTAATAAATGATGGAGCAATTAGATAAGGGAAGATAAAGGTGGAGGCCGGAGGGTTACGGTGGATTGGGATGACGTATAGGAAAAAAAACGTATGTATCCTAATATCTCTGATACGAACGCAATGCAGCGTAATCAAACAAAATGCACTTAGGAGATAATATAATTATATGAAGTTGATTTGCAAAAAACAGATATCTCTGTTTGTATTTTCACATGAATCACACCAATTTAATTTTAAATTTGTATGTGCACTCCAGGGAGTATCAAACGTGTTGTTTATTCATTTTAACAATGGCATTTAACCGTTTTTGCAAATGAACACTTCATGATACAATCAGGAAACAGCCATGGGCTTGAATCAGCATGTCGCTATATACCGTGATATAGAAAGATTCTACTATCTGATTCAAGATGATACTAATTTGTTGTGACGAATTCATGACGATTTCTTTTATCAAGTTTTTCTTGAATTTTCTCCCAATTTTCTCCCCAGTTGTACTTGGCTAATTCCCTCTGCTGTCCTGGTTGTTGCTCCGCCCCTTCTGCCGATCTGGGTAGAGTTGTAAACTAGCACATGCTTCCTCCGATACATGTGCAGTCGCCAGCCGCTTCTTTTCACCTGACAGCGAGGAGTTTCTCCGGCACATGGGAGTATCACGTTACCCCCCCCCCCCCCCCCCCCCCTCCCCTCCCCCAGTTTCCCCTCCCCCTAAACAGGCGCCCCGACCGACGCTAGTGCAGCGACCAGGACTCATACTCCACCGGCTTTCCCACCCACAGACACGGCCGATTGTGTCTGGCCAAGCCGGAAGTACCGCTGGCGGGAATTGAACCCGTGGTCTCCGCGGTGGTATAGTGAGTAGCTTTTATCTCTACACTACGCAGACACCCCTGAGTTGTCTTTTCAACACATAGATAATAAGTGGTAGAATGATCTGAAATCAGACATACATGGAACCTACATACGTGGAATTTGCACTATTATGCTCTCAATTGTATTGCCCATAATGAGCCTGTTGGGCACCTGTCTTTCTAATCTAATCTAGCCATGTTGTCAGGAACAATCTTCTGTCCAAATCCAAGCATCTATCCTTCGATTTAAAAAGCTATCTTCGTGTATCAGGTACAGACCTACATTGGATATAGATACAGTAAAGACAGACTCTTGCCCATGTTGACTGCTTTCACAATAACAGACATTTGTGACCATAACTGACAGGATTATTCATGTTCCACATCAGAATGCATGCAAACACACTTTTTGTCTCTCTCTCTCTCTCTCCCCCCCACTTCCTCTTGGCCAGGCAGATTACAGATTAACGTGTAAAAGTAGCAGCTTGATTTGACCGCTGAAATGTGGTACACATGTGCCGGACACCGAAGTTGAACGCAGCCCCAGTGAGTTTACATTCAACAGAGCGGATATGGGAAAGATACGGACGTTCGACATGTTGTCGTTGCTACAGTTGAAGAGATGTTAAGTAATGAAACCATAGTCATTCTCTCCAACAGCATGTCGTTTGACAGGGAGCCACGTTTACTTTAGCTTTTTGCTCCGGTCGGTGTGCTCCAATGGCGATTCGCCCGTCGCCGTTTGCCTATCTCTAGTAGAGAGACGTGGCTGTTTGCCTATCTCTAGTAGAGAGACGTGGCTGTTTGCCTATCTCTAGTAGAGAGACGTGGCTGTTTGCCTATCTCTAGTAGAGAGACGTGGCCGTTTGCCTATCTCTAGTAGAGAGACGTGGCTGTTTGCCTATCTCTAGTAGAGAGACGTGGCTGTTTGCCTATCTCTAGTAGAGAGACGTGGCTGTTTGCCTATCTCTAGTAGAGAGACGTGGCTGTTTGCCTATCTCTAGTAGAGAGACGCGGCTGTTTGCCTATCTCTAGTAGAGAGACGTGGCTGTTTGCCTATCTCTAGTAGAGAGACGTGGCTGTTTGCCTATCTCTAGTAGAGAGACGTGGCTGTTTGCCTATCTCTAGTAGAGAGACGTGGCTGTTTGCCTATCTCTAGTAGAGAGACGTGGCTGTTTGCCTATCTCTAGTAGAGAGACGTGGCTGTTTGCCTATCTCTAGTAGAGAGACGTGGCTGTTTGCCTATCTCTAGTAGAGAGACGTGGCTGCAGTATTGTAGAATAATCCCACTCCGTCATCTGAGTGAGTGACTGCGGGAACGATGCGAGTCAAATAGGGGGAGAAAAAAACAAACATTGTCCCATAATCCATTAATGCACCCAGATTAAGTTCTAAAGTGCAAACCTAAATGCGTTTTTTTTGTGGATGATCTGGATAGTAAAATGATGTACAGAACGTTGACGCTCAAATGCCCACATTATAAGGGCACAAAATTGAAGTATAATGCATATTAGACTGACAATAAATATGGGCAATCTGTAGGGTTGAGCGATGTCAAAGGAAGATAAAAGCTGTGTTCGCAAAGCCGCAGTGACAATGGGATTCCATGATAGCGCCCGGGACCGACCCGTGTAAGGAGATGTCTCTTTCTAAATATAATGCCGTTACAGAACACCCCATTAAAGCCTTTAAGAATATAATCCCACGCTACCTACAAACTCGTAGCAGGTCCAACTTCTCCCCGGTGCCGTGAAAACGGTCACGCGTGTAGACAGAATGTCTGGTCAAAGAGGAAGACAAAAAGAATCCATCTATGCTAACTGAAACAAGAGGTTTGTTATCACTTTTGAAATAGAATATACTAAAGATTACTGGAAATTTTATACGTTCACATAAATCGGCTTTAATCTTTTCTAATGCTTATGACAGCTGTCATTTATGTGCGCTTAGCGTGGAAGGGCAGCCAGTTCGACTGGACAGCGGCGCACTGTATGTGTACGCTGGGAATTGAGAATGTTATGGTTTTAATACGTCCCCGCTGGTGTAACTCCTCGCTGTCAGGTGAAAAGGAGTGGCTGGCGCCTTCACGTGTATCCGAGGAAGCATGTGCTAGTCAACAACTCTCCTCAGATGGGCAGAGATGCAGCAGTGACCGGGTCAGCCGGGGGGGAATTGGCCAAGTACAATTTGGGGGTCATCCCTATGTTCCCCGGGTCCTATGTTCCCCGGGTCCTATGTTCCCCGTTTTTCCCAAATGGTGTCCACCCGCTATGCCGACCACCCGCAATGCCGACGTTAGGTTTAGGCGTGGGGGGTGGGAGAGGTTAGGTTTTGGGTTAGGGTCTGGGGGAGGTTAGGTTTAGGCATGGGGGGAGGTTAGGTTTGGCGTGGGGGCTGGGAGAGGTTAGTGAAAAACGGGGAATATAGAACCCGGGGAACATAGAACCCGGGGAACGTAGACATGATCCCACAATTTGGGGAGAAAATGGAAGAGAGAAAAAAGGACAACTCTCATCTCACCATACCCCAGAGCAGTGCGCACAACTTCAATAGTCAAGAATGTTAGGCCTATTTGCGTGTTCTTCTAGCTGGCGTAACAAAGAAAATACAGATCTTCGAATTTTTTTTGATTTAATGGAAAAAGTGGGAGACAATGAGGCAACATCATTCTGTTCGAGATGTATCGATCGCTGACTGCTTGATAGTTTTCAGCTGAGCACCACGTGCTGCTGCTGCTGCGCATGTCCTGTAAGCTCAACCCACTTCCTGCTTTGACACAGATGTGCGTTTGTCCAGCGATGCTCTCCTGCTCGATGACCCCGTGACCAGCCTATCACTCGATGTCCATCTGAAAGGGTTGACTGACCTATGACTTGACGACTTGATCTGAAAGGTTTGCAGTGGGTTTCGATTTACCGAAAGACTCAGATTTGTGGTGGGATTTGCAGAATTGCACGGGGGGCTCCCTTGACATGGACCGTCACAGGTCATGGGTTAAGATGGGATGTTATCTTCCTGGACCATCAAATCCAGGAATAGCTGGGAATCAGCCTGGACCATCAAATCCAGGAAATAACCGGGATTCAGCCTCTTTTGGAAAAGAGGAGATATAGTGAGGCTCTCTCATTGGCAAATGGTCGGGCTAGGGGAAGTGCGTACTTTGACCTTTTGAGCATGTTGATTGGTCCGTGCCCCTGAGGGGTTAGGTGGTGGGTGGAAGACTATTCAACTCAATCTCCTTGCATAACGGAGGGATGGTGAATGACCTATACAGTTAGCTTATGTGTGCATGTATCTGTTTCTCCCCCCTCCTGTCTGTACATAGTGTACCAGTCCATAGGGGTGCCGCCGACTATAAGACAGTAGGTCATATATGTCTATCTTCAGCGCTTCACTCCTCTCAGTAGGGAAAGAGGGACAGCGTGACGTTGGGCGGAGAATGTAATCACCATGTGCAAGATTGGAGAGAGACAAGCGCTTTCCTTCTGCTGTCATGATGATATTCTGGCACCTAAGTGGCTGTCCGTGTCGTAGAGCGTAGAATTATACGGTTCTATCGGCCTTCGGGATAGCTCTGAGAGATCGAGATCGGGGGGCCAAAGCGAACGCCACTTCCCGCCTCTCTCGGCGTACCGGCGTCTGAGAAAAAAGAAAGAATGAATGGTGGTGAACGGAGAGAGAGAGACGTGACTCTTTTTTGATCCCGTTTGAATTGAGCCACGGGGGGTACACAGATGTTTGTCAATGTAAACGATAACTTCGCCAAATCGAGAAAGTCGCAAGTTTGTGTTAAAACTGTGGCACTGTAAGTTATAAATCAGAAAGATACGCACAAGCTGTCGCATAAGTGACGTCTTTCCCGCCGGTCCATTGTCGTTGATGGTGTGACGCATAATGTGCGACACGAGAGATGTAGTCGATTCACAAAACTAAACCTTACGTTTCAGTTTCAGAACAAACTGCGACTTTCTTGACATTAAATTGACAAAATGTACATGTGTACCCCGTGGCACAATTCAAACGGGATCAAAAAGTCCTATCTCTCTCCGTTCACCACCATTCATATTTTTTCAGACGCTGGTACGCTGAGAGAAGCAGGAAGTGACGTTCACTTTGGCTCTCTATATGGAGATGGGTCCTTAGAAATTAGACTCAAAAATCATAATAATAGTAATCCTATAATAAGAATGAGGAGTGTGAGTGTGTGAGTGAGCAGAATTTTGTCCCCCTAGTTCCCCTCCCCCCAGAAAAGGCACCCCCGACCAACCAGAGGAGGAACTAGTGCAGCGACCAGGACTCGTACCCCACCTGCTTCCCACCCGCAGACACGGCCAATTGTGTCCGTAGGAACGTCTGACCAAGCCGGAAGGACCGCTACCGGGAATTGAACCCGCGTCTCCGCGCATCAGTGTATTACTGATTGAAAAACTGTTTATAGATAATTTGGAAAAGCTTTTTTATATGATTACGCTACATGGCCATGATGTTAACTGTGATTCTGTGGTGTTAACCAATCTCGTAGAGATAACTTTGCGTTTCCATTCCGAGACAAAATAATAACACTTTTTATTACTCTACAGTTAGAAGTCTAACTTCACTCACTTCACTTCAACATATGTGGTCCATTTGAAACACTGTTCCCAGCCACTTACCAAGGTCACACACCTTTCAATACAATGTCATTTCCCCCTGCTCGGGAGAGACTAAGGCAAATATGTGGCCCAAAGTCACAACACCATACGAAGAAACCAAAGCAAATATTGAACGTTTGTTCCCTTCTTGCCTTTATGGTAGGTGGTGATTTTTTGGCCGTCTAAAGCATACATTTACAACAAACAACCGTGGGAGAAGAGAAAGGGAAACATTGACATTCCAGCTGACTGTCTCTGTGGAAAGCCATTAAGAGTCACATTCTGCTTCCCATGTCACAGTCGTCTTGGGGGTAACGGTATGGCCTGAAGCTATTTCCTTTCCCCCCCAGCAACTGATCGTATTGTCACATTTACACCTCCTCTGACTGTGCTGTTGACATTCACATCCATCTAAATGGACAGGTCAGTAAACACTGATCATGTGTTGTTCACCTGAAACTTGCAAATCCCTTGAATTTTGTGCTGCTCTTTTTCAATTGGCTTCTGACCAAAGGCTTAGTAATTGTATCAATTTAGGATAAAAGACTTGGGGTGGGGTTGTGCGGGGGGCAGGTTCCAATAGAGAGAGAGAGAGAGAGAGAGAGAGAGAGACACACACACACACACACACACACACACAATTAAGTTGAGTAGAGAAACTATGATGTCATCATTGATCTCCAATTACCGTCTTCCGGACCGGACCGGTATAGGTCTACCTTTTAATAATGCAATATCATACTTTACCATGACATTAACTTGAGATGCCTATTCTGTATTGAGGTATAGACCTTTGATCTGTTTTTTTGGGGATGTATAAATGTAGGCAACTCATAACTCATAAAGATGCCCCCTCTCAAAACACTATTTTAGATCAGCTATATGTTGTTACATTATTACGCTGGCTGTCACTGGCAGTTTGACCTACATAATGAAACATTTACAGGAAGGAGTAGGCATCCATTCAACTCCCTTCTTTCCACACATCTTGAGGAATGTGACACATCAGTGTGGCAGCCGGCATCTATCACTTAAATAGATGGGCCTGGAATTGGGCCTGGAAAGTCCTTGAACGGTCCTTGAATTTGAGGTTTGAGATGGCATGGGGGGGACCCTGTTTGTATGTTTTGGTTGTTTTGTTTTTCATTTATTTTAATTGTCTTATTATCTTTATTGTCTTATGCTGATGTTTGAGATGGCATGGCAACCCTGTTTGTATGTTTTGGTTGCTGTTGCTGTTGTTGTTTTGTTTTGTTTTTCATTTATTTCATTTATTTTAATTGTCTTATCTTTATTGTCTTACGCTGATGTTTGAGATGGCATGGTAACCCAGTTTGTATGTTTTG
This sequence comes from Poromitra crassiceps, assembly GCF_964638095.1. Taxonomy (NCBI): domain Eukaryota; kingdom Metazoa; phylum Chordata; class Actinopteri; order Beryciformes; family Melamphaidae; genus Poromitra; species Poromitra crassiceps. Next base: position 24,648,321 of record NC_139638.1, on the reverse strand, counting down.
GTTGCTGTTGTTGTTGTTGTTTTGTTTTGTTTTTCATTTATTTCATTTATTTTAATTGTCTTATTATCTTTATTGTCTTACGCTGATGTTTGAGATGGCATGGTAACCCTGTTTGTATGTTTTGGTTGTTTTGTTTTTCATTTATTTCATTTATTTGAATTGTCTCATTGTTATCTTTATTGTCTTATGCTGATGTTTTTCCACTTATATGCTAAGAAAATCAATACATATATTGATCAAAAATATAAGAATCAACTTTAAAACAAAGCAAGAAGATATTACGCATGGGTGTAAAAAAAACGAACAGGGGCTTAGTAGTTCTTGTTATTTCCAGGCTAGGCTACTGGGTTATTATGGTCCTCTCTGCTGTTGACTTGCTCAAAGTGTAGATTCACAGATTGTTTAAAGTGTAACCGCTAGAGGGATACATATACGCCTTCCCAACCTCCGTAAACACCACCCTATCACTATGTGCCATAGAGAAAATTGCCGTCAGTGAGAGTTGCCTACCTGTGTGTGGACTTCCCACTTCAAAAAACACAGCCCCGGAACGTTTGAAACATGAGTTGCTCTTTAAAAAGACTTGCAGGGGAAAACTGCTTCTAAAGCGGACGACCAGTCCTGACTCTCCAAGTGTATCTGCTTCAGGCAATCAATGAAGACGGCGATGCTTACTTCTTCTGCAGCTCTCTGTCCCTCTTTCCCTCTCTCGCCTTACATATTATAGTGCATTTCAACTTTTGTACAGGCTAGGTAGGCAATAGGGGAAGTTATAGGGCTTATCTATTTTTTTTTTTTATCTTTCCTATTTTTGTTTTGTGTAATAAATATGAGAGGTCGCTTTGTTTTAACTTTTCTTTGGAATTTAATATGTGGCATTTTTTATGCTGTTTTACGGGTAGGATAAGGAAACAACAAAAAGGTGTGACAAGCGCTTGGCGGACAACTGTGGATTTCTGCGAGTAACTCCTACCGTCCAAAGGGGATGAGGGGGCATCGGCCGGACCCCCCTCTTGATTGATTACTTATTAGTCATCCGTTTGGCTAAATGGGACCCATTGAAAAGGCACCGTGGAACACATACATGAATCAAATATTCCTGTGTCCCCTGAATGTCTCCAGAAGAGTAGTTTTGCTTAAGAGAGGGGGTCGTGGCTTAGCATTATAAAGAGGGAATAACAGCATAGGTTTATGGGTTTATTTAGACAGTTTGTACGGTTTGGCATACCGCTGTAAAAAAGAGAGAGAAGGGGAAAACTCGAGAGGAGATTTCAAAAGAGGAGAACATTGTGGACCTACCAATTTCCTAGTTATTCCGTTGTTTCTTTTATTTTTTATTTTTTTTTCCTCTTCATTTCAAATATTTTTTTCTACAATATCCTCTCCTGAAAATGAAACTTTGGACATCTCCCTGGGTGTCTTGCCTGGTGATACTCATCTTGTGTTTTGGATCAGAGTGCGGGACAGTCCGGAGAAAGGGGAGATCCAAGAGGGAGTTGGTGCGCATTAGGGAGGCGAAAGCCACCATCCCAGGGGCTTGTGCTACACGCCTGCCCCGGGGCAAACGCTCTTTGCCCGGCTTGGAGCGACGGGTGCTTCGCCAGCGTCGGCGCTCCTCGCAGGCGGAGGAGAACTCTCCAGGTCGGGGGAAAGCCGTCTATTTTACCGGCAGGGGAGACCAACTCCGGCTAAAGCCCGGCGTGGAGATCCCCAGAGGAAATTTCACTCTGGAGATGTGGATCAAACCGGAGGGAGGTCAACGATCACCCACCGTGATTGCAGGTAGGATTGTCTACTACACAATCCCCGGCTCCCAGTGAGAAACACTCCTTCTTGTTTGTTAAACCTATAACTCATTTTATTAGTTATGAACTCCAAAATTGGCGAGTTAAATGGGCAATGCGAGCTGACTAACCTAAATACCTTCCCAATGTCATACAACCAAAGCAACATGCAGTTTCAGTGAGTTGAAAATGAGTTCATCTATCAGACTAGACAATGATGTAATGCTCTGAAAAGTACAGCGGAGATTAGGTGGCGCAAGCATGGTGTGTAGTATAGGGCTGTTGGACATTTCGATTTGATCGCATTGAAGTTTACGCACATAACGGACACATCCAGCTGTGATGCGATGCCTCCGATACCCCCCCCCCCCCCCACACACACACACACACACACACTTTCCCCCTGATTGGAAACACGATATCTCAAAACCTTTAAACGAAGCCTGCGTGATATCATGTATACACCGCATCAGTTGACTGGCAGCTGATGTCACTGTGCGTAAAAATGTCATTTCTGTGAGCCGAGTAGGCTATTTTAAAACTATGATGTAATTGCCAAAACTTTGCAAGTGAGTACGTCACCGCGGGGGCACAAAGCGGGATAGAGATAGCGCTATCTATATATGTTCCGCTGGCAAATTGAGGTTGGAGGTGCCCAGAGAGAGCTACCGCGCAAGCCGCGCAGTCTTGAGTGTTCCCCCCCAAAACCGACAACTTTGGATTTTCTGGAGTTGTGAGACAGCAGGAGAGGGGAAAGTCAGGGTTTCCCCTTGCGCGAAATTGCCCTGCTGCTTGTGTTTGTGCAGTGGCAGTGTCGGTGACCGGTGACGTTTCCCGTCTTAAAAAAAAAATGAGGGGGGGGGGGGGGGGTGGTCAGACACGTGCGAAATGATAGGCTGTTCCGACTTCCTATGGCTTATTACAATCAGATAGTCACTGATGCGCGCACATCAATTGCCTGCGCAGAGGAGGATGTGCAGACACTTGAGGATGTCGTCAGACCAGAGCCACTACTTGGGGCTGATGTCATCTGTGCGCACTGCTTTTTGTCAAGTCAGGTCTGTCTGCAGCCTTGCCTGCTGCTGCCTAGGAAGCACCTTGCGTCCTCACATTTTAAAAAACGGTTCCGCATCAGCTGTTGTGACCCACAGCGCTGTTTGTGCGTTACGCTGGTAACCGTTTTAGTACGGTGTGTGACTGGCTGCTGCGTGTTGCGTTGGACTGCCGACAGGGAGCGTTGCATGCACAACTCACTGCCTGCTCCAGTAGCCTACACTACTACAGTACCAGTGCAGATGGCCGGCTTTGAACTGCATTGGACTGAACTGATCTGAACTTAGTAGTTATCCCGACCCAAGCCTCCTCTAGCCTATATTAATGCCAGTCTGAACGTTTAGAGTCTGGAGTAGACTATGATGCAGTGGTTCTCAAAGTAGGGTCCGCAGCAAAGAGGTGACTACTACTTTGTTTTCATTCCATCCATAAGTAACATCTAAAAGCAAAAGTCGTATCCGATGAGGGACCCCCAGACAAAGTCAAATTTTTGTCAATTTAGCTTGGTGTGAAAAGGTTTGAGAACCAATGATATGATGGATTCAGTTTGTGGGTGAATGTGGATTTGCCAACACAACTGTTTAGGCATACAGTAGTACTGTGGCTATAAGAGCCTGTAACTGACCCGCAAGGCTGACCAACCCAATTCTCATCATATGTGAAATGTTAAAAAAGGTAAAAAGTTACAGTCTTTGACATTTCTCTGTTTGATTATATATATGTCTGTTAAATCTGAGTGAGAGTCAGGGAAGTTAACCTATTTGCTTATAACAATCGCCATGTGTAACCAGAGCAAAAGTAGTGGGTAGTTACATCATGGATGCTGTCATTTTTTTGATTATTTCCTCTCATTGTGTCTCTACAGTGCGTACAGACAGACACAGACACACAAATGATGACTTGTCTGTGATGGGTGTGTGTGCGTGTGTGTGTGTGTGTGTGTGCGTGCGTGTGTGTGTGTGTGAGCGTGCGTGTGTGTGCGCGCGCATGCCTGTGCATGTGTGTGTGTGTGCGCGTACGTGTGCGTGTGTGTGTGTGTGTGAGCGAGTGCACGGCTGCGTGTTTGTGCGATTGTGTATTGAGATCCTACATTTTATAGGTATAGTGCTAGCCATTTGGCAGGGGCCTGCTCTACCAAGCCAATCCCCTATTAGATTCTCCCCAAGCATTTAAAGGTCGGTGTGTGTGTGTGTGCGTGTGTGTGTGTGTGTGTGTGTGTGTGTGTGTGTGTGTATGCGTGTGTGTATGCGTGTGTGTGTGTGTGTGTGTGTGTGTATGTGTATGCGTGTGTGTATGCGCACGTGTGTGTGTGTGTGTGTGTCGGGGGGGGGGGGGTGTCTGTTGTGTGAGCAGTGTGACTGTTAGATGTACATGTCTTGTACTGTCTGCCGCCTACACTTAAAAGATGACCACGCCTTTGTGAAGCGTGTCCCATCTCCTCCTGTGCATTCAGTCTGAAGGCTTGCTGGCATGGCAGGAGGCGGGGTCAGTGTAGCACGGGAGACCTGGCATGGCAGGAGGCGGGGTCAGTGTAGCACGGGAGACCTGGCATGGCAGGAGGCGGGGTCAGTGTAGCACGGGAGACCTGGCATGGCAGGAGGCGGGGTCAGTGTAGCACGGGAGTCCTGGCATGGCAGGAGGCGGGGTCAGTGTAGCACGGGAGACCTGGCATGGCAGGAGGCGGGGTCAGTGTAGCACGGGAGACCTGGCATGGCAGGAGGCGGGGTCAGTGTAGCACGGGAGACCTGGAATGGCAGGAGGCGGGGTCAGTGTAGCACGGCAGACCTGGCATGGCAGGAGGCGGGGTCAGTGTAGCACGGGAGACCTGGCATGGCAGGAGGCGGGGTCAGTGTAGCACGGGAGACCTGGCATGGCAGGAGGCGGGGTCAGTGTAGCACGGGAGACCTGGCATGGCAGGAGGCGGGGTCAGTGTAGCACGGCAGACCTTTTGAGAAGGAGCATCACCATCAAGCAAACGCAATAATGCCTAATCTTTTAAATCCAATTCAGGCTCTCAGCAATCCTATCCCCTTGTTTTGATCCCAGCTTTGTTTCAGCTGGGGGTTTTTTACTGTGTTGTTGTTTTTTCTATCTATCTATCTATCTATCTATCTATCTATCTATCTATCTATCTATCTTATCTATCTATCTATCTATCTTATCTATCTATCTATCTCTCTATCTCTCTATCCATCTCTCTATATATCTATATCTATCTATATCTATCTATCTATCTACAGTATCTATCTATCTATATATCTATCTATCTATCTATCTACGGTATCTATCTATCTATCTATCTATCTATCTATCTATCTATCTATCATCTATCTATTTATATATCTATCTATCTACAGTATCTATCTCTCTCTCTATATCTGTCTGTCTGTCTGTCTGTCTATCTCTCTCTTATATGTTTTTTTTTACATATTTGTTCATTTGTTCATTAATTCGTTAAATATGTTGTTGTTTTCTCAGCATTTGCTAAGAGCGGTCAACAGACTTAGACCACATGCAATGAGCACAACCTCTGCTTGTTTTTTATTGACACGGAGGTACAAACACAAATCAAACCGAGTTTGTCCATTTCACTGTCCTTTTCAGACACATGAGAATGTGTTCCGTTTTGTGGGCGTGAATGTGGATTTGCCAAAAAGAACTGTTTCGGCACCATGTATAGGAAACCTGTGATTGAGCCCCAAGCGGCTGACCAACCCAATTGTCTTATGTGAAATGTAAAGGTACGGTTTTTTAGAAATGAGATTGCTCTGTTTTGATTATTATGCCTGTTAAATCTGAGCCAGATCAAGGAAAGTTAACGTATTTGCTTATAACAATCCCCATGCGTAAACCGGAGCAAAAAAGTAGTGGGTAGTTACATCATGGCTGCTGTCTTTGTTTTTTTTATATCAGTTTGGGGTGAAAATAGAACGTTTAGGGACCTTGAGGACGTAATGAGAAGCATTGGAACAAACAGAGCAATAGTTATGGAGTTACCACTGCCCACGACCACACTGGCAGCAGCGTGCATTTTCTACACTGCACATGTCCAATCAAAACCATCATTAACTACCAGGATGGCTTTTCTTGTTTTCTTTTGCATTTAGCTGCTAGATTGTAGAAAGTGTGTTGCTTGCTCTGCCATTTCCCTGTTCTGACCAGTGTTTGGCAGTAAAGTAACATGTTACTGTACGTTTATTACTTTCCCAGTAGTAATGTAATGGATTACAATTTCCAAAATATATATATATATATATATATTACAGTTACTAATCCAAGTAATGTAAAGTTACTGCATTACCTTCTCCAACGCTGGGACAGTGTGGAGAAAGGTCTGGCTATGCGAGACTACTGCGTTGCCAGAAGAACGCGATTCGTTTTTTTGTCCTAGGTACTCAAATAAGCAAGTAATTTGATTACTTTTTAAAAAGAGTAATAAGTAACAAGTAACTAATTACATTTCCTTGAGTGACTTGCCCCAACACGGGTTTGTAACATTGTTACATATGGCCACAATTGATCCAAGGACATTTGGAAAGTGCGACCAACCAGCTGTAATTCAAGCTGATTGGATACTGCCCCACAGTGCCCCAGGCTGCAACCCCCCCATGAGACTTAGACACACACGCGCGCGCGCGCACACGCACACACACACACACACGCGCGTGCACACACACACACAATCAGAACATGGAGTTTTGTGTTCAAATGCTATGCTAACCTTGTTGTGGCCTATGAGCCTGTGCGTCCGGGTCACGATGGGGTTTGTCCCGCATCAGAGGAGCAGGAGACGACATCACCAGAGGGAACACACAGCCTCTCTCTCTTCCATGACCTGCTGGGGACAATTATGTGCAAACGTTGGCAGATAGAAGCTTGGATAACAGATATCATATCTTGGCGCTATCATTTAGTGTGTGATGACACACAATTCAAATACCTCCCCTTCAGCATTTTCTTGCGCGATACAGGTCCTTTCTGATGTAGAGCTTCAACCCGAAACCCCGTGGAGGGGAATGATGGGCCACTGAAGAGACGAGGCCATTTACACCTGGCACTAACATGTGTTTTCTGTGATCAGATTGCAATCAGATAGCGCTTGACCGCTTGAAAGTACAGGTGTAAACGTCCCCCCTTTCCTAAGACACATTGAGGATGGATTGCAATCTGATCACTGAAAACACATGTTAGTGCCAGGTGTAAAATGGCCTCAACGAGACCGTCTTGAGATTCACCATGAACCACATGTGGAACTGTGTGGAGTTTCAGAGAGCATTTGGGGACACGAGTGTAACACTTATCCCCTCGGTCACGAGTTCAACTGCAAGCGTCTTCACAGTCGACTTGCTAGCGTGTGTATCACCGTCACACTCGAAGGCCTGTGTGCCTTTCTGACTGTGTTGTTGTTGCTGTGATTCGTGTCGTAATGCCAATTTCTCCCATTTATGTGAAGGTTACAGAGGAAGTGGTCTACAAAAAGTCTGATTGTTTCTGACTGAGAAATTGAGGACGTGGATTAGCTGCTGGCGCTCATCTCAAAGTGTTCGCAGGGTTGGAGAAACAAGTCGGTGTTTACAGGTCGAGTAAACGTTACGATAGGGTAGAGTGAAATTGGACCAAGTGGACGGTGTGAAACCAGGTTGTTGGTGTGTGTGAAGACACTTGAAGACTTGGTTATTATGATGGCTTTGTGGTCTGATAAGCATCAATGGAATTTTCCAGTGTGTCCACGCAGACTGCGGCAGTCACCTTAGCATGACTGTACAGTCACCTTAGCATGACTGTACGCAAGTGCCTTTCTTTGACCTTTTCCCAGGCAGAACAGTTGAAAAGTCAAGTTAAAGTTCTGCTTGTTCCCTGCCTCCCTCCCTGCTTTATATCAGGTCCCTCCTCCCTCCCTGCTTTTGATCAGGTCCCTCCTCCCTCCCTGCTTTTTATCAGGTCCCTCCTCCCTCCCTGCTTTTTATCAGGTCCCTCCCTCCCTGCTTTATATCAGGTCCCTCCTCCCTCCCTGCTTTTCATCAGGTCCCTCCTCCCTCCCTGCTTTTTATCAGGTCCCTCCCTCCCTGCTTTTTATCAGGTCCCTCCTCCCTCCCTGCTTTTTATCAGGTCCCTCCTCCCTCCCTGCTTTTTATCAGGTCCCTCCTCCCTCCCTGCTTTATATCAGGTCCCTCCTCCCTCCCTGCTTTTCATCAGGTCCCTCCTCCCTCCCTGCTTTTGATCAGGTCCCTCCTCCCTCCCTGCTTTTGATCAGGTCCCTCCTCCCTCCCTGCTTTTTATCAGGTCCCTCCTCCCTCCCTGCTTTTTATCAGGTCCCTCCTCCCTCCCTGCTTTTTATCAGGTCCCTCCTCCCTCCCTGCTTTTTATCAGGTCCCTCCCTCCCTGCTTTTTATCAGGTCCCTCCTCCCTCCCTGCTTTTTATCAGGTCCCTCCTCCCTCCCTGCTTTTCATCAGGTCCCTCCTCCCTCCCTGCTTTTGATCAGGTCCCTCCTCCCTCCCTGCTTTTGATCAGGTCCCTCCTCCCTCCCTGCTTTTGATCAGGTCCCTCCTCCCTCCCTGCTTTTTATCAGGTCCCTCCTCCCTCCCTGCTTTTGATCAGGTCCCTCCTCCCTCCCTGCTTTTTATCAGGTCCCTCCTCCCTCCCTGCTTTTTATCAGGTCCCTCCTCCCTCCCTGCTTATTATCAGGTCCCTCCTCCCTCCCTGCTTTTTATCAGGTCCCTCCTCCCTCCCTGCTTTTGATCAGGTCCCTCCTCCCTCCCTGCTTTTGATCAGGTCCCTCCTCCCTCCCTGCTTTTGATCAGGTCCCTCCTCCCTCCCTGCTTTTGATCAGGTCCCTCCTCCCTCCCTGCTTTTTATCAGGTCCCTCCCTCCCTGCTTTTTATCAGGTCCCTCCCTCCCTGCTTTTTATCAGGTCCCTCCTCCCTCCCTGCTTTTTATCAGGTCCCTCTGACATTTTTTCCCTTTCTTTTTTTGGACTTTTTCTTTTCTCTTGAGTGTGTTTTTCTTGGACGGAGACAAATGGCAAGTGTGAGGAAGGTTGCCTTTGAACCTGACAGAAACAGCTCTTAACCATAATGTGTGCACATGCAAATACCTTTGTGTGTGTGTGTGTGTGTGTGTGTGTGTGTGTGTGTGTGTGTGTGTGTGTGAGTGTGTGTGTGTGTGTGTGTGTGAGTGTGTGTGTGTGAGTGTGTGTGTGTGTGTGTGTGTGTGTGTGTGTGTGTGTGTGTGTGTGTGTGTGTCTTTACGCAATAACACGCATGTGTGCTCCAGTCTTTCGGTTTGTCTGCGTGTGTTTGCGTGTGTATTATGTGCATGTGTCTGTCTTTGTGCATATGTGTTTGACGTGTGTGTGTATGCGTGTGTATATGTGCATGTGTCTGTCTTTGTGCATATGTGTTTGACGTGTGTGTGTATGCGTGTGTATATGTGCATGTGTCTGTCTTTGTGCATATGTGTTTGACGTGTGTGTGTATGCGTGTGTATATGTGCATGTGTCTGTCTTTGTGCATGTGTGTTTGACGTGTGTGTGTATGCGTGTGTATATGTGCATGTGTCTGTCTTTGTGCATGTGTGTTTGACGTGTGTGTGTATGCGTGTGTATATGTGCATGTGTCTGTCTTTGTGCATGTGTGTTTGACGTGTGTATGAGTGTGTGTATGCGTTTGCGTGTGTGTGCACGCGCGCTCGTGCTTGCGTGTGCATGTGTTTGCGTGTGTATATGTGCATGTGTCTGTCTTTGTGCATATGTGTTTGACGTGTGTATGCGTGCGTGTGTCTTTGTGCACATGTGTTTGACGTGTGTATGCATGTGTGTGTGTGTGTGTATGCGCACGCTCGTGTGTGTGCGTGCTTGCGTGTGCGCGTGAGTTTGCGTGAGCCCAACCAGCCGCAGTGCAGGCTCTGGAAAAGTGTACTGTGTTAGATTAATTGAGCATGGCAGAATTATGACAGCTGTTTACACTAGGAGCCCTACGAGCATTTGAGCACACCTTTTAGCCTTGAGTGCACTAGCTGACAGATGGACGGCTTTTTCCTTCCACTGTAGTGGAAAGGCTGAAAACGTCATCCCGCCAAACGACTGACCTTGACGCTGAACCCTAGCCGCACTCTTTTGAACATTATGCCATGCGAATATCCAGCTAATGAGGGCATATTGGAGTGTGCATCTCATTAAGAGGGCGGTCAGTGTGCATCTCATTAAGAGGGTGGTCAGTGTGCATCTCATTAAGAGGGTGGTCAGTGTGCATCTCATTAGGAGGGCGGTCAGTGTGCATCTCATTAGGAGGGCGGTCAGTGTGCATCTCATTAAGAGGGCGGTCAGTGTGCATCTCATTAGGAGGGTGGTCAGTGTGCATCTCATTAAGAGGGCGGTCAGTGTGCATCTCATTAAGAGGGCGGTCAGTGTGCATCTCATTAGGAGGGCGGTCAGTGTGCATCTCATTAAGAGGGCGGTCAGTGTGCATTAGGAGGGCAGTCAGTGTGCATCTCATTAAGAGGGTGGTCAGTGTGCATCTCATTAAGAGGGCGGTCAGTGTGCATCTCATTAAGAGGGCGGTCAGTGTGCATCTCATTAGGAGGGCGGTCAGTGTGCATCTCATTAAGAGGGCGGTCAGTGTGCATTAGGAGGGCAGTCAGTGTGCATCTCATTAAGAGGGCAGTCAGTGTGCATCTCATTAAGAGGGCGGTCAGTGTGCATCTCATTAAGAGGGCGGTCAGTGTGCATCATTAGGAGGGCGGTCAGTGTGCATCTCATTAAGAGGGCGGTCAGTGTGCATATCATTAGGAGGGCGGTCAGTGTGCATCATTAAGAGGGCAGTCAGTGTGCATCTCATTAAGAGGGCGGTCAGTGTGCATCTCATTAAGAGGGCGGTCAGTGTGCATCATTAGGAGGGCGGTCAGTGTGCATCTCATTAAGAGGGCGGTCAGTGTGCATCTCATTAAGAGGGCGGTCAGTGTGCATCATTAGGAGGGCGGTCAGTGTGCATCTCATTAGGAGGGTGGTCAGTGTGCATCTCATTAAGAGGGCGGTCAGTGTGCATCTCATTAAGAGGGCAGTCAGTGTGCATCTCATTAAGAGGGCGGTCAGTGTGCATCTCATTAAGAGGGCGGTCAGTGTGCATCATTAGGAGGGCGGTCAGTGTGCATCTCATTAGGAGGGTGGTCAGTGTGCATCTCATTAAGAGGGCGGTCAGTGTGCATCTCATTAGGAGGGCGGTCAGTGTGCATCTCATTAGGAGGGCGGTCAGTGTGCATCTCATTAGGAGGGCGGTCAGTGTGCATCTCATTAGGAGGGCGGTCAGTGTGCATCTCATTAGGAGGGCGGTCAGTGTGCATCTCATTAGGAGGGCGGTCAGTGTGCATCTCATTAGGAGGGCGGTCAGTGTGCATCTCATTAGGAGGGCGGAGGACACTCGTTAGCTCGTTTGTATTGGTTGGGTCTCAGCTTGGGTGGATGTGATGGCCAGTAGCCTCAGGGTTATAAATATAGTTCCTCCTATGTGATCGAATGTGAGGAACGTATGCCCCTCTCTCTCGCCCCTCTCTCTCTCTCCCCCCTCTCTCTCTCTCTCTCTCTCTCTCCAAAATCACCTGTGAACACATGGGTTTTCACATGCTGAGATGAACCTTGTGAGGCATGTCAATGTGCTTCGGAAGCTTTGCACATTTTGACTGGACTGTGGGGATATTACACACACACACATGCATACACGCACGCGCGCGCACACACACACACACACACACACACACACTTGCACTTGTGTGTGCTTACACACACATCCATCCACAAGAACTAAACAAACAGTTAGCATTCAGAGATCCCCTAAGGAGTGAAAACACATGACCATGCTGAAGCTGACATACACTAAGAAGTGAAAACACATGACCACACTGAAGCTGACACACACTAAGAAGTGAAAACACATGACCATGCTGAAGCTGACACACACTAAGAAGTGAAAACACATGACCACACTGAAGCTGACATACACTAAGGAGTGAAAACACATGACCATGCTGAAGCTGACACACACTAAGGAGTGAAAACACATGACCATGCTGAAGCTGACACACACTAAGAAGTGAAAACACATGACCACACTGAAGCTGACATACACTAAGGAGTGAAAACACATGACCATGCTGAAGCTGACACACACTAAGGAGTGAAAACACATGACCATGCTGAAGCTGACACACACTAAGAAGTGAAAACACATGACCACACTGAAGCTGACATACACTAAGGAGTGAAAACACATGACCACACTGAAGCTGACACACACTAAGGAGTGAAAACACATGACCATGCTGAAGCTGACACACACTAAGAAGTGAAAACACATGACCACACTGAAGCTGACATACACTAAGAAGTGAAAACACATGACCACACTGAAGCTGACATACACTAAGAAGTGAAAACACATGACCATGCTGAAGCTGACACACACTAAGAAGTGAAAACACATGACCACACTGAAGCTGACACACACTAAGAAGTGAAAACACATGACCACACTGAAGCTGACATACACTAAGAAGTGAAAACACATGACCACACTGAAGCTGACATACACTAAGAAGTGAAAACACATGACCACACTGAAGCTGACATACACTAAGATGTGAAAACACATGACCATGCTGAAGCTGACACACACTAAGAAGTGAAAACACATGACCATGCTGAAGCTGACATACACTAAGAAGTGAAAACACATGACCATGCTGAAGCTGACAGCTGACACACACGTTCCAAGTGAAACAGGAAAAAAAGCTCTTTTGGTGCCTCTAGAAAAACAAGGCTTTAGCAGAAATCGAGCCTTTTCTGGCTACCCCACTGGCAAGGGACATTTACACAAACAACTTTAAATGCACTCAATGTTCATGAAACTCCTGTTTAGAGAGACTTCTATGGGGTCTCCCTTAACTAAACATGCACTTCAACCCAATTTCCAGGACAACCCTCCCTTAGTTATCAAAGAATGTATCACGTTAATGCACTCGCTCACTGATCCCAACTATATTTTAAGTCTCCATCTGATAAATGAGACAATAACACTTGTGCATTTCGGAATGTCCTGGCATAATCAGCGGTGTGTTCACGGTGTGTATAGGCTACACTGAAATCTAACTTACTCTTCAAGTGTTGAAATGAAATTCACATTGACAATTGGCAAACGGTGACTACTTGCGCAGAGACTAGAGACCTCCTACGTTGCTGTTATTGAAAAGCGAGCCTGAGTTGTGGACAGAACGTATGACTGGTTTGGGGCCAATCGGGCCGAGAGCACCGCTGAGACTAAACTTGAAATGTTAATAACGGAGTGGACAAATGAACAGGGGTGAAAGTGGTTGTCATGTTACCGTGACTCATGGCTGCCTCCCTGAGCTGCCTCGGTATTGTTCACTAAGCTGCGGAGTAAGCTAGTGCGCTTTGAGGTGACCAACTGAACAATGCTGGGTTTGAGCTCTCTAATATTGTTCTTTCCGTGTCCTCCCTGGCTGTCTCTGTCTCTAGGTGTGTTTTCCGTCCCCCTGTTTTCATGCACATTTTGAAGTAGGCCTATGGCGTTAGAAACGCATGATGGAAATGAGCCCCCCCCAAAAAATCAAGATTTTTGCACACACAAAAAAAATCGCCTTTTTCAGAAAAATAGTTAATGAACAAATTGGAAGATGGAAAGAGCTTTTCCCCTGTGTTCTGTACAGCTGGCAGCTTGTCCGATCTGCTGCTCACGCGCCTCCTGCTGGCGGAAGAAAGCGGCGCCCGACCGCCCAACAAACGGCCGATAATCCTGCAGCAGATCAAATGTTGTATCTGGATACTAAAGTGTTGCACCCAAAGGCTCCCCCTCCCTACAATGCCTTTTGCACGGTGACTCCCCGCAACGGTTTTGTGCCACTCGTTTCCTAGAGATACTGTTATATGGCGAGCGTCGTATATTTGCCCGTAATATTTACTCATGGCCGCCAGGAAGAAAGCAATATGGCCACCAGCAGATTACATGACATAAAAATATTAATTCTTCCTATGGCCATTGGCAAGCTCTCTCCATCTATGATCTACCTTGTCCCCCCCCCCCCACACACACACACACGCACACAACCTACTTATTCGCTTAACAGCTGTTAATGGAAATGCACGTGATTCAAATTTTCAGGTTGTTGACATTTCAAAAGTTCGCTTAGAATTTGAATTTACGTAACTTCTGTCTGTCTCTCTCTTTCTCGCTCTCCCTCTCTCTCTCGCTCTGTCTCACACATACACAGTCACATTCACACCCCCGTTCACACACCCCATACACGCACGGACACACACACACACACACACACACACGCACACACACACACACACACACACACACACACACATTTTAATTGACTCCTCTTCTCTCTCCTCCAGGTCTTTACGACAAGTGTTTCTACGCCTCCAGCGACCGAGGCTGGCTGCTGGGCATCCAGGCGGTCAGCGAACAAGGCAACCGTGACCCCCGCTTCTTCTTCTCCCTCAAAACCGACCGTGCCCACAAAGTGACCTCCATCCACTCGAGTGCCCGCTACGTACCCAACCAGTGGGCGCACCTGGCCGTCACGTACGACGGCGTCTACATGAAGCTCTTCGTCAACGGCGCCCAAGTGGGCGTCAGCCGGGAGCAGTCGGGCGACGTCTTCAGTCACTTGACGAAGAAGTGCAAAGTGCTGATGATCGGAGGGAACGCCTTAAATCATAATTACAGGGGCGCGGTGGAGAGGGTGGGTCTTTGGAGGGAGGCCCGAGGGCAGAGGCAGATCATCAGGGACATGCAGGGCCACGAGGACCCGCAAGATCTTCCTCAACTGGTCATCCGAGAAACCTTCGAGCACCCAGGCCGCAAGTGGCTGACTGTGAAAGATGGGTACTTTCCGCAGTCGGAGCAGGGAGGCAACGGTCGGTTAGGGTTTGTGGGTGTCGGTGGTGGGAATGGCGAAGGATTCCTGGACACCACGTTGGAGCCTCCGACTTGTGGTCAGACGGTCTGCGACAACGTGGAGATCATCAAAAACTACAACAAGCTCTGGACCTTCCGCCGACCCAAGATCGTGCGCTATCGCGTCGTCAACGTTTGGGACGACGCGAGGCGGAGGCCGACCGTGTCCGACCACCAGATCAACCTGCAGCACCAGCAGCTGAACGACGCCTTCGGCCCCTACAACATCACCTGGGAGCTGAGCGTCCACAACGTCACCAACTCCTCCCTCCGCAACCGCTTGATCCTCGCCAACTGCGACATCAGCAAAGTGGGCGACGACGCGTGCGACCCCGAGTGCAACCACCCGCTGACGGGGTTCGACGCGGGCGACTGCATGTCCGGCCACCGGAGCCGCTGCCCCGAGTACAAGCAGGGCAACGGGGTGTGTGACCCCGAGTGTAACTGGGAGAACTTCTTCTACGACCTCGGAGACTGCTGTAACCCCAATGTGACGGACGTGACCAAGACGTGCTTCAACCGCTCTTCTCCGCATAAGTAAGAACACTTTTATTCACATTTACATCGTTATCACGTTTGTATTGCTTGTAGATGAGTTATGACTTTAAACTCTTTTTTTTTTTTTTTTACTTTTTGCTCAATTTTGTCGGTCGATGTGACTGATTCTATTTTTTATTTTATTTACACCGCCACCTGTAAACCAACTCCATAGCCCCACATGTCGTCTAGAGTAAGTCACACAAACAACACATCTCCCAAACTGGTGTCGCCCAAAGTGAGGTTTGGGTATCTGCTCCCCACTGTCTCGTGACCCTTTGGGCCGAGGCCGAGTGTAACTCAAGCCCCGGCCTGTGTGGCCCGGGGAATCCTCTAGGGGGGCAGCTAGTCCAATCTAGCCTTGGCCTGGTTCCATCAGTGTTCTACACTTATAGGCAGGGCAAAACAAACACAAAAGCACGGCCTTTCCTGGTAGCAAAAGCACAGCCTCAGACTGATCTTTTCTCTATTCATTTTTCAACAAGCCCCCCCCCCCGCCCCTGCCCCCCCTTTTCCACTCTCCTTCTACTATACCCAGTGGTCCTAATTAAGCTAGATTGATTGGAGGAGGGAGTCGGTTTGGTTTGGAAACGGTGACAGTCCAAACAGAGTGTAAGGGCAATCGGAGGTCAGAAAAGAGAGGCCGGCCAATCGGCTCTCGCTTATGGCGATGGAAGTGATTTTCAAAGACACGCCACTCTCTCTCCAGGAAACCATCAGCGGGGGTATAAGACACGCCACTCTCTCTCCAGGAAACCATCAGCGGGTATATTTTCTAGGGGAGGAGGTAGGGTACGAGGCCCGCGTAAATCCTTTGACAGAGAAAGGGCAACACTCCTAAACTTTACGGCTCTTCCTTTCAAGCCTCCTGGAAGAATTTTCCGGGGGGAAAAAATGTTTACATGTGAATGCCAGTATTTAGGAAGCCCTCAGGTGTGTACACACACACGCACACACGCACGCACACACACGCACGCACGCGCAAACACACACACACGCACACGCACACACACACGCGCGCACACACACACACGCACACACACACACACACACGCACACACGCACACATGCAGATGGAGTTTAAAGAGGCCTTGATAATTGCCTTGCAAATTTGGGATCTGTTGGAATCCTATTCTGCACAAGATGATTAAACGACAAGGAGAGTTCATCTCTGGAATTCACTTTGTGTCACGGACCTTTGAAGGCCTCCAATCATGAAGTTTCTTGGCACGCCCGAAAAACTCCAATGAGACATTTGGTGGACATCGTAGGGGGTCCTTGTGGCTGCGCCAGAAAAAAGAGACACAAAAAAAGAGAGACTCCAATTCAGATGTTTGTCACGTTGGGGGGGAAAAAGTGAATGAAAAAAAACACACACACGAGTACTAAGAGTGTGGGATTATTTTTGGTCCTTCTGATTTATAGCCAGAATCAAGAGAAACCCGGGCTGTTTCCCATCAGAGTGGAGCTGGAAGCGCTGTCTCTCTGGCACCGTCGGATTGTTTAAAAACTGCGGCTAAATAACTAAATAATGACATCTAAGAAACAACATCAGAGAAGAGAGAAAAGCAGGTGGGTGTTCACCATCGCCCGCTTCCATCATCTCTCGCAAAATTCCCACCCCGTCCGCCCTCCTGCTCGGCCATCGTCAGAAGCTCGTTCATCATCAACCTTTACGAAGAACGGCGTCACGTGCGACGACCTATGGAAGACGGTCTCGTGAAGGCTGTAGCGGGAAAGAGAAAGAGACACGAGGAGAGAGATAGACGAGAGAGAAACGCTGAAAGTCTGAGGGGGGAAAAGGGAGATACATATACCCAAGTGGTTGCTTATTTTGCTTTGATTATGGTATGTCTGGAGAGACTTGCAGAGAGCTGCACTACAAACATGTCCACATTCCTATTTAATTATGGAATTCTGGATGAACAATGTACCACATATGCAAGGGAACAATGGTTGTGAGGTCCTGCATTTATTTTTGTAGCCTTTGCGCCTGTTACCACTTACGCGTTAGTGTATTTAGAAATCTGGCTAGCAGGGGGACGGCCGGGGCAGCCCAGCGCTCCTCGAAACAGTTCTCTCTTCTGCAGAGACCACCGATAATAACAACCCCCGTTTGACGGAGGGGAAATGTCTCGCATTGTTTTCACAGCCCTTTTGTCTTTCACACGTTGCGTTTGGTTTCGGTGGTATTGATATTATCTGACGCCGTATTTGTTTCGGGGGGGCCAGAACGTCCCCTCTTCATGTCTGGAACTGGAGACGTCTGAATTTGTGGTCCGTCGTTTCAATCGGTTCACATCCCCGTCGATTCACTCCGACTCCCCGAGTTCTTTCAGGAGCTGAAGTCGATGTGTCTCAGTGTCAGCGGTGGAAGACAAATGTAACATCAGGCAGTGATGACCACAGGACGCGAGATCAATGCCATAACCTCAGCTCTGGTTCCAATACAAGTCTAAGGTGGTTATTCTTTTTAGGGCTGCGACTAACGATTCTTTTCATAATCGATTAAACCGCCGATTATTTTCTCGATTCATCGATTAGTGTGTTTGGTCTATAAAATGTCAGAAAACGGTAGCAAATGACGACCGGTGTTTCCCAAAGCCCAAGATGATGCCCTCAAATGTCTTGTTTTGTCCACAGCTCAAAGATAATATCAGTTGTCAATACAGGAGTAAAGAAACCAGAAAATATTCACATTTAAGAAGCTGGAATCAGAGAATTTAGACCTTTTCTCTTAAAATTGTACTCAAAATGATTAATCGGTGATCAAAATAGTTGTAAATAGATTTTCTGTCGATCGACTAATCGATTGATCGATTGATCGTTGCAGCGCTAATACTTTGACTAGTTTCTCGGCTTTGACAGTGAATATGTCTTTTCCTTTGCACATCCCCTTCGGGTCAAACGTGAACCTGTTACCAATCTGCTCTTGCTCTGTCAGAGGTCAGGAGGTCATCTGTTCCTCCTTGGCCTCTGTCTCTCTTTCCTTCCTGAGTCGATAGCTCTCTCTCACGTTGGCAGCTTAATGGATGGACGGGCCCTCTCTCTCTCCCCCCCTCCGTTCGTTCGCACTCGTCTCACTCGGTGAAGGGGCCAATTCTCCAAGGGCCCTTTTGAGTTGGGTGCTTTACAGTGGGCTAAACCCATAAAACAGCCTCACGTTAATAGCTCGGTGCCTAATGGAGTGCTTGGGCATAAAACCCCCCCCCCAGCTCTTAGCACTTCCACTTTAAAGTGGTGACACTCCTATAAAAGCACCTGTTTTTCACCT